>NC_059073.1:73411983-73730983 GCF_020497125.1 Mauremys mutica
TGCTAAATGTATTAATTAACTATTTGTAAATATAGAAGAGTTCCTGTAGTGTGTGTTTTGCAGCTGTGCGCATCGGGGTTCCCAACTATTCAATAATTTTATCTTAGGACAAGAACCCTCAACGTGATAACTGGGAATTCATAAGTAATCAATGTAATTAATACATAATCTATAGATCAGGCTCTACACACAACACTGAACAATGCAAGATACCACTCAGAAAGTACTCATCATTGTTTCCATACTTATCAAGGAAAAATGGACACACAAAGGAAAGTCACATTAATTTAACAGCCATAATCAGCGATGTTTATTCTCAAATTGCTTATTGACAAATCCGGGGCCATTCCCTTCATCACTGTGGTTCAAGCCTCAGTTCAAACACCCACTGGGATTTCCTAAAAATCAGTTCCAAAGTAAGCATCTGCTAAAATGGAGATGGTGTTATATGAACTTTTAAATGAAGCTGACTGGAGAGCACTTGCTAAGAAGCCATTTGAACAATGTACCCAGCCCAGTACTGCATCACTGAATTTCTTTAAGGAACAGAAACAGCACTTTGAGCTGATCAAATATTTTAACATTGGAGTAACTCATACCAAATTACGCTCAGAATCATTGAGCCAATACAGTTGAAAGGCATCAAGCTTCTTGCTTTGGTGATTAGCAGTAGAAAGCAATCAGGGATAAAATGTTCAAAAGTGCCTAAGTGACTTAGGAACCTCTGTTCCATTGATTTTTAGTGAATCCTTGGCTCCTAAATGCCTAAGTAACTTTTGAAAATGGAACTTAGGCTTCTAAGACACACAGACCCAGAACCTCAGAAGTATTTAGGTGCCTAACTCCCATTTTAAAGTCAATGGGAGTTTTGCCATTGACTTCAATGAATCCAGGATTTCACCTACAGGCTATAGTCCGATCTCTGGAGAGTGCAATTTAAGACAAAAGAACAGGAGAAAGGGCTGGGAAAGGGATACAATACACAAATAAAGTGAACAGTGTGAAGGCAAGTACATGTCATGTTAGCTTTATGCTCTCTTTTTCTAAAATGGATTTGCACCTGTTGTGTTTAAGCTCTATTACAAAAATGTCATCTTAGAGTTTCTTGTTTGGTTTGAGGGTGTGACATGGAGTAGATATGGGAGAGAGGAAGGATATGAGCAGACCAGATAAGGCAAGGAGGACATAGAAAAGGAGGAAGGTAGACAGAAGACATGGGAGCGAGTGAAGCATGATGGACGTGGAGAATGAGGTTGGGTTGCTGAATAGGTTCCAGTGGTAGGATAAGGTGGGATGAAGTGGGATCAACCAACAATAACAAATGAGAAAAAAAGTCTATTGCTTTTCACCGAGGGGTGAGGGGAGAAGAAAGTGCTGGTCCTGGTACCCCCGAAGGGGAAAAGGTGAGTTGGAAGGAGGTCCCTAATCTACCCTCTGCACCCCAGGCTGCTTTGGTGAGGGAGCCCATAGGATCTGAAGATTTCCATAGTCTTAGGCAGGTCCCTCTGGGACTGATGGGTGGCCATAAGGACAGAGAGGCTGGAAATACACATCTTTGCTTGACACCTGACCTAATTTGACCAGAAAGGATACAATCATAATGAATTCCAGATCTGTCTGGCTTCCCTGGGCATCTGCATCAGAGGTGAGTCATTTTAAGCTGCCCATGAGCTCCCGCTGGGTCAGGGGCCACACCACATAGCTCTGCCCCACTCTGGCCAGGACGCTGGGTTGGGGGGCTGCACCATGTGGCTCAGCCCCACTCTTGCGCTCCGGCTGGGGCGCTGGGTCGGGGACCCCTCTATGCAGCTCCCAGAAGACTCGGCATGGCCCTGCTCCGGCTCCTATGTGCTCCAATGGCCCCCTCCGGCACTCCAGTGGGAGCTGCAGGGATGGCGCCTGTGGATGGGGCAGTGTGCGGAGCTGCCTGGCCGCACCTCCACATAGGAGCTGGAGAAGGGACATGCCACTGCTTCCGGGAGCTGCTTGAGGTAAGCGCCGCTCAGAACCTGCACTCCCTGAGCCTCTCCCCATGCCCTTGCCCCAGCCCTGATCCCCCTCCTGCTCTCCAAACCCTTCGATCCCAGCCTGGAGCATCCTCCTGCACCCCAAACCTCTCATCCCCAACCCCCCCACCCCAGAGCCCACACCCCCAGCCAGAACCTGCATCCCTTCTCGCACCCCTGCCCCAGTCCTGATCCCCCTCCTGCCAACCAAACCCCTCAGTCCCAGCCCAGAGCACCCTCCTACACCCCAAACGCCTCATCCCCAGCACCACCCCCTGAGTCCGCACCTCCAGCTAGAGCCCTCACCGCCCCCACAAACACCCCATCCCCAATTTTGTGAGCATTCATGGCCTGCCATACAATTTCTATTCCCTGATGTGACCCACCCATGATCTATATATTTCCTGACGTTCCCAGAACTCCCCTTGGTTAACGCCATCAAAGGCCCTTGTTAAATAAATAAAAGCCGTGTTTAATGCATGATCTTTTTCACATGCTTTTTCCTGACATTGCCTGTGATACCCTATCATGGTGTAATACCACATGAATTTTCAGGCAGAAAAACAACTGACACGTGGCCAGGCTCTGACTGCGAAGCATTCACTCCATCACTTTGGCAGCAACAGAGCAAAATGCGCTCTCCCCCCACCTCTGTAATTTCCACACTGACCTAGCACCCTTCATAGGGGCTTGGGGTTTTTTTGGCCTGGTCTTTGTTCCCCAAATGGATACAAATAAGTTTGGATCGCGATACCTGGCAAATAATATTTCTTTGCAAAGCAACATTATTTCCCCTCCATTATCTCCTCCCATTGCCTCTGGAAGTGCTCTGCCTTGACTGAGCCAAGGAGAAGTTCGTAGAGTTGGGTAAGTTTAATACATGCACATTCTGAATGGATTATTTGGTCAGTAAACCTCAGAGCTGCGAACTCCTTGGGAATGGAGGGTGTTCGTAACTGAAATGTTCATAACTCCGGACAAAACGTTATGGTTGTTCTTTCAAAAGTTTATAACTGAACATTGACTTAATACAGCTTTGAAACTTTACTATGCAGAAGAAAAATGCTGCTTTCCGTTTATTTTAGTAGTTTATGTTTAACACAGTACTGTACTGTATTTGCTTTTTATTTTTTGTCTCTGCTGCTGCCTGATTGTGTACTTCCAGTGTGTGGGTGACTTGTCAGTTCCTAACTCTGGTGTTCATTATCAGAGAGGTAGCCGTGTTAGTCTGGTTCTGTAAAAGCAGCAAAGAATCCTGTGGCACCTTATAGACTAACAGACGTTTTGCAGCATGAGCTTTCGTGGGTGAATGCAAGTGGCATCCGACGAAGTGGGCATTCACCCACGAAAGCTCATGCTGCAAAACGTCTGTTAGTCTATAAGGTGCCACAGGATTCTTTGCTGCTTCTGGTGTTCATAACTCTCAGGGTCTACTGTATTACTATTACTTATTTATCTCTACTGTCATCTATCTATGACAGATACTGTCATATTGTTCTGTATTTGTACAGCACCTAGCACAATGGGGTTCAGGACAATGGCTTGGGGTTCCTAGGCTAGTGCCAGCATTGTGCTAGGTGCTGTACAAATACAGAACAATATGACAGTATCTGTCACAAAGAGCTTTCAAGCTAAGTGAATGAATATGTATGAATTGTTTGTAATTCTGTGACTTCTGTTTAGGAATCCAAGGTATTGAGACTATCGTGATTATGGTGAAGCATCACAAAAACAGTCATTTTCTTCAAAAGCTGAACAAGGAGTGTTATTAGGACAAGGAAAATAATACTATCCCTAATGCTGTCCTGTCCTTCCCTCCACTAATAGGCCCATAGCAATAGATTTCTGTGAGACTATCCTTAAAAATAATTAAAAACAATAAGAGAATTCTGAGGGAGAAGGGATGTCATGGGAGAAATGCTGTAATTTCTCATTTACAATTCAGTGATGTTCATTCTTTAGCTGTCAAGTATCAGAGGGGTAGCCGTGTTAGTCTGGATCTGTAAAAGCAGCAAAGAGTCCTGTGGCCCCTTATAGACTAACAGACGTTTTGGAGCATGACAACGAAGTGGGTATTCACTCACGAAAACTCATGCTCCAAAACGTCTGTTAGTCTATAAGGTGCCACAGGACTCTTTGCTGCTTTTGAAGTTTTTAAGGACAGCCTTGCTTATAACAGAAGTTGATTACAATGGGCCTAAGGCAGGGGTGGGCAAACTATGGCCCACGGGCCAGATCTGGCCCGTCAGGGCTTTGGATCTGGCCTACAGGATTGCCAACCCCCGTGGCACCGCAGGGCTAAGGGAGGGTCCCTGCCTGCCCTGGCCCCGGCCCTGCACTGGTGCTGGCACCACATCCCTGCAGCTCCCGGGGGAGCGGGGAGCAGAAGGCTGCACGCGCTGCCCTCACCTGCAGGTACAGGTCCTGTGGCACCTTATAGACTAACAGATGTATTGGAGCATGAGCTTCGTGGGTGAATACCCACTTGGTCGGATGCTTTGTCTTTAGCTGTGTGTAACTAGATCCTGTTATGTTAGTGGATGTAGTGATGATAGCAGTCACAATAATAAACCCAAGATGAAGCTTGATGCACATGTTCCAAATGAGCATGAACAAGGCACAATAGGTCAGTGTATTGCTATTTCATTGGGATATGCCTCAGTTGCATTGTATTGGGTTGCATGCTTCCAGTAATCTGAGCAGTGTGCTAATCACCAAGGAATGGATGCCCTAATGAGACTTGTTGCTTTTACAATATGTTGAAATAATGGCATAAGGCAGTTGGAGAATCAACAACAGTTTATTTTGAAAACATGAAGTGTGTCACTGTGCCAGCAACAATAATTCTTAGAGAAAGAGAGAACATATGATAAAGCTTAAGGGGAGGTGTCTTTTTGGAAAGCCAAAACAAGAACTGTGTATGTAACAGAAGCACTGTTAGCTCTTCAGTGCACCCTTTTGTAGTTAAAAAACCCCACAGGCCATGTCAACATTGCTACACAAAACTGTTGTAGCTGTAGCCATTTCAATGATTTAAAGGTCAGAAGGGACCCTTAGGCCTGGTCTACACTAGTGGGGGGTGTCGAACTACCTTAGTTCGAACTGCCTACCTGTCCAGATGCCGCGGGATCGAAGTCCGCGGCTCCCCCGTCGACTCCGCCACCGCTGTTCGCGGTGGTGGAGTTCCGGAGTCGATGGGAGCGCTAGATTAGACGCGATAGTTTGAACTCCGAGAAGTCGAACTCTACGCGTCGACCAGGCAGGTAAGTATAGACCTACCCTTAGATAATGTATTCTGATCCCCTTTGTATCACAGGCTGTTAAATTTCATTCAATTACCTCTGGAGTCTGGACTGAGCCCAGTAATACGTGTTTGGCTAAATCATACCTCCAGAAGGGCATCCAGCCTGGATCTGAAGACATCAAGAGATGGAGAACCCACCACTTTCCTTGGTAGTTTGTTCCAATGGTTAAGCACACCCACTGTTAAAAACGTGATGCCTTATTTCTAATTTGAAACTTTCCAGCTTTGACTTCCAGACTTCGGTTCTTGTTATGCCTTTTCTTCACTAGATTAAGGAGCCCTTTAGTATTTTCAAGTATTGTTTATGAGCTTGGCTTTGCCTCATCACACTTCAGTGCATCCACCCCAATGAAATACTGGGAGGGGCCTTTTAGAGTCAGATGGGGAGAGGTTTAGTCTGGTGGAGCTCCACAGGGAATAAATAATGATAATAAATAATTAATACAGTCTATAGCCTGTTTCATCCCCTGATCTCAAAGCACTTTACAAAGCTGGGTAATTATCAGTACCCCCAATTTACGGATGATGAAGCTGAGACTCAGAGATGCTAAGTGTCTTTCCTAGGGTGCCACAGCAAATCAATGACAGAAGCTGGAATATTCCTTGTAGTCCAGTGCCCCAACTCCTGGGCCACCCGTCCTTTTACACAAGGGCTCTGTGGATGGAGGAAGAATGATCTAAAATGACCCACTGAAAGGAAGATCATGAGCCATTTCAATTCACACCTGAAGTCCTTTGGAGGCATAAATGATTCATACTTCCAGGCAGATAAGCATGAATGTACACCCCTTGATTATGGACAGAAGAAGGTCATCTATCAGAGCAACAAGTGCTGCCTCTGTACCGCGACTTGGTGTGAACCCTGGCTGAGATGTGTTAGGAATGGCTTTTTGCTAGCTTCTCAGTTTGTTTTTTTAGAAGAGAGAGGTTGGATATGGAACAAGTTTCCTCTGTGTTATGGGAATCACACCAACAGGGCTGGGCAGATGGGCAGAGTTATTATTAATTTACTATTTTATCTTCTGATGGGTTTAGTACTGACTGTGCATGGGAGCATGGGGATAGGTGTCATTGGCCCAAAGCCTGCACTGGAATCCGTGTGGGTAGACTGCTGCCCTCGTGTGGAACCCTATGACAGTTTGCATACATGCATCACAATGGTGGATACAGCTATCCATCTTGTGAACTAAGGCCCAGATCCTGAAAGTGATTTAGGTGCCTATCTTCCATTGGCTTCAGTAGGAGTTAATAATAATAATAATAAGAAGAAGAGATATACCAATCTCCTAGAACTGGAAGGGACCTCGAAAGGTCATTGAGTCCAGCCCCCTGCCTTCACTTGCAGGACCAAGGACCTTTGAGGATCTGGGCCCAAGTCCCTGTTCCTGCAACTGCATCCAAGTAGGTGGCTCCCTGTGCCTGTAGAGAGCCCCAACGTGGCCCAGTGGCACTGGTCTAGGATTCAGAAAAATCTGGATTCTGTTTTATGGCTCTTCCACTTGCCTGCTGGGTGATTTTGGGCCAGACACTTCACCTGTGTGTGACTCAGTTTCCCCATCTGTAAAATGGGTGTAGTTCTTTTGGGATCTGCTGATGAAAGCACTGTATAAGAGCTAAGTATTATTATGGCGCTCTGTACGGGTGCAAGGGATCCACTGAAGCTGATGAGGCCTAGCAGTGAAGCTGCCAGTCACATCTTTTTCCCTTCCCCAAGAAGGAACTAGGAAAGTGCACAGCCACTTTCTCCCAAAGACAAGAGGAGGAAGCAACTATCCATCCAGAGAGGGAGGAAAATCATTCCTTTTCCCCACACTACAAAGGTAAGTAGAGCTGTGACGTTGGGAGGCTGATGGGGGCAACAAACCTGTTGGGAAGCATGGTCTGTCTTCCCCAGCTCCCTCTGCAAAGGGATGACTGCTTTCTTTTCTCTCAGCCTATGGGATCAGTGTTATCTCCATGGGGTTAGAAAGTAGAATGCATTTACCAAGACTCCCTTTGCATTAAGCAAAGCAGCTTGACACAGCCAAAATGTATACTGGCCTGTTCATCTGTTTTTTTCTAAAAAGTCTGGTTTTCATTACTTTTTAAGGCTAGAGAAGTTTTCCTCCAATGTAGTGGCTCTCCCCTGTACCCCTCTAAGAGCGTGTGTTCCTGTCTGTGTGCAGAGACACTTGGACCTACTCTTGCAAAACAGAGATTGACACTGCAACCCCCTGGGGACCTGCCTTTTTACCTGGTCCCTAAAGTCCTGTGCAGAGCAAGGCCCCTGTCTAGGCGTAGCTAAGATTGAGAGGAAATGTGCCACCCTCTGCATTCCCAAGCAGTGCAGCTGGTTAGCATATCAGTGGGAGGGGGCTCGCCTGGATGAAGCAAGTCCAGGAAAGTGCATTCGTTCATTAAAAGGATCACCTGACACTGTGGAAAACAACTTCTCCACTAGCTGAGCTGTGAGGCATCGCTCTTCCCACAGCTGAAACTAATTAACACAGTCAGTGTCTGGCCCCCACCTCCCCCCTTTCTAACCAGGTTTTAAAAGCCCGGCTGCAGCGGCTTTATCAGGGCGGCGCCCCCTGGTGGTACCCGGGGCGTGCTGCCGCCTGTAATGTGATCCCAGCCATTGCTGACTGGCCCCGGGACGTCCTTTGGAAAGGTGCCTGAGTGCAGCTGCGGCGGGAGCTGCCAGCCTCTCCCGAGCTGGGGCTGGGGAGCGAGGGGGAGATGGAGCCCAAACTTCTCTCCTTAGCTCTCCTTTTCCTGGCCGTGCGGTGCGCCGCGTCCCTGCCCTGCCCCAGGCGATGTCTTTGCTTTAAAACCACCGTCCGCTGCATGCACTTGATGCTGGATCACATCCCCCGGGTGCCTCAGCAGACATCAGTCCTGTAAGTACCACGCCGCCTCCCTCCTGCTCGCGGAGCTTCCAGCTCCTGGTCAGCTTCGTGCCTCTCAGGGCTGGCGCTTCACTCCCTCCGCCCCAGTTTGGCTGTTGCAAGACAAGAGCGTGACCCAGAGGCTGGAGCAATTGGAACAGGGGCAGTGAGGAGAAATTCCAGGGGGAGACATACTGGGCAGAGGGGAGGTGACTGCCCCGGGGGTCCCTGAAAGCTGGGGCACATCCCACAGGAGTCTGGTAGCATAGTGACTAAGTAGGGGTTGAGTGCTCCTGGGCATAGTGGCATACCCCCAGGGGCGCCCCTGGAAGGTGAGTCCTGGCATATCTCAGGGGGTATTCCTGAAAGGGGATGGGCACATATGGGCAGTGACTGCTCACTGTGGCACTGGCAGTGATTAATTTGTAATGAAAGAGGTGCTGGGGCTCAACCAATTTGTTTACTTTCATAACTGACCTAGCAAGCCCAGAGGTGCTGAGGCTATGAACTGCCAAGCCTAGAGATACTGGGCTCAGCCCTGGCAAGCTGTGGCACAAATTAAGCACTAGGCCAGGGGTAGGCAACCTATGTCACGTGTGCCGAAGGCAGCACGTGAGCTGATTTTCAGTGGCACTCGCACTGCCTGGGTTCTGGCCACCAGTCCGGGGGGCTCTGCATTTTAATTTAATTTTAAATGAAGCTTCTTAAACATTTTAAAAACCTTATTTACTTTACATACAACAATAGTTTAGTTATATATTATAGACTTATAGAAAGAGACCTTCTAAAAACGTTAAAATGTATTATTGGCACACAAAACCTTACATTAGAGTGAATAAATGAAGACTCGGCACATCACTTCTGAAAGGTTGCTGACCCCTGCACTAGGCATTGGCATATGCCAGGGGGAATCTCTAGAGTGGCAGATCACAAGAGCTCCTGGTAGTGGTGGAGGAGGACTGATATATCCCAAGGGGAGATATATGTGAATTATTTGAGTGGGAATGGATGGCATATCATAACGGGAGTCTCTAGTGATGGTGTTTGGGGAGGGGGTGGGTTTGAGTGATCTCAGGGGATAACTTATTCCAGAAGCACCCCTGGAGTATAGGTGTGAGATGAAAGATCACAGGGGGGAGTAAGAGAAATCAGACTGGGCATGTACTTGAGGTAGTGGGAGGTGGATACATTTCAGTGGTTGACCTGTGTGGGTGAGGGTGATTGTTAATTGCAGAGGCAAACCACTGGGAAGGATTGGAGGTTTGAGGTGATTATATGGTTGGAGGAGTTTAGATTGGAGGTAAATTATTTGAAGGATGATAGGAAAAGGAAAAGTGTTTGAATGTGTGTGGAAACAATTTAATTCCTGAAAATATTGAAGCTGAGAACTGCAGCAGCAGCTCCAAAGAGCACTTTCCACTGTCAGGAGTAAAGGTACAGATAAAAGTCAATAATTAAGGTTGTGCTGACATGATAGGAAATAACCAAATGCATTTGAACAGATGGAGCTTTGACTGTTTTGCTGGCTAGGGCCATGTTGCTGGACTGTTTTTGCTCCCAGGTTCTCTCTCTCTGCAGAATGGACTGCGAAGCAGCTGCTAATGGTCTCTTGTCAGGTTGGGCTTTGTTTGGTCCCTCCCTGTGTCAAGGCCAGGATACCCTTTTGTCTAGTCATGAAACAGGACTGGCATGTCACTGCTTTCCAACCAAAGTAACACCCACGAATGGGTTTCAGCTTGATTGCTTTTACTGTCATTCATTAATGTTCCCATATCCAATTTTTGCTCTCTTTATATTTGGAAATGTTTGTATTGCAAGAGTGGAAAACAAGAAGACCAGAGGGCAAGTGTGAAAAATCGGGATGGGGGTTGGGGGGGTAATAGGTGACTATATAAGAAAAAGTCCCAAAAATCAGGACTGTCCCTATAAAATGGGGATATCTGGTCACCCTAGTGGAAAATGATCAAGTAACATAGACAAATAGTTACAGCAGCATGGGATCATCAAGGTAGCTGTTATTTCAGAGTGTATATTTGCAAGTGATTAAATTTTTAAGCCTAAACCTCTTTGTGAACTGTTTGTTTTAAACCAGAACTAGTTTATGATTTTAACTGATTACAATTGCCATGGATAAACGTACTGTGCTACCAGGATAGTTTTTGCTCAGGAAACATGATGGTCTGTTTTCAGATGCTATTATTTTCCCTTTAGAAAACATCTGCTAGCCTATCAAGAATCATTGTTATTGAGGCTGTTAAAAACAACAACAACAAAAAAATAGGCTGACTACAACTTTGTCAGAGAGGGAGAACTTGAGAGCCAAGTGGCAGTTGTAATAAATGGTTGAAAAGATTAAGGCTGAAAATTACAGGGAATGAACAAACTTTGGTTTGATTTTGATTTTGTAAAAACTGGATTAATCTCCTTGAATGCTGTATGTTACTGGAGGTTGCTAAAGATTCAGGTTTACAGCTGTGACACTGTGATTTGCTCTCTTAAAGTCTCTTCCCTGAGGATTAGATCAATAGAAAATTGATCTCGGCTCATGTATTTGCTTTTCCTAAAGAAGGAAAGAGCAATGCCCAACTGTGACACCTGCCCACACCTAACTGATGCCTGCTGTGTTTAGAAATGGTCGTCTGCGGTAATTCATTGAGATTAAATATCTTCTGAAGCAACATTGTCAATGGGCAATATAATATTTTATTTATACTGCTGGAGGTACCAATCGAGCATAAATGGACAGTGTAAAAAAAAAAAAAAAAAAAAAAGCCCATGCCTCAAAGAGATCACAGTCGAAGGCCCCAATCTTCAGTGTCCTTCTCCTCCTTAGTGTGGGATGACTTCTGTGCAGAAGACAGTGAGACTCTGCATGGGTACAGGGAACTGCCTGCATGGAGAAGCTTCCAGGATCAGAGCCACTCTGCAGGTGTAACTGAGTGAGGATGAGATAACTGTAAAGTATCAGAGGGGTGGCCGTGTTAGTCTCAATCTGTAAAAAGCGACAGAGTCCTGTGGCACCTTATAGACTAAGGGTATGGCTACACTGGCGATTTGCAGCGCTGGAAAGCCTCCACCAGCACTGCAATTAGTAAGTGGCCACACCTGCAGGGCACTTCCAGCGCTGCAACTCCCTGGCTGCAGCGCTGGCCATACACCTCACTCAGCATGGGGAATAAGGATTCCAGCGCTGGTGCTGCAGCGCTGGTCATCAAGTGTGGCCACACACCAGCGCTGTGATTGGCCTCCAGGGTATAAGGATGTATCCCAGAATGCTTTTATAAATTACTCTTTGTTTTGTTATGCAGCCTCTCTTTGTTTTGTTGTGAACGAGCTCCGTGTGGAGCTCTGTTGCCGTTGCCGCTGCTGCTTATCTAAAAAACAAACAGAGCTCCTGTTTGCTGTGATCATCTGTACCTGGCTGTAAACAATCAAATGAGAGGCAGGCAGGGAGCGAATGAAACAGTGGCGAGTTGTGTTGGCTGCAGGCCGTTTGCAATTAAGAGTTAAGACTAAGGGGTTGGAAACATGTTCTGATTTTTCAAGGCAGGAAGCTAAACGTACAGTGTTGGCTCCAAAAATCCACTCTCTCTCTCCCCCCGCTCCCTGTCACACTAGACCCCACTCCACCCCCCTCTTTTGAAAAGCACGTTGCGGCCACTTGAATGCTGGGATAGCTGCCCATAATGCATCACTCCCAGCAGCGCTGCAAATACTGCAAATGTGGCCACACACCAGCGTTGGTAGCTGTGAGTGTGGCCACACACCAGCGCTGCTCCTACACAGCTGGATGACCAGCGCTGCAAACCGTAAGTGTAGCCATACCCTAACCGACATATTGGAGCATGAGCTTCTGTGGGTGAATACTCACTTCATCAGATGCAACTGTAAACAATTTATTAGAAATGTGATAGAGGATGCTGGAGACAGATGTTGTGAAGAATACTTTGTAAAGCTTCCCCTTCTACACCAAGATGCTTTATATTTCTGGTGGTGGAGAGAAGGCCCAGTCTGAACTGGGTAGAGTTCAAGGCCATAAAGGACCATTAGCTCCTCTAGTCTGACCTCTATTATATCACAGGCCATAACATTTTATCCAGTTACTCCTGTATTGAGCTCAAGAACTTTTGTTTGACCAAAGCATTTCTTCCTGAACAGCATCCAGCCTTCCTGTGAAGATGTCAAGAGACGGCAAATTTGCCAGTTCCTTTGGTAACTTGGTCCAGTGGTTAAACAACCAATGGTTAGTCATCCTCACTGTTAGGTAGCTTTTAAAGGAGGGCAATTGGTCCTCTCTTGTGATTATTCTACAGGGCCTATGATAAAGGAATAATTATTGCTTTGCACAGGTGTAAAACAGAATCTTAAAGAACTACTACATAGAGGGATGTGGAGACAAGTCTCTAAGTAGGCCTAGAAATTCAGTTAAAGCTGTCGGGAGTTGACAGATTTATTTTAAAGACATTTAAACCAATTAAGTGATACCAAAGGATTACAACATAGTATAAACAATATCTGCAACTCCCTTGACATGCCACATTTAGATAGTGAGAAGTGTTCTCAGAAGGAATGGGCAGGTCAGCTGGAAAGAGATAAAAA
The DNA here is from genome assembly GCF_020497125.1 of Mauremys mutica. NCBI lineage: Eukaryota > Metazoa > Chordata > Testudines > Geoemydidae > Mauremys > Mauremys mutica. Next base: position 73,424,760 of record NC_059073.1, read on the forward strand.
TGATACAGGAGCTTTGCTGAATAACAGAATTGCTTAGTTAAAGAGGGGAGGGGAGATTCCCCAGTATTGGGAGGAAAATATATCAACAGAGCTCACTGAGGAAAGGTTGTATGCACATTTAATTGGCCATCTTTTTCTTTATGTATTATTTTAATCTATAACCATATGCTGCCAGAGCATACCAAGCTACTGCTATTGAAACACAGGCCAGTATTGCTAATACATACGCATATCAACACTTATTCAAAATCTCGTTTGATATGAGCCAGCATCTTCGATATCAGTGAAGTTATGTATGCATGTAATGCAATTAAACCCCCTTAGGAAACATGAATTCCATCATAAGCCTAAAGCTGTGGAAAATACAGTCTCTTTACTGCTAGTTTTTTAAATGGATCAGGCCACTGGGGAAATATAAAGGCTGTAGACAAAAGATATCTGGTAATGACCAGATTTTTATATTTTATGTAAGACTGACTGCTAATGAGAAGTCTGACATCACTTGGCTTAGTTAAAATGAGAGCTCTTTGTCCTAAAGTTCTTGGCATATGTATACTTTGTGCAATTCTGTGATAAGTTTCATGGTCTTGGATATAAAATGTGAATGTTCATAGAAAAAGTTGAGGATATAGATGCAGTCGATTAAAGATAATTTGAACATAAACATTTAACACAGCTTTCTCAGGCGAAGCTTTTTAAGTCTATTTATGAATTTTGTTACTTCATGTTTCTCTTACTTTATTAGGAGGTTCCTGTCCACTTGGAATAAGTCAATCTTATGTATTAATTGAAAATTTTTGCTTTGTGTGGAAATTGCCAGCTTGCTCTTGCACCTCTGAAGAGGGTGAGCAAACCATACAAAGAATAGGGATCAGTCCGAAAAGAAACTCTTCCAGCTCAGGCGAATAACTTCTGCTTCCTCAAGAATAAAATAGGATTCTATGTTTCACGTTTGCCAGTTCTCATTCCAGCTGTTAACATATTGGCTCCATTGGACCAAAAAAAGATTTCCCCTTAATATGTCTGGTGTTCAAATGCATTTGTGTTTCATGCCTGTATGCTTTCCACCTCACACAGCTAAAGATGTTATCTAGTTGGATCTTTTTTAGTAATTTGAATTGGAAAACTTCCTTTCTCCATGGCCGTCATACAAGAATTTTACAGGATTCTTGTGAAAAGTGTTAAGTTGTAGAAGTGCCTTGAAGCTCAGACTGGCTCAGTATTGCCTTTCCCGATATTTTTAATTCAGCTTTTAAAGTGCTGTGCTTTGTAACTTGATACACAAGATATAGTACAAGTGGTCTTGGGCCAATATTACTTCCTCTCTTTCCCCACGCCCAAAATCAGCATGACCATTGTAAAGGATGGAGGGTGGGGGATAGAAGTGTTATGTATATTGGTTTGGGGATTTGGGATGGGTTTCAAGCCCAGTAATTCCTGAACCATGTAAACGGTAGGAGCTATGTCCAGACAAATGGCACCATATGCCTCTTTAAATACACACTATTATGTAAGATCTCATGAAGTTCTGCACATTTATTTGGTGTGGTATTGGCTATGTTCTGGGTTTGTTGGGGAGGGAGGGGGTGAGGTTATCAAATGCATATCAAGAAAAGAATGATTTAATGATGAATGAAGCAACAATGAGTCCTGTGGCACCTTAAAGATTAACAGATGTATTGGAGCATAAGCTTTCGTGGGTGAATACCCACTTCGTCAGACGCATGTAATGGAAATCTCCAGAGGCAGGTATAAATATGCAAGCAAGAAGCAGGCTAGAGATAATGAGGTTAGTTCAGTCAGGGAGGGTGAGGCCCTCTTCTAGCAGTTGAGGTGTGAACACCAATGGGGGAGAAACTGGTTTTGTAGTTGGCAAGCCATTCACAGTCTTTGTTTAATCCTGATGGAGCTGATGGTGTCGAAGTTGGAAATGACCTGAAGCTCAGCATTTTCTCTTTGAAGTCTGGTCCTCATGTTTTTTCGCTGCAGGATGTCTGCCTTTACATCTGCTATTGTGTATCCAGGGAGGTTGAAGTGTTCTCCTACAGGTTTTTGTATATTGCCATTCCTAACATCTGATTATATTAATTGAAATCTGATGATACACAGGCTCTACAGGCTATACAGCTAAATAGATGCATGGTGCTACATACAAGGACTTTACCATGACTAGTCCTAAGCTCCCAGGAATAGGAGATGTCGTGCAGGATTCCTGTTCCTCAGTAAGCGTACTTGATTGCATAGCCTGTTTCTGTACAAACTTATGGTCTTGCTACATACACCTCTACCTCAATATAACGCGACCTGATATTCCGAATTCAGATATAATGCGGTAAAGCAGTGCTCGGGAGGGAGGAGGGGTTGTGCACTCCAGTGGATCAAAGCAAGTTCGATATAACGCGGTTCAGCTATAACACAGTAAGATTTTTTGGCTCTCGAGGACAGCGTTATATCGAGGTAGAGGTTGCTCCTGTCTTAGAGTTCTGATGGCTTCTGCCACAGAAGACAGGGAAGTCCACTAGAAGGTTCCTAAGCAATTTAAAGGGATACTCCTCAGTTCCTATATAATACAACATCTGAAAACTACAGATCAAAATGGTAGGGAGAAATCCTGTATTATTGTGGAGATGAATTAGAAGATCTAATACATATTTTAGGTCTAAATCCTGCAACTGATTCTGCATAGGTAGCCCAAATGGGTTATGTCCACACTGCAGGTGGAAGTGTGCTTCCCAATTCAAGTAGACAGATGTGCTAGCTCTGTTCGATCTAGTGTGCTAAAATAGCAGTGCAACCAGGTTAGCATAGGTGGCAGGTTGGGCTAGCCACTTGAGTACAAACCTGTCCTGACCCCTGGTGGCTAGCCTGAGCCGCTGGCTATGGCACCATTTGTAGCATGCTGGCTCGAGCAGATGTGGCGCATATCTGTCTACTTGAGCTAAGAAGTTCACTCCCAGCTACAATGTAGACATGCCCATTGATTCTGTGCAGGTACAGGGTTCTGTCTGTACTCAACGAATTGTAGGCATGGGACTTAACGTGTCCCGATTCTGTTGGCCAGCTCCTCAGCTGTGTAGATTGGGTTAGTGCCGTTGGCATCAATGGAGCTATGATGAATCTGTCCCTGTGTTTCTATGCAAATGAGATTGAAATGACTGTAACTCTTATTTAATGATCTATGGATGCAATATGTTACTCCACTAGGAAAATTTTAGATGAAAATTCAGTATTACTGGATCAGACTTGTTATGTAATGGAGCAAAAATGACACGCTTCTGGATCATAAATGGTACTGGAACTTGAAGAAAGTGTATTACTATTAATGCCACAGATGGCAGTGCATTTGTCATAGAGACTGGAATAAAAGGGTCAGACCTATAGGTCCCAAATAAAAGCTGTCAGAATTTTATTTGTATTTTAGAAATAAATCACACTGAGCTATAAATATTAGTACATGAACATTCATTTAAACAAAATATAAATTCACATTAAAAACAGCTAATGGTAAATCTTAAAACGCCTAAGTGTATTGGTCAATTCTCTTACTTATGTGGAGCCTGTGTCTCTTCCTCCAAATGTTGCTTAAAGCTCCCATGCTGGATGAAGTAAAGCATCAAAGAGAAGTAGAGGCCTGTTCCCAAACACTGTCCAGCAGACCAATTTCCATTCCCTAAATTGCCCCATGTGGAAAAGTTCATAGCAAAGGTCTCCGTATCTCTTAGAAAGCTAAGATTTAATTCTCTCTCTTCCCCCTCGCGTCGCCCCCCATCTTTCTTCTGCCTGACCATTTCTTTTCTAAGAAGACATCACAGTTGGGATCAATACCTTCATTGATCTGAGGTGAAAGCTGCCTGTCTGTCTGAAGAGTCCTGTAAAACAGTTGTCTGGTTTGCTGCACTTGCAGCTCCAATGAAGTGTGTACCACTGACGCTTCTGAAGCGCAGCCCGTCATTTGTGAAGAGCAGAGAAAATACTTAGGAATGTTGCTGAAACGGTGAAAACTCTAAGCTCACATTTCCTTATGCACTGTGCAGCTAGATGTCTCATCTGTATAAAAACAGAGGCTAGCTGAACTGTAGGGAAATATTAACACTCCACAAGAGAGTGCTTTTGCTACAGAAAGAAAACTAGTTTTAGCTAAACATTCTCATTTATCTGCACTTGTAAGGAAGTATATTAACTTCTTTTTCTCTGTCCCACTCTTATTTTTGTTTTCAGTGGGGATGTGTTCCAGGAATTTGAATGGAGAACAATTATTGTTTTTAATAGGCAGAAGTGCATTTTATTTTGTTTTTATGTTGATTACTGGAAATTTACTAAAATGTCTTTCATTTTATACTATTATTCAGTGACTTTCAATTACCATGCTAACCAACAGTAACCTAGAAAAAGATAGATCTTTCAAATCCTAGATATGAACATTGTTATAATGAATGTATTAGTAATTAAACTTCTGTTTGCTATGTATTCCATAGGTTTAAAGGTCAGAGGAGACCTTCATGATCATCTAGGCTAACCTTCTTCACATCGCAGGCCACAGAACCTCACCCACTATCCTGCAATAACCTCTAACCTCTGAGTTACTGAAGCCTTCAAATCCATGATTTAAAGACTCCAAGTTACAGAAAATCCACCATTTACACTTAATGTCTGCTCTGTTACTGAGTAAAGCTTTATGTACAGTTGGGGCCCACTTCAAAGAGGGATTGGCTATTTATATGGGTAAAAAATATCCATATCCAGAGTTAATAGTAGATAAACTTTTAGAGGAGATCTAAAACCTTTGTGCTTCAGGGTTAAACCAATTTCTAACCATTAGGGTTGTCCCACCTCCGTCTACTTCATGGCTTCATGTACCTTCTGATGTTGGCCTCTGTTGCAGACAGTAAACTGGATTAGATGGAACATGGGTCTGATCCAGTATGGCAGTTCCTAAGTTCTGATTTCTTAAATACTCTGTGCATGTATCCCTGTGGAATTGATTCTTAGTTCCACATATAATGGATCAGCCTCTTTGTCTGGTCAACTAACCCAATGGCAGAGATTAGCATGAAGTATGATTGCAGAGGGGATTACTGTGTAATAGATTTTCAGTCTGATTGTGTCTATAGGAATATTATATAATGTTACAGTAGTGCCCAGAAGTCCCAGTAGGGCTCAGTGCTCCATTGTGCTAGTGGCTATATGAATACACAGGAAGATATGGTTGCTGCCTTGAATTGCTTACGCCCTAAGAAGTTTTCAAGGGTAGAAATCATTTGGCAGCAAAAACTGCTGGATAACTGCTGTCTGGTTTGGTTTGTCCTTGTGTGTTTATATGTCAGAATCCCACTCCCATAAGGATTAGTCTAACAGAAGGCATCTAACATGTGGAGGACGCTGACTCTGTTTCTTAAAAACATCTAGAATGCCATTGTCAAAGCTCCTTTGTTGAGAGAGGTAAAGCTCAGTTACTGACAATGAAAATTGCCAAGAATAGTAAATGCGCACAGATTCCAGGTGGCAGATCCACTTCAGTGGCACAATAAGTTATTGCAGAAGGAATTACTTTGAGAACAAGAAGTGCTTATGTGATTGGAAGACCATGGGCATTCAGAGACAGTAATGAATACATCACATTAATGTTCACTTTTTGATTGGTATCACATTTTTATATTCATTTGGGGTTTTTATTCATCTGGCTATTTTAATAAAAGGTAAGTTGTAATTAACCAATGGAGTCAATGTCATGTGACAAGGGTATTGGTCTTTAGAGACCTCACTCAGGTCACATGACTGAGGGCTGGAAATTGAGCTAAGTTTCTTGCCAGCACTCTTGTGTATCTAGGGTGACCAGATGTCCCAATTTTATAGGGACAGTCCCGATTTTTGGGTCTTTTTCTTATATAGGCTCCTATTACCCCCCCACCCCTGTCCCAATTTTTCACATTTGCTGTCTGGTCACCCTATGTGTACCAGACTCTTATTACGGTACTTATGTGTATCCTGTTCCTAATTATTATAGTGTTATATTTTTTTTTGTTAAAAACCTCTCATATAACAGGAATTACACTGTCAGTAGAAATAGAGAAATAGTGGAAAGAATAGCTCTACATTCAGCTTTCTAACAAAAACATTGCATTTTTGGCCAACAGTTAGGTATTTTTTGTCAACACTCTTTGAAAATGTATCTTTCTGTAAATCCCATATTTAATTTTTGGAGGGTGATAGTGGAAAATCCTAAGTATGAACTATTTTTGCTTTATAGCATATTTCTGTTCAAAAATTTGGCATGGGGAATCATCAAAATGGATCTGATGCAAAAGTCCCTGGGGTATGTTGTGACTGCATTATCTACTGATAACTCATTCTAACTTTAAACAATGGCCCAGTTTCACAGTCTGTAGTCTGAGACTACTGAAACACAGAGTTCCATTAGTCCTGGAACCAATGCATAGCATATGCATAGATCATAGAAACATTTTGTAGGAGAATGTGGGAGGAGGTTGCCTCCTAATTCCAACTTTTGTAGGAACTGCAAATAGCATGTTTGTGCAGCATGGTCTGTTATGCTGGAATTGCTAACAGGAGTAACCCTTGCTGTCCTGTGGTACTTGTTAGATACTTGACCTGTAAGGGTAAGTACAACTTGAAGGAAATCTCTTGGAATGCTCACAAAGAAAAGTGGGACTGGAGAAGAAAGTCGTGTGCATGCACACACACAAGTGAAGGCAAAGGAAGTGGGTGCTAGAGGAGAGAACATATCTTGCTTAGTTTCTCTGATTTATGTAGAATAACAAGGCCAGAAGCACACCGTAGGCCAGGGGTGGACAAACTTGTTGGCCCGAGGGCCACATCTGGTGGGGAAATTGCATGCAGGGCTGGGGCAGAGGGTTGGGGTGCGGGGGGAAGTGTAGGGTGTGGGAGGGGGTGTGGTGTGACTGAAGGGGCTCAGGGCAGAGGGTTGGGGTGCAGCAGGGAGCTCTGGGCAGAGAGTTGGGGTGCAGGAGTGGTGCAGGGTGCGGGCTTACCTTGAGCAGCTCCAGGTGGCAGCGGTGTGCAGTGGGGCTAAGGCAGATCCCCTGTCTGCCCTGGCCTTGCGCCGCTCCTGGAAGCGGCTGGCACAACGTCCCTGTAGCCCCTGGGGGAGGAGGAGCAGAGGGTTCTGCGTGCTGCCCTTGCCTGCAGGTACCTCCCCCGAAGCTCCGATTGGTTGCGGTTTCCCATTCCCGGCCAATGGGAGCTGTGGGGGGGCAGTGCCTGCAGGTGAGAGCAGCGCGTGCAGCCTTCTGCTCCCCGCTCCCCCAGGAGCTGCAGGGATGTGGTGCCAGCACCAGTGCAGGGCCGGGGCCAGGGCAGGCAGGGACCCTCCCTTAGCCCTGCGGTGCCACGGGGGTTGGCAATCCTGTAGGCCAGATCCAAAGCCCTGACGGGCCAGATCTGGCCCGTGGGCCGTAGTTTGCCCACCCCTGCCTTAGGCCCATTGTAATCAACTTCTGTTATAAGCAAGGCTGTCCTTAAAAACTTCAAAAGCAGCAAAGAGTCCTGTGGCACCTTATAGACTAACAGACGTTTTGGAGCATGAGCTTTCGTGAGTGAATACCCACTTCGTTGTCATGCTCCAAAACGTCTGTTAGTCTATAAGGGGCCACAGGACTCTTTGCTGCTTTTACAGATCCAGACTAACACGGCCACCCCTCTGATACTTAAAGACTTCAGGTCATTTTTCAAAATACGCTGTTGTAGAATTTTTTTCATTTAGGGGAGGAGAATTTCTCATTGTGAGTTCACCTTGTGTCTCATCTGTTTGCAGAGCCAACTATCCTATAACCTCACCATTGTGGGAAGAATAAATCTTCCCACTTTTATTGGATTCTAGTGTGTCTCTCAACCCTTGTGGTGTTATCACTGTATTTATACTAATGCAGAATTTTGGACAAAACCTATTATGCTCAGGCTCTTAACATTTTACATCCCAAAGTATGCCTGCCAGGGACTGGACTAGATGATTTCTTGAGGTCCCTTCCAGTTGTATGATTCTATGATTTGTGTGCACATATGATCTAACTGAGCATTTACATGAATGATTACCATGCTTGTGCATGCAGTCACAAATTCTTAAAATCAAGCCCTGAGGATGTAGTAAATCCAGGCAGGCATGGCTTTGTAGGGGAGATGAGTGGAAACAGATTTTCATGCATGCTTGCTTAATTCCTTGAGAAGAGTCTTACTTCTAGAGCTCATGGATTGAATTCAGTAATCTTTAGTATCTGACTAAATGGCTCAAATGCACTGTCAGATTGTGGCTGTAGTTGATATAGTAGTCTGAGGGTAGAGAACAACCACATCTTGAAAGAAAGTGCTCACTTGATGAGATTAAAGAGTAGAATGAAAGAATCTTTGATTTGGGGGTGGGGGAGCTCTTTGTATGTCAATATTGACACCTCCTGCTGTTGGTTCTATGGAAGTTAGTGAGCAGCAGGCAGAACAGCTCTGTTGGATTCTGATCTTAGCTCAATCAAACTATGTAACATTTGGCTGCATCATGCTCATGTTTGCAGTAAGTTTTGAGCAGTGACAGAAATATCTTTTTATAGAGCTGCATCTGAGTGCTGCTGGGCTGTACCACACACTTCTAGCCCAGGTGTCCATGTAGCAGAGCACTGGCCAGTCTAGAAAAAATACATTTAAACTGCATTTAAAGAATCGCTTGGCAACTTGGCAGGCATTAGAGGGCTGGTTATATTTTACATAAAATGGTGTCTGTTGTGACTGGAATATAGATTACAGGATCCAGCATGACTGATATGGGTGGCTTCAGCAGCATTTTGGCCAGCAATGGAATAAAGAGTTTGGGTGAAAATGTTAAGAATATTACTTGGAAAAGATTCAAGTCAGCCAAGCTCTTTTTTTTTTTTTTTTTTTTTTTTTAATTCACAAAATGCATCACCACACAGAGAAGCATTAGTCATTTCTGGCCTACTTAAATCATCTCATTATATTTGTGGTCTCGACTAGGATTAGCAGGATCAGTCCATATGGCAGTTCTCTTCAGCCTCACTTTACACCTAAATAGGTGAATTATTCAAAACACCCAAATGATTATAATTTAACTTTCAAATTCCATTTTTTTATCTTCCTGCTGAATGGAACACTTAGCCCAATAATAATAAAAAGATTTTGAATGGAACACTTAACATTTACTGTCGTACCCAAACAATGCGAGAAATCTAGTATTTGTTACACCACTCCAAATGCTCTCACTCATATAACCTGACAGTTCCCTTTTTTAATCAAAAGGGGGAAAGAAAAAGCAGAGCTCCTTTAGAATTGGTAGCTAAATAAAATCAATACCGATTGCAGTATTCCAGTGTGGCATTATTACATGGCAATATGAAACAATGGCTTTCATTTTTGTCTTATCAAGTAACTTAAATTGATCCCTACAGTTAAAAAAGAAGCTTGTAAGGAAAGATTAATAAATTTTGAATCTGCAGTTGACACTAATTATGTGTGTGCTGTGAGCAAGCATGGCAGAAGAAAACACTGTTTACTGCTCCTGAGATTGTTTAGCTGTTCAAAAGATGCACATGTCCATAATTATGGGATGGTTGTAAATTCTGGGCTGGAATGCATAGTGGTTTCTCACTAATGCTGCTTTGGGGACTATCAGACACATTGGTGGTGCAGACGTTTCTTTGAATAGTCTTTGAGATTGTTTTCACTACTCTAGGGGACCTGCACTTATAAATTGCACGTTGACTTGCGGGATGTGAATAGTCATTGCTTTCCCCCTAGCAATCCCAACACTACAGGGTTGGGAGCTAATGGCTCAGCAGGCCAGTGTCCTAACCCAGCTTGTTGGCTCACTGAAAACATTGCGTTGGCTTTTGACCTTGCTCGCACCAGTGTAACTCCATTGTCATAAGTGATACTACTCCTGATTTACATTGGTGTGATCTCAGAATCGAGCCTTTTGCCTCAAGTTACTTGATGAGCCATGTCAGTTGTGTAACAATTTTCTGACATTCAGTTTTTCTAGATTAAGGATGAAGGCACAGACTTTTTTTCATGTCAAAAAGCTGTTTCTCTGAGTTCCCCTCTACCTGTCTTGAACAGTTGGGATATTCTCTGCTGTCAGTAGGTTGACTTGGAATGAATAGGTAAAAAGGGAGAGAATACTTTCTCTCATTCTTTCTACTCTTGGGAATTCTCAAACAATAAGTACCACCTTTTTATTGTTGCAGAATTGAACATCTTGATGTTTACAACTGACCAAGTATTAAACTGCTAGTAGCTACTGTATCTACACTAGGAATTCTTACAGTAGGTTTCAGAATTAGGAAAATACCATTGGTTTGCCGTACTTTTTGTTGATGACAAAATCTACAATCTACAAAAGCCTTCATTCTGCTGTGATTTCACTGGGCAGCTAAAGTCCTTTAGTCTTTTAATAATAGATTGAAGTATTCCCATCTTCAAGACTGTAACTGCTCCGATTTAAACTGACAATGCCAGTATAGTTTAATTCTGTGTAGTATCATTAGAATCAATGGAAAAGCTACTGTTACAAATGCTGTAGTACATTTACTCAAGCCTATTTCATGCTGATGTGACTAATTCAAATGGCTTTTGGCAGCAAGTTTGTAATTTGTTGAACCTGTTGTTATCACCTTGTCTTCCTATTATTTCTCCAATAGCCCGTGCAAGGATTTATCGTCTCAAATGGGTTTCACCAACTTTACTTGAAATCCTAACACCTGATTTGAATGTTTTCTTTGCTTTGCATGGTTTTCTGCTTTGATTTTATATTAATCTGTATATTCAAGATCGTATAAATCTGAGATAAACATCCTCTGTATATTTCTTCCAGGTGGTCCTCTGAAACCTGGGAATGTAAGTGCTTCCTTAAAATGAAATGGTAGGAGTGGTAGTATCTGTTACCTCCAGATGAAGTGAGTCAGCTGCTTGTAGAATGTCTGTTTGTTTAAGAGTTTATCTGGTCGTTATTCTCCATTTCAAGTTAGAATTGTGGGTAGAGCTGGTTGAAATATGATGCAAACAGTGTATTCAGTGGATCCAGCCCATCTTTCTCCCCTTAAATTTCCTACAAAGATCAAGCCTTTGACTAACAAACATGTTTGTAATACTTGTTTGACAAACAGATATTTGTAAATTTATTCCAGACATTGGGCTGTGTTCAGCATCTGTTCAAACTTACCTAAGACTGTTTACCATTTCTGCCCAAAGAATGGGTGATCTAACCTTTAGAACCAGGAGGAGTGCATCAAGAAGCCAGTGGGGAATTGCGGCTATCAGAGAGCATGGGAGTGTAACAGTTCTCTCTTGGGGAGCATGGCCTAGTGGTCATGGCTGCAACTCCTGACTGCTGAGGGCATTGTGGGGAGCGAAGCCTGGGCCCTCCCACTCCCCTGGGCTCTGACCCAGGGCCCTTTGGGCTACCAGTAGTCTGACAACGAAGGCTGCTTAAGACTGTCCTCTCTGGGCCTCTTCCTCTCATCCACCCCGCTGTGTCATCTTAGTCCAAGGCTTTTCCTTGGTGTGGAAACCCAAACCATGATAAATACTGTAAAGGGGGTTACCAATGTCCAAGTGCCACAGGATACTTCCCTTTCTGGTTATTTTTGGGGTGAGTCCTCCCTTCCCTCAGGAAGGGCCCCTTCGGGCAGATGTGTCGGAGTCTTAGGCTCTGCTCTGCTCTGGCTGTGGGCTGCAGGTCTACTCACCTCCAGCTCTGCTACCCAAATGAGCTAATTCCCTGCCTTTTAATTCCTCCAGCAGATGGAGTATTTGCTGCAGGCTGAGCCCAAAATAATCTCTGAACCCCTTGTTGCCCAGTGTGAGGTTTGTACACCACCTCACAGGGAGAAAGACATAATATATAAGCAAGACTAGTAAAATTCAGGATACTTTTAATATTTTTCCTATCCTGTTTTATAAGAGTGTTATACAGTAACTCCTTACTTAATGCTGTAGTTGTGTTCCTGAAAAATGCGACTTTAAGCGAAATGATGTTAAGTGAATCCAATTTCCCCATAAGAATTATTGTAAATGAGGGGGTTAGGTTCCAGGGAATTTTTTTCACCAGACAAAAGACTAATATATATAAAATATACACACACAGTATAAGTTTTAAACAAACAATTTAATACACAGTGATGATTGTGAAGCTTGGTTGAGGTGGAGGAGTCAGAGGGTAGGATATTTCCCTTGATGCTAAATGATGAACTAGCAGTTGGCTGAGCCCTCAAGGGTTAACTCTCACTCTACAAGGCAGCAGGAATAGAGGGAGATATGCACATTTCCCTTTTAAGTATACTGCCTTGTTAATTAGATCAGCTTGCTGAGACCCTCTGTCCTGAGCCTTGGTGTGCCCCCCCTGCTCTACGGAAGATGGGGCAAGCAGGGGGAGGGGGACACCCTGACATTAGCCCCCTTCTTCCTTCCCTCCCCACTGCACAGCAAGCAGGAGTCCCGGGGAACAGCTCCAAGGCAGAGGGCAGGAGCAGCACATGGCAGTGGGGGGAGGGACAGCTGCAATTGGTAGCCTGTTGGGCAGCTGCTGCACAGGGAACTTAGGGGAGTGGGGAGCTGATAGGGGGGCTGCCGGTCCACCCTTGTTCCAAGCCCTCACCACCTAGCTGCAACGGGCTGCTCTTCCTGCAAGCAGTAGACAAAGCAGGCGGCTGCCAAACAATGTTAGGGAGCATTGCACAACTTTAAACGAGCATGTTCCCTAATTGATCAGCAACGAAACAACATTAACCGGGATGACTTTAAGTGAAGAGTTACTGTATTTAGCTTTGTATGTGGAACATAGATCTAAAAATAGTTGGTTTCCTTCCTGATGGAGGGAAACAGCAATATAAACCAGATTTGTTAGCCTTCTAATAGACTGCATAATACAACTTCATGTGTCACGTTCACACAGCTAGGTCTGTGAGCTTATGTGCATGCACGTTCACACTGACTCACGTCCACCATGCGGGGCTCAGTGAGGGGTGGGGTGGGGAGGAAGGAAGGAAGGAGCAGGAATCCCCTCTGGGCTTCTGTAGGCAGCATGGCTTGGGTGAGTGTTTCCCCTCCTCCTACATGTGGGCTAGAGCCCCGAGATCTTAGTTGGTACATGGACTATGGGGTGCTCTGCAAGGGATGAAGTTGGGAAGATGCATACTGTGGACCCCTTTCCCCAGGTGAATCACAGGGGTGTTCAGGGTGTGGGGGGCAAACCCTGCCAGTGCAGGGTGACAAACATGAAGGATTGGAGAGGCAGGCCAAGAGTTGATTGAAGTTGTGCATGCTGTTGCAGCAGAAGCTGTTGCGGCAGCAATTCAAAGGTTACAGGGCACTTTGCAACCTGTGGGGCAATGGAGTTAGCCACAGGGCTCAGGGGAGGTCCTGGTGTCTTGAGGGGGAGGTCCCAGTGTTACTGGGTTAGCAAGGCTACCTAGGAGGTCAGCAGCTTTTCACAAGTGTTGCAGGCTCACTTACAATTGTTTCAGAGGTCGGAGATCACCTCTGCAGACACGTTTTGGAGGCGGTCCTCATCACCCTGCATGGGCTGACCAGGATCACCTCATTAGTACAGGGAAGGTGAGTGAGGAAAAATCCATATCCTGCCTGACAGAGAATGGAGTGCCGTGCAGGGGGTATCTTGGGGGCCTCAGGACACTGCAGAGTTTGCAGCCAGATCATTGTCTGGCATATGTAATTGCTGGAGTTAGAGGGCTCTGGCCAGGGCTTTGGCATGCCACTGAGTATTACTTCATCCTATATACACCACCATATATTTTACATAACTGCCAAAAACGTGGATTAAATCCAGTGCTTTCCATTTTGTCATACTAACACAAGATGGAAAAACTGCATAACTGATGAATGTGTGCAGTGCTACTTAAGAGTGCCGTTACCTACTCTTGTCCACATCATTTGACAATGGTCTCAGAGCCAGAGCTACATTCCACTTCTGTGTAGAATTAGAATTTTCAACTGGAGAGTAAGATGCAGGATTGCTTTGATTTTGAACATTTTTACATTGTAGTAAAACAGAATGGGGGTGAAATACAGAAAATATTGGCTATGCAAAATAGCATGCTTTCTAAATAGGATTTCTACCTGTATTTTCAATAAGGCATCAACAACTCTTTAATGTGATGTGTGTATCTGGAGTATGTAGGGGCCTGGATAGGGAATGGATCTTTATAATCTCTGTAACTTTTAGAACTAAGTGTCTTTTATAGGAAAAAAAACTTGATTTCTCCTTGTATTTAGTGTGTTTGCATGCCACATGTATATCCTATATGATATGTGATGGTTTTAATTATTTGCTATTAAACCTTCTTTGGGGTAGAACAGTTCTTTCTCTAATAGACCGTGCTGGGCAAAATTTCTTGGACAAAACTTTTTGGAGGGGAAAAAAAAGGGAAATTCAAGGTGACTGAAATATTTCATTAATTCATGTTAAATTCACCAAACTGTTTCTGTCGGAACCAGCCTCCCAAATCAAAATGTTTCATTTTGAGATTTTAGAAACTAAACATTTTACTTCAGTTTTGTTTAAAAATCTAAACACAAAACAAACAAATGTTGAACAGGTTGAATGAAACATTTTGTTTGACCCAAAACTTTTTTTTTTCAATTTTTCCATTCAGTCACTGCACTGAAAAGTCGGTTATTCACACAGCACTCCTAATAAATCCAAGCCACTGGCTTCCCTTCCACCCACCCAACCACAGCAACATAAATATATTTGGTGTACAAAGTCACAGAAGAACTAGCATCAGCAATTGAAGTCACTGTTGACCTACTACAGTTCCAGTTGATGATCAAAAGATATTACTTTGCAGCACAGCAACAGCGGAAATAAATCCACTACCCTGTTTAACTGATTTTCAACATGCAAACCCGGCTGATGGCTCTCAGTTATAACAGATGTCGGAAAGTGACAGGCACTCTTCTACATATGCATTAAGAACGTTCCACTTGACTGGGAAGCCCCCCCTCCCCCCATCAAATTACTAAGCACATTCTAACAAATCACATCCAAGTAGAGAAAAACCTAAAGGAAGAGAAAATTACTCCTTTTTCCTCACCTTCTGCTTTGACACGGTACATGCACTGCCTTATGTGATGCTGTCAATTACAGTACTAATGAGCAGTTTGGCAACGGAGCGCTTGCAGTACTGCCCAAGAGGCTCTCTTAGGGAAAAACTGAATGTATTAGAGAACATGGTCTCTTTAGAATTTATTATCTTTGTCTGTATTTGGTAATCACACTTAAAAGCCTTGATTTTGCTTACAGTTAGAGTAACAGATGATTCCACAGGTCAGCTTATCTTTTGGAAGGTACTAGACTTGCAGTAGTGGGTAACCTGTGGCCTGCGGGCCACATGTGACCTGTCAGGATAATCCTCTGGCGGGCCGCAACACGGTTTGTTTACAATTGCATGGCTGCCCGGAGATCCCAGTGGCTGCGGTTTGCTGTTCCTGGCCAATGGGAGCTGTGGGAAGTGACATGGGCTGCAGGGACGTGCTGGTCACTGCTTCCCACAGCTCCTGTTGGCCGGGAATCGCGAATTGCAGCCGCTAGGAGCTGCGGGCAGCCTTGCAAATGTAAACAAACAGTGTCGTGGCCTGCCAGAGGATTACCCTGATGGGCCGTGGGTTGCCCAGCTCTGTGAGTGAGAGCTACAGTGAAATGCTGAATCCCAACCTTTTTCTCCCTCACTGTGCTGTTTTGAATAGAAAACATTCCCACTTTCAGATATCACCCTTGAATAGCTGCTGATGTTTGTTTGTTTGTATTTTAGTAGATCTTAGAATCTGAAATTGTGGATCAGGGCCCCATTGTACTAGACACTGTCTCCTTTTCCTCTTTCATCCTTCACCATCATAGCAAATGCAAATAGAATTGACCAGATTCTACAAGCATACAACTTAACAATAGGACTAAACATGCACATTTCTCTGCTGGGTTCATTGCAATCTGCGTGTAAATAATTTGCCCTTAAACCTATAGCTCATGTAAGATATGAACAATTTCTTTGGTGTGTATGTTATGCAGGAGTTCAGTCTAGATGATCATGCTAGTTCTTTATGGCCTTCAGGTCTATGAATTGGGGTGCAATTTCCTACTTACCCCACACTCGGGAGATTTCAATACAAATGTGTGAAAAGTCAAGATTTCCAAAACACATTTGGGATGCCAAGATACCACAGACTTGCAGTTTAGTGCCTGTCCACCCATCTCACATACAAGCTGCTTCTAATTTTGGTGATGTGAATGTCGATGTTTGGGCTCAGGATCCTATGTGGAATACATCAAATACCTTCTGGAATCCACCGAACATTAGAATGATGGAATGATCGTGTGTTCTTAACAAATGTTGAGGAGTACATGTGCTTGCATACCAGGAAGTATTCTAAAATTGTAAAAATAACAGCTTATCAAAATAAAAGTGGAAGGATACACCTTTTAAAGACTTATGCTTGTAATGTAAATAAACAGTGGTGTCTTTGGAATTAATCTTGGTATAATGAGAATCTGTATAAGAGAATTTAAAATCTTGATTGATCATAGTCCATAGATTCCAAGTTGAGACAGGGTACATTTTGATCATCTAATCCAGGGATAGGCAACCTTTAGCATGTGGCTTGCCAGGGTAAGCACCCTGGCAGTCTGGGCTGGTTTGTTTACCTGCCACATCCACAGGTTTGGCCGATCGCGGCTCCCACTGGCCGCGGTTTGGTGCTCCAGGCCAAAGGGGGCTGTGGGAAGTGGTGGCCAGCACATCCCTCGGCCTGTGCCACTTCCCGCAGCCCCATTGGCCTGGAGCGGCGAACTGCAGCCAGTGGGAGCCGCGATCGGCCGAACCTGTGGATGTGGCAGGTAAACAAACCAGCCCGCCAGGGTGCTTACCCTGGTGATCTGTGTGCCAAAGGTTGCTGATCCCTGATCTAATCCAATAGTTCTCCAACTGTGGGTCAGGACTCCAGAATGGGTCGCCACTCCCAGTTTAATGGAGTCACCAGGGCTGGTGTTAGACTTGCTGGGGCCTGGGACTGAAGCCAAGGTCTGAGCCCCACGACCCAGAGCTGAAGCCCTCAAGCTTTGGTTCCCCCCACCTCCCGGGACAGGGGGGATTTGCTCCCCCCTGTCCTGGGTGGTGGGGCTCAGCCTTCGATCCCCCTTCCCAGGGGATGTAGTAGTTTTTCTTGTCAGAAGGGGGTCACACTCCAATGAAGTTTGAGAACCCTGATCTAGTCTGACCTTCTGTATAACACAGGCCAAAAAACTTACCCCAATTAATTCCTAGAGCATATTTTTTTTAGAAAAACATCCAATCTTGATTTAAAAATTGTCAGTGATGAAGGATTCACCACAACCCTTGATAAATTGTACCAAAGGTTAGTTACCCTCAGTGTAAATAATTTACACCTTATTTCCAGTCTGGAAGCTGAACATAAACAAATTCAGCCATTGGATCATGTTGAAGATCCCATTATTAAATATTTGTTTCGCATGTAGGTGTTTACAGACTAATCAAGTCACCTCTTAACCTTTTGTTAAGCTCTTTTGTTGAGCTAACCCACTTGTTCCCAGAAAGGTATTTGTGATCAACATGCCATAAGGGGTGGGAGGATCACCTTGGAATTGCTGTCTTCAAGGGATAGGAAAAATACGATGAATACTGCTGTGTGTGTAGATATTTTTTCTCTGTCATTGGTGAAGTGGTTTAAATACAAAAAAAAAATCTGAGAAATATTTCTCACATTTTTAAATAGTAGGGCTCTGATCCTGTGAACGCTCATGGGCTTAACTCAATACACATCAGTAGTCCCACTGCAGTCAATAGGAACTAATCTTGTCTGTAAATTAAGCATGTATGTTTTTAGTGTTTCCAGGATTGGGGCCTTATAGTGAATCCATGTTTCTTTTGCAGTGGGTGAACTGTTTCTTCTGAGCATTACACTGCTGTATTTTGCATATAGCCACATTTGTAGATTAAATGGAACTGTGCCTTGTTTGATAAGAAGCCTTGCTAATACTTCTGATACAACTCCAGTCTGATGCTATTTTTATATAATAATATTTAAAAATGTGAAACAGGCAGCCATTGCCTGTCCTGAATGTCTGCCACAAGCCTTTAAAAATATAGATGTGGGTGATGGTGTCCGTGAGAGTCAGGCCTCTCCTGCATGGCAGCTGTCAGTGTCTTTGGTCATGGGTCTTATTTAAGTGCCCTTATGCTCTGTCCTGTTGGTCAAATGAATCCCCTGTTGGGATTATCTGGCTTCAACAGGTACATTAGAAGCACGGTGTTGGTATGAATTAATTGTTTTGAACTCTCACAAGACAAGCTATGGAGCACACTTGGGACAAATTTTCCATTATTGTAAATGGGCAAAGCTTAATTGACTTGAATGGGGTTTAATGCATTTACATTGGCAAAGAATTTGACTCATATTTTACAGAATTAGGGATAGAAAGACACTTGTGTATAATCATGTGAGGCAGTGCTCATATGGAGGTTTATATTAATTTCTCTCTCTCGCCCTTTTTCCCAACAAACACAAATCCTCCTAAAATGTAATAAATAACATGAATGAGAGTGTCATATAGCAGGCCTCAACTGTGTTCCTGATAACATCACATGTCTGTTAGAGACGGGCCAAGCCAGAAATCAAATCTTAAATTTCCGGGCACATGGAGGGCATTGGATTTGGATTCTTGGCTCTGAACCAGTCTCATTTGCTTTGGTTCCAGCTATTTGCAAACCCCAAAGAGGCCTATTTTCAAATTTTGGTTGAGATTGAGGCCTAATATTTACGACAGCAACTAATTTTTGTTATACTTTGGCTGAAGATACTGGAAATTCCACAATAACATCTGACAAATCATAGCCTAATTCTTCCTTTGAAACCCAGGAACCTTGCCTGTGGAATCAGTTTTCTGAGCGAGCGAGCAAGAGAGATGTAAAATGTTCCTTTTAATCCAGAAAATATTGCCACTTTGACCCCTAAAATGAAAGGAAAAACTTAATTTTTTCCTAGATAGTGTAATCCTTGAATTCTTACCAGAATAAAAATTTTTTTGGGCAGATATATTGTACTTTGTCACCTAGTATTAAATATGTACCTAAAAGTATTCCTCTGTGATTGGTGGGGAGAATAAATTGTGTGGTTATTTTGTTTTTGTTTTTTACAAATTTTGCTATAAATCCTGGGTCACAAATGGCATGCTAGATATTTAATAATGACACAGTGAGCCAAAGCTTCTGCCAAGATTTTAAAAAGGAGGTTTGGAGGGAGAGTTTACCATATCACTTCATATTTCAAATAAATGACAGTAATGATGTTGATAAATCAAAAGGAAAAATGTAGCTAAGTGGCCAACAAGGAGCAGGATTTAAATTTACCTGCCTTCACTTTTTATGTTGGCATTTCCATTAGAAAAGTGAGGCAGGAATATACACTATGCACTATGATTTCTCTGTGAATGTTCTCAAGGCTGTTGCTGGGGGACTGAACTCAGCTACCATCTGATGCATTTAGTTTATTTTAAATGTAACTAGGAACCTGCTGTTGGCGCTTTAACCTGGTTGCTGAGTTTGACCACCTGTTGCTACTGCTAATCGGGGACTCATTCACACATCTGTTTAAAGACGTTTTAACTCAAGATAAATGTTGTTGTGGGTGGCATAAAGGAATTCTTGTCTAAGAAGATAAATAGAGGAATGTATGGCTAAAAACATGCTTAGAATGTGAGCAGTCATGGAATCTGTCAGATAATTTCACTAGATACACATGTTCTCAATAAAGAAAAGGTTTTAGATCTGCCTTGGTGTGGAGCTGGAGATGAATAGTATGTCTGCCTGGACTGATGAAGGAGGGGAAAGGGAGAAAAGAGAAGAGAGATGCAGAAATAAAAACACAAGAAAAAACTCTAATATACAACCTGTTGCTAACCTAGATGTAGATCACACTCAGCCCTAAAAATACTCACAGGAGACGCTCTAAGGGTAGAATTTCGGGAGATTGCCCCACGGAGTCATCTTTAAAACATTCCTGCAGAGAAGGAGTGGGATTTGCCTCTTGGTGTAAATCACAAGTTTGCTCCCAAAGCCAGAAGCTTCCAGGTCAAGATAAAACTAACCCAGTTTAACTGTTTTAGTCTGTAAGGCTCTCTGATCCATCAAACCGTGTAAGCACCTGACTATTAGCATGATCGAGGCCTAACAGGAGATGTTCCCCTCCTTGAACACACTCAGCCCTGTACCTAAAGAAGCAAATTTAATTAAGAAATTAGAACCAAGAGAGAAGTCTGGAAGCCCAGAGCATCCTATTTAAAAACTAGGGATGAAATTTTCATGCCATCACTGCCCCTTTACATTGTGTAGAATGGTTGATGTAGCATAAAGGGGCTCTAACAGTCCCAGATCCAGCTGACAGAGGATTCCCCAGGATAGGAATTGAGGAAGACAGCTGTTGGCTTGCTAGGCAGAACTCCGAGGACAGCCCCTGCTATAGGGGACATACCAGAGGCAGTGGGGAGCGGGGCTGCAGTACGTAGTTAACAATGTTGCTTTACACTTTTTATACCAGTGAAATGGAGATCCGTGTTCTGTTTTCAGTGCAAAGTCGGATGACTTCAGTCATCTTTTTCATGGTAAAATACAGCTTGTTAATACTTTAATGCCCAGTGTAATTTAATATAAACTAAATCTGCCTATAATTCTAGCAGTAAAACAGAGGAGTCAGGCTGTGCCATATAGCAAGTTTATATGGTATTGTACTGCATATGAATAGGAGTGTTTGACTTTTCTTGGCAAAAATATTATTAAAGCTCATTTCAAAAGTGATTTGAAATTGGCTGAAAACCCTTTTCTTTGAGGATTTTTTTTTTTAAGTTTTTTATTTTTCTGGACAGAATTTGGCTTTGTGGTTGGTTGTGTGAAGGGTTTCTTTGTTGTTGAGGGGTGGGGGGGATTGCTGTAAGTGGAAAGTTGAGAAGTGCCAAGACTGTTGCTGCTCTTCCATCAAGTCAGAGGAAAGCTTCCTCATCCATGCTGCTCCTTGTATTAGTAAAGACAGCATGTGCCTTGAAAACTCTGTTGCCTACAGAGGTTTTAACAGCTTTTAACAGCAAAATAAATCTTATTTACAGGCAAGCTGAAAGATTGTTCAACAGACATAAAAATGCTAGACCTAATCCACTTGCCTGGAGTTTCACTGGCTCATGGGCTAGAGTTCTGACTGAAACTGTGCTTTTAAATTATGAACATAACTATCAACATGGGTGTTTCCAGTTCACAATGCTCACGTGGTAATTTTGCCTCATCTTTTATGTTTTATTCTAGATGCCTTTTAGGAGTCTTTTCTACTACATTCTTTCAAGGAAACTGAACATGAAGCTGCAAAGTTTTTTTGGTGGGGAGCGGGGGAAGAAGAAGAGAGACACCAGGGTGTCTCTAATTGTTCTGTTGCACATCAGCATGGTTGCCGCACAGCCAAAACAGAAGTTTTCCAGTGTCACCCCTATCTTACCCAATGCAGAAAAGGGTGTATATGCCATGTGTCTTCATATGCTGGCAATACTTGATTGATGGAAAAGTCCCTTGGGGTTCGTTGTAACTGGCCCCAGGACTGGGAGTGGTGTACAGTCACATTTTTTCCTCCCCCCACTCCACTAGTTGTTCTGGATGTAACCTGGGACTGGTTCACAATAATTTGTGCACTGCTTTATCTGAGGTTTTTAAAAATGAAGAGGCATCAGAGGGTTCCTTGGACTGAATACGCATGATGACTCATCTAAGGGAGGGTCTGCAAGATGCAACCCTAAGTTAGCAAGCACTAACAGTCACAGTGGTTTTTATGTTCTTTCTCCCTCCCCATGGATGCCAATACAGCAACACTCTCTTGGGTATGTTTGAAATGATTTCCAGACACGTGGTGGTTCTTCTACCCAATATGTCATTCACTTTTCCATTACTTCACATGCTAATACAGCTGAGATTTCTCCTTGTAGAAACAAAACCTAATTCTCTGAGGATTCTCTTGCCATGTTTCCATATTATTTAGTACAGTGGTTCTCAAACTTTTGTACTGGTGACCCCTTTCATGCAGCAAACCTCTGAGTGCAACCCCCCCCATAAATTAAAAACATTTTTTGTATATTTAACGCCATTGTAAATGCTGGAGGTGATGGGGGATCGCGAGCTGTCAGCCTCCACCCCAAACCCCCCATGTCATAATCTTGTGACCCCTGACCCCCAGTTAGAGAAGCCCTGAGTTAGTAGAACTGGGTGATCATGGTCTCTTCTAAATGTTTCCCATGTCTTGAGAGGGGTTGTATCTTCGTTTTTAAAGTAACATTTTTCTATGATAATTTATAGTTTTGCTGAGAACACACCGATGTTCCTTGTACTTATTAAGGTGAGCTGCAGAGCAAAAATTAACCAACTGCCCTCAGAAATCCTCTAAAATTTTCTTTATCCATCTGAAGATATAACAGAGAAACAGGAACAAGAATATTTTAAATAAAATGTTTTGATTATTTACATTAGCAATATTAACTCCATTCTTAACTTTTAATTGTGGAGGACTGTTATTTTCTTTGGAATATCTGGAACATGACATCCTAAAAATCTGTGCTGCTGTTCTCAGCCTTCCACGTTTTATCCTTCATATAGGAACAGTAAAATGCATAAGCAATTCATTTTAAAGACTCTGCTTGTCAGGCGACTGTAGTTTAAGCTTTATTTTTACTCACATCTTGAGCTTAACGATAATTGTTTGTTTTTTTTAAAGTTTCCACTAATAAGAATGTGTTAGACAGCTGGGGAATTGTGGATGCTGGGAAAACTGAGAAAGTGCTAATGTTATCATTAGCACAGTGGGTCTTGGTCTTCCCTTGCTACTCCTACTGAACCTCTGCCATTGTTCACTGAAACAAGATTAGAAGAACCATCAAAGCTGTGAGATAGTCCTCTCTGTTTCATTCTTAAATGCTTCCTTTGACACCAGTGTTCAAAAGCAAAATGGACTGCTTTAAGGCAGTGGTATGCCATTTGTTACAAATCACTATTGACAGAATATTCTTCTGCATATCTGTGCTCTCTCGCCACTCAAATGTGACACAGAATGAGCAATCAAATACCACAGTGAGCTTATGAACAGACTCTGCACTTTCACTCCTTTGCTTACACTAATGCTTCACACTTGCATAGCATCTTTCATATGAGGATTTCAGTGCTCTTGACAAAAATGCATTAACTGAGGGTACGTCTACACTACAAGACTATTTCGAATCTACTTAATTCGAATTTGTGGAATCGACCTTATGAAGTCGAATTTGTGTATCCACACTAAATACACTAATTCGACTGTCTGAGTCCACAGTAACGGGGCCAGCGTCGACTTTGGAAGCGGTGCACTGTGGGAAGCTATCCCACAGTTCCCGCAGTCCCCGCTGCCCAGTGGAATGCTGGGTAGAGCCCCCAATGCCTGCTGGGGGAAAAAATGTGTCAAGGGTGGTTTTGGGTAACTGTCATCATTGAACCGTCACTCCCGCCCTCTCTCCTTGAAAGCGCCGACGGGAAATCTGTTCGCGCCCTTCTCTGGTCAGTTACAGCTCGGACGCCACAGCACTGCGAGCATGGAGCCCGCTGCGATCATCGCTGCACTTATGGCCGTTGTCAACTCCTCGCACCTTATCGTCCACCTCTTCCACAATCAGCTGCTGAGAAATCGGGCGAGGAGGCTCCGGCAGCGCGGTGAGGACAGGAAGTCACAGAGTGGCGCAGACCTCTCACAAAGCAGGGTACGCCGCGCAGTGGAGATCATGGTGGCAATGGGTCAAGTTCATGGTGTGGAACGGCGATTCTGGGCCCGGGAAACAAGCACGGACTGGTGGGACCGCATAGTCCTGCAGGTCTGGGATGAATCACAGTGGCTGCGAAACTTCAGGATGCGTAAGGGCACTTTCCTTGAACTCTGTGACTTGCTGTCCCCTGCCCTTAAGCGCCAGGACACCCGGATGCGAGCAGCCCTGACTGTGCAGAAGCGAGTGGCCATAGCCCTCTGGAAACTTGCAACGCCAGACAGCTACCGGTCAGTAGCGAACCACTTTGGTGTGGGCAAATTTACCGTAGGGCTTGCTGTGATTCAAGTAGCCCACGCAATCGTTGAGCAACTGTTCTCAAAGGTAGTGACCCTGGGAAACGTCCAGGTCGTCATAGATGGCTTCGGCGCGATGGGATTCCCAAACTGCGGTGGGGCTATAGATGGCACTCACATCCCTATCCTGGCACCGGCCCACCAGGCCAGCGAGTACATTAACTGAAAGGGATACTTTTCTATGGTGCTGCAAGCACTGGTGGACCATAGGGGACATTTTACCAACATCTACGTCGGGTGGCCGGGCAAGGTTCATGACGCGCGTGTGTTCAGGAACTCTGGTCTGTTTAAACGCCTCCAGGCAGGTAGTTTCTTCCCGGACCACAAAATAACGGTTGGGGATGTGCAGATGCCTACAGTGATCCTCGGGGACCCAGCCTACCCGCTAATGCCCTGGCTCATGAAGCCCTATACAGGCGCCTTGGACAGTGAGAAGGAACTCTTCAACTACAGGCTGAGCGAGTGCAGAATGGTGGTGGAGTGTGCTTTCGGACGTCTCAAGGGGAGATGGCGGAGCTTACTGACTCGCTCGGACCTCAGTGAAAAAAATATCCCCGTTGTTATTGCTGCTTGCTGTGTGCTCCACAATCTCTGTGAGAGCAAGGGGGAGACCTTTATGGCTGGATGGGAGGTTGAGGCCAATCGCCTGGCTGCTGATTACGCTCAGCCAGACAGCCGTGCCGATAGAAGATCCCAGCGGGAAGCGCTGTGCATCCGGGAGGCTTTGAAAGATAGGTTCCTTGGAGAGCAGGGTAACCTATGACTCTCCAGTTGATTTACAGAGAAGCTGAACCTGAGCCTGTTTCAGGGACTGTTGACTTCGATCTGCGGTTACATACCCCGTTCTCCAGGTTTCCCCCCTTCCAACACACGTTTTAAAATAACTTTAACGGAACACTGATTATTAATAAAGTTTTCTTTAATTATGAATTCCTGTTCAAGGGTTGAAACATGGACGCGGACTGTGGTGGGTACGGTGTGCACTGATGTCCAGACCGCTTCTACACTAGAGGAATGACAGGCTCCTTCTCCTACAGCGGTCTCTGGGGGGAGGACGGTTGCAGGTGGGTGTGCAGGAAGCGGTGGGTTTGCAGGAAGGGGTGAGGGGTGCCGTCTTTGGGACGGAGTTTGGATGCAGGCTCTGGGCTGGGGGTTGGGGCGTAGGAAGGGGTGAGGGGTGTGTGGGAAGGGTGAGTATGTGTCCGTGGATGAGGGCTCTTGCTGGGGCTCAGGGCATCGGAGAGGCTCGTGGCTAGGGGGGAAGGGCATGGTAAGGGCAGCCTGCCTTGCCATTTGTGGATGTCAGGCGCTAGGACCCTGGGGCAGCATACACCTCCCAGACTGACCCTGGTGCCTAGTGACTGCAGTCTGTGTGTGTCCTGCTGTTGATCCTGCCCCCAAGTCTGTACCCTGGTAATGGAGGCTGTCCTATGCAATTAAAAAACCCCTCCCCCCCTTCACACAAAGTCTTCTGACAAGGAAAACGTGACGGAAACAGTGAATAACAACAAACTACTTTTAATACTCAACTACACAGTGGGGGGATGAAACTTGGATTTGGGACTGGGTGATCCAGGAAGGGAAGCACTTCTCATACTTTAGGGAATGAGAGCTGTTTGGTACATGAGCACTCTGCTGGGATGGAGTGACAGTTTTCACGGCCCCTAGCGCCCCTCCTTCTTGTGATTTTTGGTGAGGGGGGGGGGACAGGACTTTGTGGCGGGGGAAGGCGGTTGCAGATACAGTTCAGGGGGGCTCTCTGCTCCTGCCTGCGGTCCTGCAGAACATCTACAAGGCGCCGGAGCGTGGCCGTTTGCTCCCTCATTAGCCCAAGCAGCGTTTGAGTCGCCTGCTGGTCTTCCTGCCGCCACCTGTCCTCCCGTTCGCTGTGTGAGCACTGGTGCTGACATAGGGTCTCCCTCCACTGTCTCTGCTCGGCTGCCTCGGCTCTGGAGCAAGCCATCAGTTCAGAGAACATGTCGTCCCTAGTCTTTTTCTTTCGCCGCCTAATCTGCGCCAGCCTCTGTGAGGGGGATGCCGGGGCAGTTCGTGAAAGACCCGCAGCTGTGTGATGGGAAAAAGGAAGTGATTTCCTTGAAAAGATACATGTTTGCGAACACTGAACACAGTCTAGTCAGTTTCTGTGAACAAGACCATACAGGGCACCTAGTCTCACGAGCTCTCAGGACAAGTTCGAGATTTCGGAATACGCTTTCATTGGCTGCGGTCTTGCACAGGAGATCGGACAAGCGGGGCGGTACAGCTGAATCCCTGTAGCAGCCAGGCCTGGTAAGCACTACACTATAGGCTGCTTAACAGTTAATGGATAGCTGTGCCCTCCCGCTGAAGGCAATCTGTAAAGCATAAAGTCTGACCCTGTTCCAGCCCCTCGCGGCTGTGCCCGGGAAAGATCACTGTATGCTTTTCCTCTGCGGCCTCCAACACGTGGCTGTTAAACAAAGGTCATTGCTATGCAAAGTAAAAGTCAAGCATTCACAATAGTAACAGTACACTAATTGCCCTAATTAGATGCAGCAGTCGCCGAACGAGATTACCCTGAGGCGGGTCACTCAGAGAGAGAGAGAGGATGCTGCGAGAATCCCTGCACAGACCAGGACCGTACGCTGCAATGCTGGTGGAGGCAATGATTCCGCTGTACATTAGGATGGCCTGGCGCGGAAGAGTGTGCTTCCACGGAGCACCAAATAAGGCACCTCTCCCCAGGAACCTCCTGCGGAGACTTTTCGAGCTGCTCTCCGAGAGCTTCGTGGAAGTGTCCCAGGAGGATTTCTGTTCCATCCCTATATGTGTGGACCTTCTCTTTATATAGTTTGTTAAGGAAAAGTTTTTATATAGTTTTTACATATTTTTTTTATTCCTGTTTTTAAAAAATAAATGTTTCCATGTTTATAGCACTTACCGACTGATCCTTCCCCTGATTCTGAGTCCGGGTTAACGGCCGGGGAGGGTTGGTAGGGGATCTCTGTGAGGGTGATGAAGAGATCCTGGCTGTCGGGGAAAGCAGTATTGTAAGCGCTGTCGCCTGCGTCATCCTCCAGAAACCCTTCCTCATCTTCCCCATCGGCGAACATCGCCGAGGAACTGCCCCTCGACACTATCCCATCCTCAGAGTCCACGGTCACTGGTGGGGCAGTGGTGGCAGACCCACCTAGAATGGCATGCAGTGCCTCGTAGAAGCGGCATGTCTGGGGCTGTGCTCCGGAGCGTCCGTTTGCCGCTCTGACTTTTTGGTAGCCTTGTCTCAGGTCCTTGATTTTCACACGGCACTGCGTTGTATCCCGGCTGTATCATCTGAGTGCCATGGCTTTGGAGACCTTCTCGTAGGTCTTTGCATTCCGTTTGTTGGAGCGCAGCTCCGAAAGCATAGACTCATCGCCCCACACAGCGATCAGATCCAGGACTTCACGGTCTGTCCATGCTGGGGACCTCTTTCTATTCTGGGATTGCATGGACTCCTCTGCTGGAGAGCTCTGCATCGTTGCAGGTGCTGCTGAGCTCGCCCCGATGTCCAACCAGGACATCAGATTGAAAGTGCCCAGACAGGAAAAGGAATTCAAATTTTCCCGGGTCGTTTCCTGTGTGGCTGGTTTCCTTGGTCCTCGTGTGATCAGCATGATGTATTCTAATAGCGCATAGTAATACAATATCTTTCATTTCCATATTTCTTTTCATTCAAGATCTCAAAGCACTGCTGTAAATAGTTACATCTTGCTACACTTCTACAAAGAAGGCAAGTGTATAATCATTTGACATGCGCCAGAGAGAGATTAAGTGATTGATTTTTGCCCAGGGTCACACAGCAGGTCAGTGGCCAAGTCAGCAAAGAATATAGGATTACTTGACTTGCCGTATCTTGTTTTAATCACTAAGCAATACTCCTTCAAGTAAGAGCCAAGCACCTACAAGCAGGAAACGAGGAAGTGAATACAGTGAGGTTTTTAAATAAAAAGTGTTCAAGTTTGTTGACGTTTATGTCTAAGCAGCAAAGAGTCTTGTGGCACCTTATAGACTAACAGACATATTGGAGCATGAGCTTCTGTGGGTGAATACCCACTTCGTCGGATGCATGGGTATTCACCCACGAAAGCTCATGCTCCAATATGTCTGTTAGTCTATATAAGGTGCCACAGGACTCTTTGCTGCTTAGACATAAATGTCAACAAACTTGAACACTTTGCTTTTACAGATCCAGACTGTCAGACTGACATGGTCAGGGGTAAACATGGAGGCAGCAAAATAATTTTCCTCCAAACTTTGCCCCCATCGTAGAACAAGAAGAAATGGTACACTGGGAACTTCTTTTCTGGGACTGTCACCAGTTGGCGAGCTCTTTAGGCTACTCAAGCTGGGATAACTGCTTTGCTATCCCCCAGTTGATTCCGATCATTTCTCTTATTTACCATTAGTGAGCCCATCTGTAAAAGGCTCAGGGAGAACTACATAGAGAGCGGAGAACTAAGTCAGGAGGAGACCCAGGAGAGAGGAGCAAGGGAGAGGCTTTTCTGGCAGGCCCTAAGAAGCAGGAGGGTCCCTGTGAGAAGTTGGATGTCCCCAGTGAGGGGAGGCCATGGGGCAATCTGCTTAGAAGGAAAAAGGCCTTGGATGCTGTGCTCGGCCTATGGAGCAACGAAGGAACTCTGCCTTGCCGGGGAGTAGGCTGTAGAGCAATGAACTTCAGTATTGTGTGAGAAGGAAAAAAAGGATCCTTTCTTTGGATTCTGTTACCCCAGAAGGAACTGAACTTAAATGTGACCTGTCTTGACGGCTGGGCCATGGAAGATGTAAACAGAGAGAAGCCGTTGTGGGTCTTCTGAAGTGGGCATCTGGGGTGCTTGAGACTTGGGCCCCTACAACATCAAGACCTGATGCTAGGGGGCAGAATGGCAGTGAGCAGAATTACTTACAGGGACAAATGTGAATTCCCTGATTCTGTTCCCAATGAAGCCGTAGATTATCATAGAATTATAGAGCTGGAAGGGACCTCAAATCCATCTGCTCCCCTGCCCCCCCTCCCCAAAAGGCCAAGTCCACCCAACGTGTTTGTCTAGCCTGTTTTTAAAAGCCTTCAGTGATAGTATTACTATCTCCCTAGGTAACCTCATCCAGTACTTAACTATCCTTATAATTAGAAAGTTTTTCCTAATATCTAATCTAAATCTCCCTTGCTGCAAACTCATCCAAATGCTTATCTGTCAGTGGACATGGAGAATAGTTGATCACAGTTCTCTTCATAACAGCCCTTAAATATTGGAAGACTGTTACCATACCCTCTTCACCTTCTCTTCTCTAGACTAACCTTGCCCAGTGGGATGTGGTGCCGAAAACCGGATACAGTTCTTTAGCTGAGGCCTCACCAATGCTGAGCAGAGGGACAACTACCTCCATGTCTTGCATACAACACTCCTTTTAAGACACCCCAGAATGATATGAGCCTTTTCCACAATAGCAGCATATTAACTCATACTTAATTATGCACCGTAGGAAGTTCACCTTGTTTTGGACATTATTATGGCTATTTGATTACTTGTGTTACCATAAGAGCCCCAGTCATGGACCAGGACACCTTTGTGCTAGGTGCTGTACAAACACAGACCAAAAGGAATGGTCCAGCCCAACACTGCAATCCTTTACTTGAGTAATCCTTATTCACACTAGTCCCATTGACTTCAGGGGGACTACTTGTATGTAAGATCTATTCGAACAATTGTGGGCTTGTTCCTTTTTCCAGCAGCCTGAGGAGAAAAAGAATTAAGCCTCTGAGGACAGATTACTCTGGAGTTCTTTTCTAGAAAAAAATACTTCAATTTTTACTTGCAGTAAAATCAGCACACTGTCTGAGGGAGACTGGTGTAATACGGAACTGTTCATGGATGCTGTGGTGTTGTCAGAAGTAAACAAAAAATGAAGATTGTTTCCATTTTGTTTTGGCATCTGAGCAATCGCTAAGGATTTTACCTAAAAGCTATCCTTGGCTTTTTCCCAAAATAAAAAATCTGAAACTATGTAGGATTAAATATGTTCAGTCCTTTCAGATTACTCAGAATTGTTGTGCTAATATGATTTAAAAAAAAATCAGTGCATTTGATGCCATTAGTATATTGTGTTACAGAAGTTTTTGAAAAAGGAATGTTTTTTATTTTAAACTTTTAAGGTTCAATCACTCAGAGAGAACCTCAGGATGAGCACAGGTTCTTTTGTTCCTTTCTTCCTATAAACTTTATGAATGCTGTACTGTTTTGGCCTTTCTACTTGATTTCTGTGGTACTCTTTATAAGGAATTGTTAAGGCTTTAATGGCAAAAGCTTCATCCTGTATTTTATTTTATTTGAGAAGGCAGATAATCACAAAGCACAAGCCCTCGAAGGTCGGTCCCTGAGGGGAAACTATTCTGATTGCTTAATTCCTGTCATGAAACCAGGATGAAGAGTTTAAAAAGTTAAGTAAATAGAGAATAAACTCGGGGCAGAAGAGGAGAGGCGAAAACCAATGGAAGTTAAATGAGTTCTCAGTTTATTCTTCCAAAAATTCAGTTAGAATCTTGGGAGATAATTCAGTCGTCAAAGCTAACAAATTGTCTCAAGTTTTTGGATTGAGGACTGTGACTAGGGTGACCACCTGTTCCTAATTGGGTGGGACAGTCCCAAAAATGTACATTTCAAGTCCATGGCTGAATGACTCTGGGACACCATTTGTCCCAGATTCTCTGTGGTGCCTGCCGCTCCACACCTGCCCGAATCTCTTGGGCAGTGCGAGCCTTTTCCTGGTGGTGGGAATTTGAGGTTGGTTTTAGCCTCCCCTTTTGCCACAAGGCTCAGCCTTCTGTTTCTCCTCTTCCTCCCGAGGCCCTGCCCCTTCCCCTGGCCAGGCCAGGAGCCAGAGCTGGGCAGTAATAAGATCTGCCCAGGGAGCCTGCACCTCTAAGAGGAGCCCTGAAGTCCTGGACCCTCCACCTGCCCTGGGTGGTCTACCCTGGAGGGCGAGGACTCAGGCCGAGGGCTGCTCTTGGGCACCCTAGCCCCCCACCCAGGGCAAGTGGAGGATCCAGGTCTCCCCACAGTGGTGTGGGCTCCCTGGGTGGCTCTTACCATGACCTGGCTCCGGCTTCCAGCCTGGCCAGAGGGCGAGGCTTCAGGGGAAGAGGAGGAGAAGGATGTGGAGTTCCTGCATGTGTCCCATTTTTGCATTTTTGAAAAAGTGGTCACCCTAGGTGTAACACGCCATTCATCAAAATTGGTGCCCTTAAATATTTGAATACAAAGCACTGTTGGCAGGACTGCTCCTCCTTTGTTAAAAGTACAGAAAGTTTCTATTAAATTGGGGTCAGTGTTCACTTTTTAGGCTATTTCTTGAAAGGTTTTGTAGAAGAACTGTTTTAAACTGAGACATGGATGAACAGTGAGTGCTCAGTTAGTGCATAGAAGAGGGAGAGTGCTCCAAGTGAACTGGGTAATGTGCAAGGAGGAGGAGAGAAGGGACATGAGAAGGATGCAAAAAGTGACTTGTGGGGAGCAAAGGCCATGGGAACTGGGAGTAGGAAGGGATGAGGGACATGATTGTCCAGAGCCTTGAAGGTGACAATTAAAATCTTCCAAGTAGAAAAAGTACAATGATTCAAGGAATGGATTGACCTGATGAGAGTAGCAAGAGAGGAAGATTATTTCTAGAAGAAAGGTGGAAGGGAGGACATACTTTTCATTTTCATTATATCCACAAACAGACCAGGGCCAAGATTTTGAAAAATAGGAGCCTAAAATGAGAGGTTTAGATCCATATTTAGCACTAAACCAGTAGCCTGATTTTCAAGTGTCAGGCTCCCTGGGTCTGAGTGGAGCTTCCTTGGTGCTCAGCAGTCTTGAAAATCAGGCTACTGATTGATTTAGGAGTTTAGCTTTAGGCTTCTGTTTTCAGAATCTTTGCTTTTGGGTATTTGTTACCTTTTGGTAAAATACATCTGATCGGCTATATGAAATATCCAGTATTATGACTGAAAATATGAATTCAGCATGTTTGAGATGTATGCTTTTTTGTTCTGTTTTATTTAAAATCCTTTATTCTGTACTTATGTTGAAAATTCTTGGATAAACTCCTGCTATGCTGTTCAGATCATTGAGGAAATAGTAAAGGAAATGAAGCATTTTTGTTTCTTCTGTCGAAACAGCAGCTTCATAACAATCAAAATGCCTCATTGAAGGGAAATGAAATATTGTACACAGCAAAGTCTATGGGAAATGCCATACCTGCCAACATTCCCATTGTGACTTATGAAGCTGTTCAGTGCAACTGGCTCAAACCTTTTATGATATTTCAGTGGAAAATCTTTTTATAATACTTTGGGTACTTAGCCTCTGAGGAGCTAAAATCAAGTTTAAAGAAAATCCCCAGGAATTTTTCTCAGCATTTGATACTTTTATCAAAGAAATGGAACAATTTTAAAGCTACCTCAGCATTTTGGGGGTCCAAAGAAGAGGGGGGAAGGGATAGCTCAGTGGTTTGAGCATTGGCCTGCTAAACCCAGGGTTGTGAGTTCAATCCTTGAGGGGGCCACTTAAGGATCTGGGGCAAAAATTGGTCCAGCTAGTGAAGGCAGAGGGCTGGACTTGATGACCTTTCAAGGTCCCTTCCAGTTCTAGGAGATTGGCATATCTCCTATTATTATTATTAGAGTGTTTCATGATTTCCCCCCTTGCAAAAAAACTCATGAATATTCAGAGTGCCGAGTAATTATACAATGCATAAGGTAATAGCACATTAACACTTAACCATAAAGTTCTAAAAAATTCCTCTACCCATAAAGCTGTGCGTAGAGAGGGAGTGATATTTTTTTCAACAGTGTTAATTCAGTCCATGATTTGTTACATTATAACAAAAACATTCCTTCTATTTTATTCTAGGTTGCTTCAAGATAATGCCTAATTGTGTCATTGTATGTCTTGGTCTAACCCATTTCAGTTTGAATTAAACCAGATTTAATTCCAGGTTACCAGAGGTGAAAGGCCCATGAATTAACTCAATATGACACCAACTCCAGTGTGACACTTCAAGCAATACTAAATACAAATGAAAGAAACGGAAATTATTTTGACAATGGCTGGACTGCTACATTAGTGACAACGTGGGTAGGTGGAGAAGGTTTAGCCAAAAATGAATTTAAGCCCTACCGTCAGATGTTGATAGGAAAAATGTAATATGTCTTCTATTGGAAAGATGACTAATCTTAATTCTTAAATGGTCAGAATCAATTGACAATAGGATCATCTGGAAAAACTTAGATATTATTTGATAACATTCCATTAATTTTGATCTGTGCACTCCCTAGGGAGGAAACATTCTGGTTTTGATTACACTTTTGTGCAACTGGCATGTAATTTATAGCTTTATTTAATGCTGTCAAAATGTCATACAGTCAGTACAGTTTGTGGTAATCCATTTAATAAGTGTATTGACCAGTGCATTAGTTTGGTAATCTTGTTTAAGAATTAAATCCACTTAAATGGTAAACCATTTCATGGCTCCTAATTTAATGAGTTTAGATGTCATGAACAGTCTTAGTTTACTCATAAACCGTATTTTGTTTCAATTCCAGGCAAAGTCCCAGCATCAAACAATGACAAGTCCTTTCCTTTCTAATTTATTTTATTTTTTTATTTTTAAATGCAAGTAGAAGAGGAGAAAGGAACGGTTGACACAGAGGGTTGATAATGAGAAATGGAGACTTCCATTTCTGTGTTCTGTTATGCTGATCTGAATCAGAATTTAGCCAGTAGTAGAACTGTGGCAAACTATTTATAACCTATAGTTTATGTGGAAAATGTGGCCCTTTTTGTTCTGGTTATGAAGAAGTCTGTGAAGAGATTGAGTTTTTACTAATTTGTGATTCATAATTCCTCAAACACATTTTTGTGTGCGCAAAAAGAAAAAAAATCAGCCTAGGGGGCTTTGTGAGCTCTTAAAGTATGTCTTAAACAATTTGCTACTTATAATTCCTGGTGCGTATTGGGTCATCACAATCACATGGTATTGTATCTGTTACCATATTAAATTACTGCAACTTTGATAAGCCAGGAGGAGGCAATCACAGATATTTCAGTGTGAATGCATGATAATTTCCTGGGACTTCCTCTTTCAATGAACATTGTTGAAAACCACAAGTTGCTTGTGCATGCTTGCAAAGAATATATGTGCGTTGTGTGGTGTGGTTTTTTTTTCCTCCCCACTTCAACAAGTGTTTGCACATACCCTTTTGGGATAGTCCTTGTGATTGAGTCATTGCTGATTTTTGAGTCTCATACTGAGCATGCATCTATACTGCAAACAAATACTACCACAATTGTTCCCTTTGTTGAAAGTCTCAAG
This sequence comes from Mauremys mutica, assembly GCF_020497125.1. NCBI lineage: Eukaryota > Metazoa > Chordata > Testudines > Geoemydidae > Mauremys > Mauremys mutica. The sequence goes on from NC_059073.1 coordinate 73,459,311, forward strand.
TCTCTCTTAATATCCTGGGACTGACACTGCTACAACACCACTGCATACAACAATATTGTTTTATAGTTATTCTTATTTTCCTTTCCTTCATAAAATGTGTGGTTTATACTCCTTCGCTATTTCAGAAAGGGAGATTATGGGATGTTAGTTGATTTAGTTGGGGATTGGTCCTGCTTTGAGCAGGGGGTTGGACTAGATGACCTCCTGAGGTACCTTCCAACCCTAATAGTCTATGGTTCTATGATTAGGAGAGATCTATTAAGATTTGTCAGGAAAAACTAGGTTTATACACACTAATTCCCTTTGCATTTTATTTGAATGGAATAAAAAAGGAGACAAAAAGCTCCAGATTTGTTGTTTGTAAGTGACTGACTAATTGTATTAGGGAAGTTTACAAAAGTTAGAGTTTTACATGTCCATTTTCTGTTAAGTCTTATTCCATTATAGCTATGTTGTCTCCGTAGGGAAAAATAAGGAAATGCTTTTCCAGCTGTATATCCGTTTCAGATTGGATATTTAGTGCTCATCAAAAGCTGCTTTGATCACAGGGATTTGCATGTAGTTTTTGTTCAGAACTAATTTTTTTGCTCCTTCATTCGAGTATTGGCAAGATGAACTTATAATAGCAAGTCACAACAAAGGCAATATTACCACCTCTTTTTGGTCCTGAGCCACCAGTCCAAATCATGCCCCTCTCCCCAATCCCCCCCACTGAATCTGAATTTTTTTTTTTTTTGTGTGCAGTGAGATGTTTCATAAGGATTTGACTTACCTGGGCGTTAATGTTGCACGATCCTTAGCCGCCGTTCTGTGGAGGAATCAGAGGTTCCATCACAAAACCTTGGGATTTTATGGGACCTGCTAGAGGCAAAAAAAAAATCTGTCTCTCGCCTCTGCGCTGTCATCTATCCACAGTTTCTTGCTGCTTCTGGATAGAACAGCTCTTTGAAAAAGGTCCGCTCAGAGAAGCCAATCTTTAGAGTCACCTTTGGGGTGAGTGTCCAAACTATGGAGGTAACACCCTATCAGATATCTTCTGCTGGCTTCCACCGTGGGTTTTGAGTGGGAGAGAAGATTCCCTATCCTGAAGCTAAAGTTGTGGTCTTAAGCTCCTCTCCATGGAACTGTGTAATAGACAGAATGGGGACCAACATGATCGTTCTAATGTGTTTTTGCTTTTCCTTTCCTACTTACTATTGCATGCTCAGAGCACACAATTCATATTATGTCTACACCAGGCGCAATAGTCTCTCCTCTCCAACCAGTGTATATCAGGAGTACAGTAACTCCACTGAAGCTACACTAGTGTAAAATAGGTGTGAGAGGATGAGTGTACAGGGTGCTTGTGACAACTCTAACCTCTTAGAGCATCCACGGCTGCCTTCGAAGAGTAAATGACTTTATAAATTTCATAAGCATCCAGTACACAAGTGACCAACTGGAAGCCCATTGCAACAATTTCATCTGATTGTTTCTTTACTGAGTGGATTAACCAGTGACCATATGGCTGGCCTATGACCTACTAAACATTGGAGTTGGCAGCTGAAGACCATCCTGTGGGAGCAGAAGGCACGTGAGAAAAGTAAAGAGCGGTGGGATTAAACCTTTTTGTCAGAGGTTTCCAGATGTGGCTGCTGCTCTTGAGTGCTTTAGTTTTCAGTGCCCTCCCCTAAGGAGGCCTTACAAGTACTGAACATTTGTCCTCTGAGAACCCTTTAAATCATTTCAGGTTGGGCATTCAAAATCACTAAGTGCTTCTGAAAACCCTTCTCATAAATTTAACGTTTATAGCTAGGGATGGAGGTATTGCTTGTTCTAAAATAGTGATGAGTGGACAGTTACTCCTTTTTTGCTTGACAATAATCTGTTTCACTTCATAATATATACTATTTGGCTTTCATCCTCATTGGATTAGCCATTTGGGAATGGGATTGCAGAATTTCTAAAACACAGAACATGTCCTCTTGTTACTACTACTCGCCTTTCTTTTAAAACTATATCAAAACTAAAACAAAATGATTTTAGAAAACTCCTTAAGAACAAGTATATTCAAACATTATTTACTATACTTAGTTCTTGATTGTTTTTGAAAAGTGTGTGGGGGGAAGCGCTTTATGTATGAACACTTCCCTGTTGAGTACTTAGTACTATCATATTTAAAGAGGGTGATAGACCCATTGCAGATCATTTTCTGACTTCTCCAATTGGCAGCTCAAAGATGAGCTCTCATTCCCTGTATCCAGAATCACTGAACTTTGGACTACGCTGCTACTGCTTCCTTGCAATGATCACCTTTCCATTAATGTGGATGTGGTTTTTAACACCTCTGAAGATTGTGCTTCTTTTGGTAAGTCATGCTTGAGAAGCTATGACTTCTCATCTTTGAGACATAGATTCTTAAGTCTTGGGAAAGGCAGCAGTCTCCCATGGAAAAATATCGCCATCTTGTCTGAAGCAGATATGCTTTCAAAAAAAAAAAAAAACCCTCGGTGGAGTGATTTCAATCTGAAGATGTCAGATCTCTGTTTGAGAGGCTACGTTTCTGGTCTCAAACTCTTCTTTCACTGCAGCTCAGTTGACTGGAATAGCCCAGCAGAAACAAACAGTTAGTTGTATATTTAGTGGTGGTTTTGTTGATGACATTTTCAGTCATTCATGTAAACTCTGTCCTTATGTCCTGCACTAGTGTTACCAGTACAGCTGAGGTGTTTAATTGTGGAAGTAATATATTTTCCCTGTTTGTTCCACCTTCTTATACATTACAAAGAATGCCTTTCAGGCTATTTGGCAGAAGGTGCTTGTGAATGAAGCAGTTGGTAGCAGATGCTTTTGTGTTGAGCAACTTAATTTCCTTTCAGAGCCAAATGTGTCAGCTGTGTCATGGCTGATCTCTCTGGAAGTTAGTTTTTACACCAGTTGGCAGAGCAGCTGCAATGGAAGTGTCATTGTCATGAGTCATCAAGGTACCTTTACATACTTGCCATGTGTGCCAATTGGTAGAGAATAAATGGAATTACTAGGGGTGAGAGAATTGACAAATTATTGGAAGACTGTGGGATTGAGTCACTGTTAGAGATCTTATTTCTATTTGGACATCATTCCTAATGCTTGTGCTTTTGTTTTCTCAGTGTTGTTGAGTGAGACTTTCCTGGTCCTGCATCTTCATTTGTTGATCCACCTATTTTACCTGAACATACATCTGAGCAGAAGCCTTTCCAGCATGCTCTAAAATAAAGTTCAGGCACCGTTCAGTGTTTCAGAACTCACTCCCTTCCTAGAGGTTGGCTTTCTTAACAAAGCAAAGAAATTAGTAACTTAAAGTTGAGCTTGAGCTTTGTCCCCAGTTGCCAATAGAGATCCCACGTTAGGACTTCTCAGTTCTCCCTCTAGATCCCCTCACTCCAGAGAGCCACTCATCCACCATCATTATAGTCAGGTGGGTTATGAGCTACCTGCCTCAGTGAACCAGCAAATCCATTTTCTCCTCTTCTGCAAAATCAATGTGCGCGTAGGGTGGAGCACCGCATGAATTGCTGCCAACCTGTTAAAGTAGGAAAATACATGGGTTGCTTTTCGTGGTCTGTATTAGAAATGACAAATAGTTAGATCTCTTCTGATCACCCGGACTGCATTCTTAAATTTCAGTATTGCTAAACTGAAGTACTGAAAAATTATTATTCAGAAAAATGGCTTAAAATCATGAGATTTAAAAAAAGTAAATATTGGGTTGATTTCATTTGTCTTCTGGTTTCTGAGCCTTTAGGATATACTCAAATTATGTTTTTGAGGTTTTCTATGCAAGCAGGAGGACTGGAACTTAATTTTTTCCAAATGAAAGCTGATATTCTCATGTAATATGATTCCAGGAGCTGGTGCTTTAAGAAAACCCCAGAATATGAGTTGTGGTATAATTATGAGTATTTCCAACACTGACATTGTTAGAAGAAACAAGTAATATCATAGATACTCTAGGGGGCTGTGACCCCTGAAATAATTACTGAGAAATGGCTTTGACCATGAGTGACTCAGTATATTTGTTACAGGAAACAAATTACTCCAGATCCGCATGGAAGTCAATAGAGCTACACCTATTTAGATCAGCTGAGGATCTGGCCAATTATTTAAACAGAATATAAATAGAATCAGTTTTATAGTATGCAGTTCCAACCTTCAGTCCCATGTTCTTAAATCCAAACACACATTATATTCCAGCCTACTTATATCTTCCCTTTAGAATAATTGCAGTTATGTATTGTACATATTACCATTGTAAAACCAGTCTAACCCAAAATATGCAAAGCCTTTTATAAAATCATATTGGAAGCTATTAAATGATATTTTAATCCTAACAGTTCATTTCCTCTTAAATGTTTCCTTTATCATCTTTTGGCCAAACTCAAGTTTGTTTCTGCAGAGATGTATCAAATTCTGCTGATTGTAGAAAATATTTGAGACTGTTTTGGTTCTTGAGAGGAAGCTGACAAAGTAGATGGCCGCTTTTGATTAGCTCAACCTGTGTTATGTGAGGCTTTGTGCTATATATGTTTTCCTCCAGATAATAGAAGTTTTGCTGCTTGTGACAGTCTGTGTGTTTTCCTAATCAATTCAGGAATGTGCTTCCATATTAGTGTACCTCTTAGGAAATTTTACCTTCTTGCAACCTTTAGAGTACATAAATTGTACAGCTCTTCAGGCTCCTCTCCAACATTGGCCTCTCCTTTCCTTTAAAATTACCTCCTCTTGTTTTACTCTTCGGTATTGTAACCCTCATCATTGATAGATGACCTATTTAAATTGCTTCAAACACTTAAAAAAATACAGGGACATTCAATGAAACATTGCTAAGAGGTAATGTTCATAAAGGGCTCTATCCAATTTGCGCTAAACTTGATAGAAAAGACTACCTTTGACTTGAATGGAAGGTAGATAAGACCCAGTATTAGTACTGAGTAGAGGATGAATATTCATTGCTTTTTCCTTGTGTACAATGATCATGATAATAACTCACTTAGCTTTAACCTCCTCTATGCTAATCTGTTTAATTTAGAGCATATAGATTCTCTACCACTTAAAAAATTGTCAAGTGAGTTATGCTTATTGTGAATAATTTTGTTCCCTTTGTTATAGCTGAAGAGTCTAGATATCAAATCAGAAGTATCAGGGAAGGCTAAGCTCCTACAGGAATTTCTATAAAGTTAGATAACCAACTACATTTGAGAAACTTAGCACAATTAGAAGTGATCATGCACTGCTAGTATCCTTATGGACAATTTTGAAGATTAGTCCAGTCCAACTGAAAGAGAAAAGAGCATTTGCTCTGAATATAGAGGTACCTTTTTGAATCTCAAACAAACCACCCCCACAACTTTGTTAAAATTGGCAAAAGCACAGAGAAGGGCAACAAAAATGGTTTTGGGGGTATGGAATAGCTTACATATGAGAAGAGAGAGACACTGGGACTGTTCATCTTAGAAAAGAGATGACTAAGGGGCAATATGATAGAGATCTATAAAATGAATAGTGTGGAGAAAGTGAATAAGGAAGTGTTATTTATCCCTTCACAAGAACCAAGGGTCACTCAATGAAATTAATAGGCAGCAGATTTAAAACAAACAAAAGGAAGTCCTTCACACAGTGCACAATCAACTTGTGGAACTCCTTGCCAGGGGATGTTGTGAAGGCCAAAATTATAACTGGGTTCAGAAAAGAATTAAATAAGTTCACAGAGGTAGGTTCATCAATGGCTATTTGCCAAGACGGGCAGGGATGCAACCTCATGCTCTGGGTGTCCCTAAACATCTGCCAGAAGCTGGGGCAGGATGACGGGATGGATCTCTCGATAAATTGCCATGTTCTGGTCACTTTCTTTGATTTGCCCCCTGTCCCCTTTTGCCTGTTGACTTTTAAGGAAGTGACAAACTGAGTGGTCAAATAGATTATTAAATCAGGAAATTAACATATGCAGCATAGTCTAATGGAGAGAGTATTGCCCTGGGAGCCAGGGGAGCTGAATTCTATTACACATCTGCTGTGCAAGCTTGAGCAAGTCATTTCACCTCATTGTGCCTGTTTCCCATAATTAAAATGGTGATATTTACCTTTATCAAGCACTTTGAGAGCTATGCATGAAAAGCACTTTTCTCTGTGCAAAATAATGCCACCGACTGCAGTTAGATGGGGCCTATGAGCTTGTGTAAAAGAGAAGGGGCTGCTGACAGGTCATTCTTTCTTAAGACCCCATGACTCTGAAATTTGCTCTCTTCCTTAATCTGTAACAGTTCAAATTTGTTAACTCTCCATATTTATCTTCTTTCAGGAGATGAGTAAATGTGCAGGTTAAGGGACTTGGGGTCCTGCTGTGGGAGGGTTAAATTTTATTACATGTTTTCTATTGCCAAAAGTGCCATCTGATCAGAGAAGCAATGTGTTCTAGTGAATAGGATAGTAGCTAAATTCAGAAGTTGGGAAAGGGAGAGCATTGTTTATCTGCCCTGTGTATCATTCCTATTTTCATTCTGAAGTCTGGGAATGTCTAATTCAGTGAATACCAGAAGAGCAAGACAAACATAGGGAGGGTGTAAAATACATCTGTTCTAAATGCCCCATTTTTATATTTTTTGTCCTCCCTTTTATCACCATCTGTTTTCGGAAAAACTTTAATCTCACCCCAAATGCCTGATCCGCTGTTTGATTATCTAGGACAAAGCCAAATTCCGCTTAGGCCAAAGACAGAATTCAGCTCATCTAAATGTATAAACTTACTGCAGCATTCAGGACATGTGGGACTTCAGTGACAACAGAGCATTATTCTTCCAGCTGTCCTATCTGATGCAATCAATTGCAGATATTTAAAATTGCCACCACTGTAGTCATAGTTGTCACCGACTGTATTGACTTGGAGCCTAATCCGGAGCCTATGAAAGTCAATGCGAGTTTTCCCATTGATTTAAAGGCTTTCAATCAGGCCCATAGAGTATGAAGGAATAGATTTGGGGAATCAAGATAGGTGACTGGTACTAATAGGCAGTGACGCTCCCTGAGTCCCCAGAGGATGGTCAATGAGGTCAAAAGGGGATCCTCTAAAGGAAGAGGGACAAGTGGGGGGCTTTGTGTGTAGTTAGAGGGACTGTGAGATGACACTTGAAGAAAGAATCGATATTCTAGATTGGTGGGGTCTCAAACTTTTTTTTTCCACGGACCACTTGAAAATTGCTGAGGGTCTCGGTGGACCACTTAATGATCTTTTCAAATGTTATTTGTACCGTTAGCTAACTATTGTAAAGCACTTTGGATAAAATGATCTAGATTAAAAAAAGTTAATAATAATAATTTTTTTGTTCTACAAATAAAAGCAGACAACTCATATTTTAATATCCGTAGTCTTACATTTCTAATGTGATAGATGTTCCCTCTCTCCCCCGCCGCAGCGGCCCCCGAGCTGGGGCTGGGAAGGAGGGGGGGGTGTCTCCCCCGCTGCAGCGGCCCCCGAGCTGGGGCTGGGAAGGAGGGGGGGGGGTCTCTCCCCCGCCGCAGCGGCCCCCGAGCTGGGGAAAGTTGCCTCTTTGGCCGCTGCAGCCCTGCACGTCCCAAATTCCCCCCCACTCTCTCTTCTCACCCTACTGCCCCCTCCCACTTACTCCCTATTCCCCCCAAGGCCACCACCTTACCTTATGTGTGTCTTCTCCAGGGTCCAGGCACCTAATTAGTGGAGCCATGCCTGTGTGGCTCCACTAATTAGGATGGTGGTCCTGTATTCTCTCGTGTGCGGCTGGCTGCTTAGGGGCACACCTTAGAGGGAACTATCGGCAGACCACCTGAATGAAGCTCATGGACCAAACTGAAGAGAGCTAGCCTACGTGTTCTTGTTTGACCTCCGGTGATGATGTGAACCAGAGGTTGTCATCTTGGTAAAAGTGGGGATACTGAGAATCCTGAATGAGATCTATCAGAGCACAATTAAACTGAGCCAGCTGTCCACAGAAATGACCGGCAATAGCTCTCTTTAATGGGTCTGAACCAGTGCATAATGATGATCATTGCTGTGGTATGCTACTTGAGGCTCCCTCAATCAGGAGAGGTGCTAATTTAAAGGACCATTGGTTTTCAGGCCTCTGGTGTGTTGCTGCTAGATGCTCAAGTATTTTGAGGTGCACTTTGGGTCATCGTCTGGTCCTGCTGTTGGTCAGGACACTTCTTTCTTCCCCTCACTTTCCCACCAGACCTCTATGAGGATGACAGAAGAAGGGTAGTGGTGGTGTGGAAGAAGGAAAAAGTCAGGAGTGAGTGAAGGAAGAAGATAGGGCAGTTATGAATAATGCTTCAGTGGAGTAGAGTGAACAGACCAGGGGGCAAAAGGCGTTAAGGTTAAGACACTGGGAAGAACTGAGTTATGGATTGCATGTGAGAAGAGGAAACTTGAACATCATATAAACACAGGGCAGAGAAGCCAATTGTGACACTTCTCAGGACAGCCAGGACTGAGAGTCACTTTTACTCTTGCCTCTAGCATGAGGGAGTCTGACCTGTGCCTGGCTGTCTGTCAGCTCTCTAACACTACCAGCCTTTCAGCTACTCAAGCACGCTCCGCTGGGCTATGCCAGCCCTGTTTTCACCTGGCAGGTTAACAATAGATGTACCCCAAATCCCTTTGAAGCATTGCCTTGGGATATGGTCCCTGACGCTGGCTAGTCAGAGAAATTCCAGACCCTCTGTACCTGAATGTGCACTGTACTGCAGTTTACCAATTTTACAATTTTTACAATTCTACACTGCACTTGTGAAGCACTTATAATAAAACAAAAGTAGGTTTATTTAAGAAAGGGTAAAGACTTAAGTAGATATGAGAGAAAGTAATATAAATGGTTACAAAATAATCACAAAATGCAAACCTTAATAGTTAACTTTCTTTTTTTACCTAATCAGGTAGGTTTTCCTCCCACCTTCAGAGTTCTGTCTGTTGCAGAGCTAGCTGATTTCCCAAGAACTAGGATCCAAACGTTCATGACAATACCCTGCTTCACAAGGGGTTTCCTCAGTGAATAGATTCAGACTGTTTCTCCCTTCTCTGTGTTATACTGTAGACTGTGCTTTGTTTCTATTCAGACTGGACGAACTCCTGTCTTGTTGTAAAGTTTATTTTTTACCTCCATATGGTTTCAATTGTTTGAAGTTGCCTGTTATGGTTTTCCACTTAGTATTGCTTAAGGCTAAATATCTGAGCCTTGCATTGCAACATCGGCTAAACAGGGAGGGGTAACGGACTCTCCTTTGCATGAATTGACCATCACCAAACACATTATTCTTTGGTGACTAATTGTTACGTATAGTCCATAAAGCATACTTTCAATATAAATACATTATTCCTTAAATATTACCCGTACATACATTACACAATGTTTATGAATCATGACAAGTTATGAGCTTTCTGTAGATACCTTGTGTTACTATTTATGGATAAATATCCTGCAAGATGTTTGCTATAGTGAGTCAGTCCTGAGGTGATTTTTTTTTTGCAAAGAACAGGGGACCTTTTGCCAAGGGGTCTTCATGTCACACCAGTATAAAGAACTGAGAAGTGGGGGAACTGGTTAGCATAAAAGGAAGAGAAAATAATATTATTCACAGCAGATAGATTGCAATAAGGCGAGATGGGAGTGTTGGAGCCTGGAGACCAGGAGGCTGCAATATTGATGTGGGGATAACCGGAGAATAGGCTAATGCTTTAGCAACTTGCATAAAGAAGCTGTGGAGGAAAAATTCTCAGAGTTTTCAAGAGACTAGATGTCTGAGGATGTAACATATAATGTTGATCTGTCTTTGTCAAGAAACCCTGTTACCAACTATGTATCATGAAATCCATTGCTTTTCTTGCCATCCAGAACATTTCAATCATACTTTTAAAGTTAACTTCTGAATTCTCCTCTGTGACTATAGCCTATTTAAATCTGGAAGAAATTGGTGTGCACTCTAGCGTTTTAAATCGTACTGGTTATGAACTGTTCTTCTGAGACATCCCACAAAGTACATGCTGCTAACTCTGCAAACATTGAGAATGCCACCACATGAAAATCTGGCATATCCCTGTAATGGTTTGATGCATTTATCCGGAGAGAGAAGACCGAGAACTGCATTTGTCTATCAGATAGAAGATCACATGTAATGGTGCTAGTCTGCATAACAAAATTTAAGTCCCAGTGGATTGGACCATGCAGTTATGTCAGAGACATTAATAAAGCCTTGAGAGAGTAATGAAAATTTACCAGCCCAGGTACAAACCTATGTGTGTGCCCTTTCCCAATGATGGAAAAAACCAATGGTACATTTGTGTGAGTGTGTGTGTGTTTGTTTAAAAAAAAAAAGCCTTTCATGGCACAAGGGGAGGATTAGACTATTACAAAATTGGAAATGTACATGATATAACTAATCCTACCAACAGTCACAACTCACTCAGTACAATCACTTCAAAGTGAACTCTTGCCTTTTGGTCCTCTCAACTCCTGGATAAGGTATCTCTAAAGATTCATCTAGAGCTCAGGGCAACTTTTCATCCTTTTGCCAGCAATGAACCTAGATTGCTTACCAGACTATAGACAATATTCCATTTACTCTAAAACAGACCTATTAAATCTGTTCCTGCTTCCTTAATGGAGAGATGAATCCAGTCGTAGCCCTGAGTGATGCTTACTCCTTGTGCACAGCTATTTGAAGATCCATGTTAGTGGAAAATGCTGTGTTTGTATTTGCTGTGTGAACTCACTTAAATGGTAAACATATATTCTGTTAAGAACAAGGGCATCCTTTAGTTAAAGGAGTGATTGTCAGGGACCAGACCAGCTAGAACCAGCTGCTGCCCTTCTCCCTGCCTAACTTTGCTGCTAGGCAACCAATGAGCCCAGCTGCACTGCCTTGAAACTGACAGTGGCCACAGCCCTTGATTGGTTGCTGCTTTAGAAGCCCTGGTTATAAGCATGGTCCCCACAGCAAGAGCAGCTCCTGTGTACAATGACTGCAGCTGTTTCACCTTGTTCCAGTCCCTGTTTTATTTTAGCCCTACTGCAGCCTGCTCCCAGTCCTTGCTCTTACTTTGGTCCAGCCCCTTCTCCCCTCTGGCTTTGACCTATGACAGGGGTCTGCAACCTTTCAGAAGTGTTGTGCCGAGTCTTCATTTATTCACTCTAATTTAAGATTTTGCGTGCCAGTAATACATTTTAACGTTTTTAGAAGATCTTTCTATAAGTCTACTTTATAATATATAACTAAACTATTGTTGTATGTAAACAAGGTTTTTAAAATGTTTAAGAAGCTTCATTTAAAATTAAATTAAAATGCAGAGCCCCCTGGACTGGTGGTCAGGACCCGGGCAGTGTGAGTGCCACTGAAAATCAGCTCGCGTGCTGCCTTCGGCACGCATGCCATAGGTTGCCTACCCCTGACTTATGGCTTTGATCCCTGGCTCTGCCTCTGGCTTATGATTCTAGCTGACTCTCTGGTTATGGTATCTGGTTTCTGCTTCTTTGGTATTGAACCCAGGTCTAGACTTTGGTTTACATCCCACGCCCCTGGCTTTGGTATTTGGCATCTGTCTCTCCAGTACTGACTCTTGTTTCCTGCACTCTGCCCACTCTGGACCCAGCTCTAACCAGTAGGTAAAACTCTTGCTTCCCCCAGTAGGCTTGACTGCCCATGGCCTGATCAGCTACAGTAATGTAAACTTAAGAGGGGAATTTCTAATGCTTCTAACTGAATGTTAGTAGTGTTATGTGAACTGACAAACTACATTGCTATGATACAGTATTGGAGAGTATTGCCAGTCAATAGATGGCACCATGATTTATGTAAGAATTATGTTTAAGGATGGACCTTCTTCTATTTAGGTTACTCTTAACCTTTTAGTAGGAGCCTGAGAGAGAGAATTGCTGAGGTCAACAAGAGTGATTGGTTTTCTAGCTCCATTCACTTTTAGTAAAGCCTAGAATCAGAATTCTTTTTTTTCCCCCACATCTCCTTTTCCTGTTTGTGTGGCCTAATGCAGATATGGAGTTCACTGGGGTGTTCCTCAACCTTTACTAAGACTTACACCCAAGATTCCATGTAAATTAGATATAATTTGCTCTGGTTTTTTTTGAGCAAGTACAAAATCTGGAAGAGTACTTCCCCTCTATTTTGACTGTATATGTTCTCATTAACAGGGCATAGATGTGTATTCTTTTATTTTTTACATATGACTTTAGAATGATTAGGTCTGAACATAAACACATGATATTGGTTCATGAATATTCCCAGTCAGACTGGACCTGTATACACAGTAATGATGATATATTTCCTTTTCACACATTTGGCTTTTCATAGAATCATAGAATCATAGAATTCAAGATCAGAAGGGACCATTATGATCATCTAGTCTGACCTCCTGCAAGATGCAGGCCACATTAGCCGATCTACCCACTCTTTTAGCAAGCGACCCCTGCCCCATGCTTCGGAGGAAGGCGAAAAACCTCCAGGGACACTGCCAATCTGCCCTGGAGGAAAATTCCTTCCCGACCCCAAATATGGCGGTCAGCTGAACCCCGAGCATGCGGGCAAGACTCTCCAGCCATACCCTCTGAAAGAGGTTAAGAATATCATATTATTGACCCAATTAAGTACCAGTTTGGCACTTAATTGACCTATTGACTAAGCCCGTTATCCTATTATACCATCTCCTCCATAAACTTGTCTAGCTTAATCTTAAAGTCATGGAGGTCCTTCGCCCCTACTGTTTCCCTCGGTAGGCTGTTCCAGTATTGCACTCCCCTGATGGTTAGAAACCTTCGTCTAATTTCAAGCCTAAATTTCCTGACTGACAATTTATATCCGTTTGTCCTCGTGTCTACATTAGCACTGAGCTGAAATAATTCCTCTCCTTCCCTGGTATTTATCCCTCTGATATATTTAAAGAGTGCAATCATATCTCCCCTTATCCTTCTTTTGGTTAAGGAAAACAAACCGAGCTCCTCAAGTCTCCTGTCATACGACAGGCCTTCCATTCCTCGGATCATTCTAGTGGCCCTTCTTTGTACCCGTTCCAGTTTTAACTCATCCTTCTTAAACATGGGAGACCAAAACTGCACACAATACTCCAAATGAGGTCTCACCAACGCCTTATATAACGGGACTAGCACTTCCTTATCCCTACTAGAAATACCCCGCCTAATGCAACCCAAGACCGCATTAGCTTTTTTAACGGCCACATCACATTGCCTACTCATAGTCATCCTACGATCAACCAGGACTCCCAGGTCCTTCTCCTCCTCCGTTACTTCCAACTGGTGCGTCCCTAGCTTATAACTAAAATTCTTGTTAGTCATCCCTAAATGCATAACCTTACACTTCTTTTATTTTATTTCGGGCAGCTCTTGCAATTAGCCAGTAACTCCCACGTAGTGATGTTTGTGGAAGATTATAATTTACAGATGCTCCCGATTTAAGTGACAGTATTATGAATATAGGAATTTAGAGATGTGCCCTGGAAGCTGGGGTTGAGAACACAATGTAGCTGTGTACAGCAGTTCACCACAGAAGCTCTTCAGTTTGTTTTATTAAAAGTTGCATTCCTTTCTCATGCTCTAGTTTGTTGTTTAATGAACCCCACAATCATCACACCCCATGTGGTGCATGAAAGGCTGTATTAAAATGGTAAGCTATTGCCTTAAATGTTCAGTTTTGTTTTTTTTCCCTGGCCCTGATCACAGGCGAGGGCGTCTTTCGGGAACTGAGATCTGGGCCTAGCAGAGTCAGTCTGCACACAGCTAGTTTAGAATAAGGTTGGGTGAGTTGTGCCTCTCTGTTTTAGGGAGCAGCCTGTTTTGTGTCTCTCTGCTTTGGTGTTCTTGTGTGTTGTTGTTCTGAATACCAAGAAATTCACTGTTATGTTGCAGCCTCCTAGCAAGAGTATTTAATTAACTTTTCTGTTTGTATGCGGTGGAACATAACACTTCACATCCAGTTTCTCTCCAGCACTGTCCCTTTCATCATCCACATTTTCTGTGTAAGGAGAAGGATTTGCTGCTGTTATAGCTGAGCCATCAGAGTGCCATGAGAGAAAGTAGAAATCTGACTATTCTATATGTCTATTTTCATCGCAGTGTGTATATATATAACGGGATTGAGCCCCTGTTCTGCATGGCACAGTACAAACAATAGGAAGACACAGTCCATACCCCAAAGAGTTTACATTCTCATGAAGCCAACAGCCATGATAACTTCCTGGTCTGAGAAGTTTCAGGTATGTGTACAGTCAGAAACAGTGGGCAATACTTGTCAGACACTGTCCCATGAGATAGTTGGGTTGACTGTTGCCCACTAGTACAATATAAACGTCTCTCTTTGAACTCTGTATTGGTGTAGGTGTTTCCTCTTCTCTTCTGTGAGGGGGGGGAAAGATCCTTTAATATAATTTTGTCAGCTACTTGCTCTAAATGGATGGTTGTCATTCCTGTGTGTTTCTGGTAGAGATTTAGTTTTTTGTCTCTTTCCCCCTCCCCGTAATTTTAAAAAAAGTTATTTGAGAAATGGGAGATGGAAATATATATAGACAGACAAAATAACCAGCAGACAGGGGCGGCTCCAGGCCCCAGCACACCTAGCGCGTGCTTGGGGCGGCATGCCGCAGGGGGCGCTCTGCCGGTCGCCGGGAGGGCGGCAGGCAGGCAGCCTTTGGCGGCATGTCTGTGGAGGGTCCGCTGGTCCCGCGGCTCCATTGGAGCTGCGGGACCGGCGACCAGCAGAGGCGCCCCCCACGGCATGCCGCCGTGCTTGAGGCGGTGAAATGTCTAGAGCCACCCCTGCCAGCAGAGGTCCTTGCACAGGCTGTTTTGGAGCTACAGTGCCAGGTTCATACAGGTCCAGTGAAATCTTTCTAATTCTCATGTGCTCTGCTGTAAGTAGTGTATAAGAATTTAAATGATGGTTATAACTCAGTGTAGGACAGACACGTCAAGTTTGTATTTGTGCATGAATTGCTTGTGACTAACTGAATATTTAACTCCAGAGTTGTCCATTTGCAAGGTCACCTGTCAGTTTCCTAAGTGTACTGTATGTTGTTTGTATACCTTTATGCTTCAGTATTTCAATGTGCACTATGAAGTAATGGATATAAACTTCTGAGACTAGAATCTGTCCTTAAATAACCATTATGTAAAAAATTTTATTTTTTGTGCAGGAGTACAAAATTGCACACCAAAATTGCAAGAAATTAAAGTGGGTCTATTCTGATTCAAAATCACTCTGTAGAAAGGGGTTCCTCTTCAGGGCATGTTCTCATGTAGCTGGTGCATTCCACAGCCTCTTGTGTTACTGTCCCCTCCTAGTACTGTAAAGAAGAATGGTCTTGTGTATTAAGGCATAGGCGTGGGAGTTGGAAGATGCGGGTTCTCCCAGCCTTGCCACAGACCTCCTGTGACCTTGGGTAATTCACTTGTGCTCTCTATGCATCTGTAAACTGTATTTTGCAAAACCTCATCAGATTGTTCTGATGGTAACAGTGTTTATAAAGCAGAATTGAGAAGTTTTAGTATTTGTATGCATGTGCAGTCACTCTGGGGGGGAAAGTTCTGAGCATGTCACTTCAGCAATAATTTCAATTAGAATTTCCATTTTTGACATGTATTTGCTGATAAATTTGCTACAAAGCTCCTTTTTGGCAAATTAATAAAGCGGAGACACCCAGTTTTGACAGATATTGGCAATTTGGTTCACATCTATTCTGGGTAAAGCCTAGTACAGTTAAAAAGATATCTGATCTATCTAGGCTTTTATATGGTGATGTCTGAGCACCAAGCATCCTGGAATTATTTAACAGATGAAGCTTGAAGCTCTGAGTGAGGAAAAGAGGAAGGATGGTCCAGGGTTAAATTGAGAGACCTGGTTCAATTACCTGCTCAACCACAGACTTCCTGAATGGCCTTTGGAAGGTACTTTGTGTCTGTGATCTTCAGTTCCCCCATCTGTAAAATGGGGATAATAGTGCTTTCCTAGCTCTAAGGGTGGTGGTGGTGTGAGGATCAATACATTAAAAGATTGTGAGGTGCTCAGATACCATGGTAATAGACAGTGTGCTTCGTTACACAGCATGGACTTCCAGATCTCCTAAGTGAAGGGATCAGTCTCTTAGGAGAAACTGAAGGGTATATAAATGTAGGCATATGAGTTCACTGAATTATTTTCTGTTTGAATGTGCTTGGCAATATTTCATACCATCACTTATCTGTATATCTATGGCTGTCAGCACCATCCAGGCCCTCAAATGAAACTGATTAACAATGGTGCACAACTGACATCAAGGAATGCAGAGATCAAGGACGCATGAAAAATATTCTGCTGTTTCTGTACCAATGAATATTGAGAAGTAAGTTTTGTTTTTTTTCCAGCGAACTTTCAATTTAATTAGCTTTTATATCACTTAAACCCCTAAAACTAAAGATGCCTGAAGAGTTCAGATAAGTCAGCTTTCCAGTTGTTTCCAAATGTAAAATTGAAAGAATAAAAACAATCTGAAAGATATAGCAGGAGAATGATTGATTGAACTCCTTTCCTTCATGTACGTGTTGTAATCCATCACTACTTTGGCAATGATTCTCTATTCTAGTACATTCTAGTACAAAGACTATAGGAATTAATATCTTGAAAGCTCATAACTGTTCATTATAAGGAGACCTATTTTTAAATATGATAAATGTGTTTGAAGGTGGAATGAAATTTTATTTAATATAATTGCAGAGCAGGTTTTCTGACATTGTCAATTGTTAAATGACAATCTTTATTGTGGCATCACTTTGAAATAATGATAAAGTTTACTTGCTGCGAACATTACATTTTATTGTGAATGACATATTTTGGATTCTGGAGAATTAGATAATTGCCTTTTTTAAGTTGTAAAACCAACAGAAGAGCTCAGTGCACAAATTTCCAAACATCTTTAGAGAAGTGGATATCTGTAAGTCCTAAGGGCACCATGTCTGTGCACAGAACGAAAGTTATAAAGCATGATCCCTGAAGCAGAACTGCTACCATGTGTGAACGCTTAGTGTGTACCTGCAAATGCTAATCCATAATGACAGGAAATCCACAAAGTCCTCAAGTCAAAATAAATATATACTCTGAACAAAATTCTGAAGTCTTTAGCTGTGACAGACAAAATCAGCCATTTGCTTTGCCTACAGGGGGACAGAGGCTGGCCCATGGAATAGGAGGTTGTCTCCAAGACAGCTTCAGACTCAGAGCAGAGTAGCATCAAGACTTTCATGAGGCAAGGAATCTAATAAGCCCTTAGCTCAGGCAGTGCTTGAGTGGATCACTGAGTCCTACTTCTCTCTAAATCTTATCTAGAAGCCTTAATATCTTCACTCAGAAATTACCTTTGAAAAGCCTTCAAAGGGCTCTCCCTAGGCAGCTGATTCTAAGGCTTCTTTCACTGTTTTCAGAGACTTAATTGGGGGTGAATGCAAAACCTCTGCTTCTGTGAACGGGAATTCAGATTCCATAGCCACTCCAGCTCGCAATACTTTTACCATGTATACTAAGAGCGTCATCTCTGAGGATAGTAGCTCCCTCAGAAGTTCTGAGTCTCTGAAGGAGAGGCAGTCTTGGGGATAGCTTGGTCCTACCCCTTTGATATCTTTGAAGATCAAGACCTGGAAGTTGATCTTGATTGTATCTTCAACATACACCGCACTGACTGGATTACTGTAGAGATGTGTTCCTGTCAACTTGTGTTTATTAACAGGTGAGCTGCTATGTTTTCTATCAGTTTGAGGTTTTATTTGAACTTATTCCCAAGTCAAGTGTCTTGTAGTGCTCAAGCCTGGAGATCAAGAAAAGACTGATCGCTATGGTTGGGTCTGCTTTTTTGGTAAGATGAGGCAGTCTTCTGGTCAGCTGACAGCAGAAGCTGTTTTGTTTTATTAAGGTGGAGAACATGAGGTCTCTCGAGCCGTATACTCTTTTAATGATTGTGGGGCAGATTTCCATCACCCTTCATGCAGGGTGATGGAAAAGTGTTGGTTAGTTCTTTGACAGTGATAGTGATTAGAAGACACTGCTTTTTCCTCTTTGTGGCTTCAAAGTATTCCTCATGCAGGAGTTGATCTTGTTCTGACACTTCAAGAGCTTGGGGATGGAATGTTATGCAACTGAGATTAAGGGACCATATAACTGGGTGTCATGTGTGCATTTCAGACATTGGTGTCTGACATTCTTCCTTGAAGTACTGAATAGCTGCTGTATAGGACCTAGCAGAGAAAAGCCGTGGGGAACTCGGCTGAGATCCTGTGCAGCACGTGTACCAGAGGTATATAAACTGATGAATGATGACCCAGAGTGTTGTTTCCTCCCCCTTGTCTCAGGAAAAAAATTTGCCTTGATGTGATTAAGTCAGTTTTGCTTCTGGGATTCAGTAACGCAGCTGCAGTATTCAAAACCTTCACTGTGGAATACAAGAGCTAAAAAAGTTTGATAGACCACTGTCCAATAAACATGACTGACTGAATGCAGATCCTGTTTCATGAATTTAAGAAGCACTAATGGATTAAATGCGAGAGTATCCACAAACCAATCAGCAGAAGAGAGAAGAACCCTTTATCTTCCACGCATGTTGTCCTGAGATCTTCAAAAAGGTATTAATATAAGGCAACAGCATACAGCTGTCAAGGCCCCATGATGTAGCTGTCAAGTAGCATTTGCCAAAAGAAACTTGCTTCATTACACTTGAACCTCTCCATTGCTCATTAGGATCTCACCAGATGGGGATTCAGTATCTTGAAGGCAGTTGTCCCATGTGAAGTAGTTTGTTACTGACACTGAAAGATTATCTGCAAACTGATCTGGAACTTTCTTGTTGTACTTCAATTAATATCGATGTAGGATACAGCTTTATCATTTGATGAAAAGGATTGAATGCATGGGGCTGATAACTTTGCTGGCTAATAATTGAACACTTTTCCTACAGCAGAATCTACAATTATCTGGTAATAAGATTTTGTAGTACAATCTCTAATTTTATTTAAAAAACTGCAATTCAGATTTTTCATAGTTTAAATACAAGAGCATTTTTCTAGTCTATCCAGTGTACAAATTGTGCATAATTGTTTTTGACTCACAAATATTTCATTGTATTTATTTGTAAGCTTAATCAGATGAGTAACTATGCTAATAGAAATTGGTTTATTTGCTTAATTTTCTATTCATTTAACTAATTCCATGTTCACATTGTCAACTGCACATGGCACTTGTAACAAAAGGCAAATTTCTTAGTGTAAAGATGTGGTTCAGTTAAGCTGTATATGCACTCATTAGCTTTAAAAGATGACAACATGTACAGTAATAACGCATCAAAATCTCATTCATTGAAATTTTATCTTGTTTAAAAGATAACTTGTATTTTTTCTTTTATTTGCACAGTGTTCAGTATAAACCTAAGAGAACAAAGGAGTGGCATATGGGATCACAGTAATTGCCATTAGTCAGGCATCCTATTTCTGAAACTGGAATGTACCAGATGCTGCAATGGAAGGCGTAAAACCACCAGTCTTAAAATTGTAAATGTGCTTGAAAATACATTTGTTTACGTAACTTTTCTGTGATAGGTCTTGAGCTAGTCATCTTTTCTTTGTCTACAACTTTCATTTACAACATAATCTGATAGGGATATGTAGGACAGAAGAGAAAATGGCAATGGAAATGTATGTTAAAAGTCAGTTAAAATAATTCTCCACACACATGAATGATCTGAAAGATCAAAGAACAGATCCTGAGGTCTTTATTGAGCTCTTACCAAACCATATGTCCATTGACTTCAGTGGGAGTGTGCTGGCTGAGGACCTCAGAATATAACCCTCAGGATTTTCTGCATTAAGTCACTAGAGGTGGGAAAAAGTGAGCTTTGTCATGGAACTGATGAAGAGAAGACTTGATTTGATGATCATTTTAGTGGTGGAAAACAGCCTTAAATAGTGAATGCCATCGATCTTATTTGCAAGCATTATATTTTTTACGATCTCTAAAGGTCCTTGCTTGGCCACACAGAAGGGAGTAGGGCTGGGCAAAAAACCTTCCTATCCCTCTACTGCATGGCTGAGCCAAGGGCCTCTTACAATAGCAGAGTGCAAGGACTGCTCAATCCTGTTCCCTTTTGGGGAGCAAGTCAAGGAAAAGGCTAGAGAAGAAGTTGAGTTGTTTCCTCTGCAAAGTCTCTGGAGTGGGATGATGGATTAACCGCAGTAGTCAGAACCATCCCTTCACTTTGCCAGGTTGCTTGGAGAACTTAGAGTGGTATGAGGTGCTGCTGTCACATTTCTAGTCTGCATAGTTCTTGGATGGAAGCAAATTGTGAAATGTTTACTTCAAATTTTCATACCTTCATTTATTGAATATTACTATTGCAGGATATGGAGAGCTGAAGTTAAAAATAGTCTCCCACCACCTAATGTTCTTGATGCTTCATTCCAGCTAGACAGCTTCCTAATCACAAGATTGTCATGATCAGAAAATTCCAAAACTCCAAATGTCACCATGCTTACCCTCAAAACACAATAGATCAAGATTTTTCTACTCAAAACATTAGAGTACTCTTATTAGGTAGCCACCAAAACTTCACCCTGTTGATATACAAAGAGGTAACATCTGTAGCCCAACTAGGTAGTTACATGTCTCTGAGCTCTTCACTTGTTCGTGTATGGCATACAAGCACAGAGTTTGCATGTGGAAATAATTATCCATCATTGCCCAAAATTACAGCTGCAATATTAGAGTCAAGTTAAATTTGGCCCTAAATGTCTCCTCCTTCAGAAATACTCTGGAAAGTTCCCCTTAAGTTCAGAACTGTACCATAGATGATGGAGGTTTTGTCATTCCTTGATATTTTGTTTATTTACAGTAATTAATTTTGAAGTGTGGCTGTTGAGAAGCAGATAAAATGAAGCAGACTGTTTTTCTGCAAGTGCTGTGGCAAGAAGCAATAGTAAATTTTACTGAGATTTTAAAACATAGATGTTTTGAATCCTTTTCATGGGGGTGGGGTGGAAGGGGACATCCTGATCATTTTGCATCATGCTATAAGATGGCGAACAGTGAAATTGAAAATGTGATTGGTGGCAGATGGCATATAATGATAACCTTGCCAGGACTGATATGAACTTGGAATCGGACAAGGGGTGCATTTTTGACAAGTGTTAATGGGACATAAAAAATAATAATCGAAAGCCCCACTCCTCTCTTCAAATGAAACAAAATCAATTGTTAAGTCAGTCATTACCCTGTTGTTGTGGGAATATGTCCTAATTGGCAAGACTTTATCCATTTATTGTTAACAAAATGAAGTGTATGCATTAATACATGGAAGTGTAATGCGTCAGCCAAAGCACTTTGGTGTGTTCCATTAAGGAGTTTATAACATTGTAACATTTCCAAAATGACAATGATGTGGAGTAGTGTATCAAAACATATGTGTCTGATCCACAGATGAAGCATAATACCTAACATAGAAAAGGGGATTCATAATTTTATCACTAATAACATTTATAGTTCTGCTACTACAGTTATGCTTAATTATATTTCAGGCCATAAACTGATTATTACAAGCCTCAGGAAGCAATATATCTCCCCTTCCAGCCATCAAGAACAGTACTGCACAATTAACACAGTGCATTATTTTTGCTTCTTCCTCAGAAGTATAGATTTAAGCACAAGACACTGCTGGGGTATCTGCATTCTGCCTGCATAGATCTGACAGGACTAGAGCCTGATCCAAAGCCCATTGAAATAAATGGAAAGACTCACATTGACTTTAGTTGGTTCTGCATCCCTTTAAAGGGATATGGGGCCAACCTACCTGTACCATAATTAGCTGTTTTCAAGCCTGAGGGTGCTGGGCTAATATAGAGTCAAATGATAGCCTAATTAAAATCTAGGCTTCACAAAATGGGTTGAGAGAACTCCATAAGATGAACTACAGGATAGAGGTTAGGCTCCTATAAGAGATCATGAAGTAGGGTCTGTTGGAAGCAGGGAAGTCCCTAGCAGAGGCTGCCAGAGTCTCCTGGAAGGGCAGGCAGTGGAAACCTGCTAGGTAGAAGGGGCATTCAGGGAGAAATCCCTCAGATCCAAAGCTCAGCTAAGAGAAAAGGAGCAAACTCCAATAAATGGTAAACAGCAAGAGAGACTCCAGGGAAAGCAGCCTGGGAATCAGTACGCTATATGAAAGAGCAGAGAAAGATTTCAAGGTAGCCCAGAAGGGGCTGAGAACTGAGCCCAGGAGGTGGGCTGAAGAGTAGCCCAAGAGGGGGCAGGACTGTCTGACTTTTTGTTACCATGGAAGGAGTAATATGAAAGGTGACCTGGCCAGAAGGCTGGGCCACGGAAACCGTAGGTCACTGCAGAACCAGAAAGGCAGACAATAATGGTGTGCTAAAGCAAAAGAACCCCTGCATCCTGGTATGGAAGGGTGCTTTTCTGATGAGTGCCCCTATTACAAACCCTTAATGCAAAATTCTACCCCTTACTTGTAGTCAAAGTTCTGTTGACATTTATGCATATAATGTTGATATCAATACTACTTTTTCTTTATGCTCCATTTTTAACAGGATGTTTTGCCCAATTCTAAATGGCAGTTGAGTGCGTTTAGTAAGCCAAGGAAACCCAGTTAAGACAACAAAAGTTTAACTTTAGTATATTTGTATCTTTCATTGATGTCTTTAATAGTTTTAAATTCTGTACTTTTCATCTTTTTGAAGGCAGAGGGCCTATACACTGGGCAAGGGGTCTCCCCACAAAAATTGCAGACTTGGGCTCCATGTTAACTTCTATGGGACAATTCTGAGACCTTTATTCATATCTTCAGCCAGTCCTGCTGATTTAGCTAATGATCAGAATCTGCTGATTCAGCATTGAACTTTGGTCCTCAGATATTATGCTGAAGAGTCCTGAGATATACAGAGAATTTAGAATGTCATTAGTGCAATGTTGAACTGCTTTAAAAATGTGACTTTCCTCATTAAAAATTGTAAAATGAGATGATATTCCTGTTTTTGACAAATTTCTTACCAGCCATAGAACAACATGAAGGATTGTGAAATCCAGTCCCATAGTGGTCTGAATGAACCTGAAACTCTTAAGTTTGAGAATGCTGTAAGTCCTATTTTCTAGGCTTTTTCTGATGTGGAGTGAGGATGGACCTGGTGGTTTGAAAGGGTAGGAGTCGGTGTGTGGGTAAGATGATGTGGTTTATTGAATCCACTGGACGTTTTCAAGTATATTTTAAAATGGTTTCTACATGTGCTTTGGATGTTGGAGTGACATTTTAAAAATCTAAATAAGTGCCTCCAGATTCATGAGTGTGCACGTTCTCAACGGAGAATCCACAGTAATGGTGAAAAGCAATGAGAGTTTTAGGGGGAGAGATTGTATTCCTGGAGTATATTGCTAGTTATGAACAACATTCAAAAATAGGATGTGTGAAATTCTTTCTGAGGTGTAGATTGTTTGTATCGAGATGTGGGGGTGGGGAATCCCAACAAAACCTTTCAGTCATGACCATGAGCAAGTGTGTGAAAATGGAATTGGTAGCAAGGCCTGTTTCCAAAGTCAACAGTATGTGTCGAGAATGACCCTGCATCTAACCTGACACTCCTTGAGGATGACAGAATGGGGCTCTAACCACTTGCCATGGTTGTCATGTTGACAGACAAGCTGAAAGGGAAACCTGAATAGGATCCAGTTGCATGTGGCTAGTAGTCAAAAGATGGATTCAGTGGCTGCAAAGCTTACAGCAGCTGTTAGTGGTCTTAAAGTTTCAACATCTTGTATTTGCCAATAAGACACAGATTTGTTTTGCTTGCATGCCAGCATTTCCATGAACGTGTAACAGTGCAAAAAGCATTCCTGAATAAAGAGCCCGACTCTGATCTCCCAATAGGTTCTGTGTAAATCTACAAGTTTGAATGCTGGCATAAATAAGTCATTGCGCTTCTTCTTCATGAGAGTAATAATAGTGAGGTTCCCCCCTCCAGCTATAATCTTAGGGAGAAAAAAGGTGTGTTTGCCACCTCCCTCTATTTGTTTTTGCAAGAAGGCTGCTTTATGCTGCACTCAGACAGTCCCCCAGCTTTCAACCCTCTTGTCTGTCGCCCATCAGCTGCTAGCTGATAGATTCAGCAGCAAGAAGCAGCTGTGATCATAGTAGGACTTTCTCTATCCTTCTTTCAGTCAGACAGAAGACTGTGTAATTAGGATGCTTGTCTCAGCTCCCTGCTTGCCCTTTCCTCCTCCCCTACCAACTCTCAGTGGCTGAGGACAGGGAAAGATGTGAAGGGTCCCAGTAATAGGCTGGCATGCCTGGCCCACCAGCGGCTGCTCTTCTGTCCCTGCCCCACCTTTCCACTGAAGGGATGGGACCTTTAGGGAGGAGGAGAGAGGTACACAGGAAACTTGAGGAGGTAATATTCTTGTGGATGGGATATTCCTCAGAGAGAGATGGGGAAGTTGAAGGGGAAGGGAAGAGTCTCTTGGAGGAGAATGATGGGTATGTTTTGAAAATAGGGGGAGAGGAAGGAACCTTGGGGAGCAGACAGTGCAAATCAGGGAATGCAAGGGACCTTGGAGGGAGTAGAGGGAAGAAGTGAGGAATGGAAGATTTAAGGGTGGCAGGAGACACCGTTACTTTGGAAAGAGGATGGAGGAGGAGGAGGGGTTTAGTAGAAGATTCTCAGGACACTTAGAGAAAGAGGAGCCTGGGAAGGAACTGGAAAACATAAAAGGCTAGATTTTAGTTGTGCTGTCGGTCAGCCAGTCTGTGACCTGGTCTTTGGGGAGAGTTAAGATTTGGAGATAGAGAGGAGAGACAATGGCAGTGGGGCTGGGTGGGGAGTGAGGAAAGACTGAGGAGGAGTGAAGGGATTTGGTGAGCCGAGTGAAAGGATTTTGGGGGCAAAGGAAGAGGTGGGAGAGATGTAGGGTAGCAGGTGTATGAAGTGAGGGAATGATATGCTTGGAGACAGAAGCTGGAAAGCTTGAGGAAAGGAGGCCAGTGAGTGTGTTTTGACACAAGGGGAGAATGAAAGGGTTTTGAGTAAGGATGCAGGAGAGAGGTAAGCATAGAGGGATTTAGGGGGAGGGAGGAAACTTGAAGACACAGGGCATGTCTACACTGCATAAAACACCCATGGCTCACCTGTGTCAGCTGGCTCAGGCTGTGGGGCTAAAAATCGCAGTGTAGATGTTCAGGCTCAGCTGGAGCCCTGCTCTGGGACCCTCCCCCCTTGCGGATCAGATTCTCTCTTGCCTTGAGCCTAGACTAGTCTTTTACTAGTCTGTGCACAATGGGTGTAAAACACCATTATGATTTGGTATGACTTCATACCCACTTGGTGCAGGTCTGAATGACTGCAGAAGGTACAAGGCAAAAGGGGAGGCAAGACAAAGAGAAGCAGAACCTAAAAGCACCAACTAAAGACTGCTGCTGGAAAAGCCTGGGGGATCCCAGAAGGGGCCTTTCTGCAGATTTAAATGAGTGAGGTAAGAAAGAACTTAGACTCCTGGGAGCCTAATGGGGCAGGGAAGGGAGTACCAGATGCTGTGTGTGGAGGGGTTTGTTCCCACAACTTTGTAGTTTGTTCCAACTGCCGGTGTTCAAGGCAACCGCACCTGTGTTCTCCCTCTGTGGTCCACCAAGTGCAACCACTCATGGGTTTCTGGTTTCCTCAGTCATCACTTCTCTTGGGGGTAGACACATCTCTCTCCCTTCTGGCCGGGGTATTTCTGCACAATTCACTGCCTATGCTGAATTTCTCAGCAAGACAGACTCAGCAAGATAAATAAGTCTCCTTTGCCTTAGGCTATAAGCAGCATAATTTCTTAGTTATAAATTACCACACAGCGCTTTCTAAGCAAGCACATTTATTCTTAAATTAAAAGTGTTAGAGAGAAAAAATAGTTAAATAAAAAGACCCAAATAGGTGCTAATAAGCTTACCAGAGATCACCCAGCTCCTGCAAGGGCTTCAGCAGGTGGAGAGTCCTTCAAACCCCACCCTGGTTTTTTTTCTGTGGTCACAGTTCATAACCGCCTTGGTTCAGAACAAGCACACCCATGAATCTGTGCTTTTTCTCGTTTATATACTTTGGGTCTCTGATCCTCAGAGAGACCATGAATAGGTGGTCGATCAGGCGGCTCCTTGAGGCACAGCTTCAAACAACTGGGTCCAGAGGTGGGGAATTTGCATTCCGTCCTCCCAGCTATTTCCTAGGAAACCCACTTATCTGAAACAATGTGAATTTTTTTAGTTAATTCTTTGAAGCTTATAACCCTTCTCAGAGTTTACATTAGTCAGGTTCAAGTCTCCTCTCTAGAGTTGTTCCATACACTCCCACAATGACATATCAACATTTGCATTTTTGATACAATGAACTCCTGAACTCATTAAATTTAATTCAATGTCTTATCCAGGATATTATAGGAAATTGCCATAACTGTCACATTAACTACCTATAGTGAACTCAGATCAGGTAGTTAGAGCTGTGGTGATTTGTGCCTGCAATTCTCTTTCTGCAGGTGCAAACAAGGAGGCTGTGCCTTTTTGAAAATCTAGTCATTGATGTATTTTTTTAAACCGATTATGGGTCTAATTCTGCTCTCCTTTCCATGAAGACAGTGAGGCTGTATAACTGTAGCAAAACAGCCTTTGGCCATATATTCCTGCACTCATACTAGTACTTAATTGGCAGGGTTCTGTTGCACTTCATTTTTTTTCTTGGGAGTGTAACCTTTGATTTGTGTGTTTCCAATTAGTAGTTTAAAAATAAGGAATAAAATGCAACTGAATTCTTTAATGTTCCAACCTCCAGGCTGGTTACAGATAATTTAATTTAGTGGAGGAGTGATAGATAACATTGAAAACTTTATTTAATATTAAATAGAGAGTTAACCACTGCATTTGCACTCTCATTCTAAGATGAAACGAGATATTCAGGGGTGTAAAGAAAATGGGTACATAATCCTTTCTCTAATGGTGCCTTCATGGTGGATTTGTGTGCCTCAATTAAAAGTAGTGTGCTACCCTTTTTATAATCCATTATCATTAACACCTCCTAAATAATATTAAATTTACCTTTTACCATATCTGTATTTGTTTTGATCATTAGATATTTTCTCTTATTGGCTATTTAATATTAAAACATCATTAATTAACATCTGCATAAATACCACCCCAATAACCATCAATGTTGCTAGCATTGTCCAAAAAATAATATTTTATCTAATACACTTCTTAAGAACAAAACGTGCCTAGAATATGACCTCAGGTTATGCCTGACTTATCTCCATTTTGCCTCTGAATTATCTCCCTTCACTTTACTTATATTTTACCAGGCCTAGCTTGACTAGTGTAGAACCTTTAGGAAATAGATTTTTGGGCTCATTTTGCATCTCAACACCTTTCTATAGAACAGGGGTGGCCAACCTGAGCCTGAGAGAGAGCCAGAATTTACCAATGTACATTGCCAAAGAGCTACAGTAATATGTCAGCAGCTCGGCATCAACTCCCTCTCCCTCCTCCTTCCCCCGGCTCCCAGCACCTCCCGCCCACCGGCAGCCCCACCAATCAGCACCTCCAGCTCCCTTCCCGCACCTCCCAATCAGCCATTTTGTGGTGTGCAGGAGGCTCTGCGGGGGAGGGGGGAGGGCATTGCAGGCTCAGGGGAGGGCGTGGGAAGGGTTGGAGTGGGGGTCGGGCCTGTGGCAGAGCCAGGGTTGAGCAGTGAGCATCCCCTGGCACACTGGAAAGTTGGTGCCTGTAGCTCCAGCCCCGGAGTCGGTGCCTAAAGAAGGAGCTGCATATTAACTTCTGAAGAGCCGCATGTGGCTTCAGAGCCACAGGTTGGCCATCTCTGTTATAGAACATAAGGAAGCATCCTCCCTGTAGACTACAGGAGTTAGGTAAAATTTCATTACACTCTGCCAGCCTTGAAACCAGGACTGCTTAGGAAGCTTTGGGGAAAATAAGGCAGAAAAGCATCTGCTTTCTTCCACCTGCCTCTGTGTGCTGCTGCAGCTGTATGATTGAGCCAGCAGCCACTTCAGTAGCAGTTTTTAAATTGTTTTACACTATTAGTTAAATGGCTTTAATCAACATTTATTAGAAAATAAAGTATATTTTGATTAAAGTGCAGCCTCTAAGCTTTGGCAGATTTTAGTAGCAATTTGCCACTTTTGCCTTGTTTCCCATGGCTAGACTATTACTTGTGTAACTTACGGTGACAAAACACTAGCCTACCAATCCATTAGGAGTGCATGTGCTGTAGCTTTTTAATTGTGGGATAACGTTCTTGGCACTGGAGTTAATGAAACAATAAACAACTTTCTCAGTTGCTGAAGTAGTAGAGCGGACGTTTGTGTTTGTCTGTAAGAGCAGTTTATTGCACATCTACTGTTTCATGACAAACATGATAATTTCTTATATACAAATATGAATTCTTGTTCCCCATCTGAAGTAAATAGTTCCTTTGTGATTAGGAGGAATAAGCCGAGGGGATTTGGCTCTATAAAATCACTGCATATGGAAGATCACAGAGCTCTTGATGATGCTGTTAAACTTTAATAGAGCAGATGATAAGGGCAAAGCTTCCTCATGGACTACTGATAGTGCTGCTAGGCATGTGATTGGATGAAAGTTACCGGATACAAATTTCCAAAACTGATTCACATCTGTTTCAGCAAGTTGCTCTGTAGCAAAATTCTGGATGTGGAAGAACGCTGCATATAACAGTACGAGTTAGCATGTCCCCTCTTAGCTAACTACAGGAACTCCTCACTTAAAGTCGTCCCGGTTAATGTTGTTTCGTTGTTACATTGCTGATCAATTAGGGAACATGCTCGTTTAAAGTTGTGCAATGCTCCCTTCTAACGTTGTTTGGCAGCCGCCTGCTTTTTTTGGTCCACTGCTTGCAGGAAGAGCAGCCCGTTGCAGCTAGCTGGTGGGGGCTTGGAACCAGGATGGACCGGCAGCCCCCCATCAGCTCCCCACTCCCATAAGTTCTCTGTGCAGCAGCTGCCCAGAAGGCTATCAATTGCCTGCAGTTCAGCCAGGGGCGGCTCTAGCCATTTCGCTGCCCCAAGCATGGCGGCACGCCGCGGGGGTCGCTCTGCTGGTCGCTGATCCCGCGGCTCCGGTGGACCTCCCACAGGTGTGCCTGCAGAAGCTCCACCGAAGCCGTGGGACCAGCGGACCCTCTGCAGGCACACCTGCGGGAGGTCCACCGGAGCCACCTGCCGCGCGACCGGCAGAGCACCCCCTGCGGCATGTCGCCCCAAGCATGCGCTTGGTGTGCTGGGGCCTGGAGCCACCCCTGAGTTCAGCTGTCCCTCCCTGCACTGCCATGTGCTGTACCTGCCCTCTGCTTTGGAGCTGCACCCTGAGACTCCTGCTTGTTGTGGGGGGGAGGGGAGGAAAAGGGGGGCTGCCAGTATCCCCCTTCCCCCTGCTCCTGCACCCCATTTACCCCATCTTCCATAGAGCAGGGGGACACATGACAGGGCTCAGGATGGAGGGAGCTTGCTGGCAGCAGCTGTGGTCTCAGCAAGCTGATCTAATTAACAAGGCAGTGTACTTAAGAGTAGGGTTAGCGTACTTAAAGGGGAAATGCGCATTAGGGCAACAAAAATGATTAGGCGGCTGGAGCACATGACTTATGAGGAGAGGCTGAGGGAACTGGGATTGTTTAGCCTGCAGAAGAGAAGAATGAGGGGGGATTTGATAGCTGCTTTGAACTATCTGAAAGGGGGTTCCAAAGAGGATGGATCTAGACTGTTCTCAGTGGTAGAAGATGATAGAACAAGGAGTAATGGTCTCAAGTTGCAGAGGGGGAGGTTTAGGCTGGATATTAGGAAAAACTTTTTCACTAGTAGGGTGGTGAAGAACTGGAATGGGTTACCTAGGGAGGTAGTGGAATCTCCTTCCTTAGAGGTTTTTAAGGTCAGGCTTGACAAAGCCCTGGCTGGGATGATTTAGTTGGGTTTGGTCCTGCTTTGAGCAGGGGGTTGGACTAGATGACCTCCTGAGGTCCCTTCCAACCCTGAGATTCTATGATTCTATGATCTCTCTCTCTCACACATGGTGTGTGTCTCTGTTTCTGTCTGCGATGCTCTCTCCCCTCCCTCTGTTCCTGCTGCCTTGTAGAGTGTGAGAGTTAACCCTTGAGGGCTCAGCCAATTGCTAGTTCATCATTTAGCAGTAAGGCATTCCCTGGGAAATATCCCACCCTCTGACTCCTCCACCTCAACCACGCTTCGCAATCATCATCACTGTGTACCAGTATTAAATTGTTTGTTTAAAACTTAGTGTGTGTGTGTGTATGTATATGTATATGTGTGTATATATATGTAAAAATAGTCTTTTGTCTAGTAAAAAAAAATTTCCCTGGAACCCAACCCCCTCATTTACATGGGGAAATTGGATTCGCTTAACATCATTTCGCTTAAAGTTGCATTTTTCAGGAACATAACTACAGCATTAAGTGAGGAGTTACTGTGTATAGAAAAACTCAGACAATTTAAATGTAGAACCCAGTGACTTTTTTTCTCAGGTTTGTGTCTAAGCCTACATTAGTTAAATAACTGTATGAGCTGATGCTTTGTATTTCTTTTCTCTTCTCACCTTTGCTTGGTAGAGAATATCTGCACTGTACCAGCTTCAAGGGTTTTTTAAACATTGTTGCATTATTTTTTTGTCACGTATTAGGGCTAAGCATGCATATCTACACCAGCAATGTCCTGATATAAACATATATACCAGGTAATAAATAAAAACAAATATTTATACTCCTGGGCTTCCATGTGAGATGTCAAAAACAATATTTGAACAGAGAGAGAGAGAGACGATTTTATGGAAATGAATTGCAAAACTTAAAAAAAACGAACAAACAATAAGACCTTGAGATTGGTAGACACACTAGCTGAAGAAACCTGAAAGGTTTTACTTAAAGCTATTTTTCAGACTAATAGTTTACAGAGGAATGTAATGTAAAACATTGTTGCATTGGCAAGGAAAACTCTTCAATGTTCTTCAATAGAGTTGAGTACAAAAAAAATCACATTTGAGTGAATTAACGTGTGTTTATTTTGTTTGTCCTATGATGGCAGCACACAGAGTAGGAAGAGAAGTTTTTGCTTGGGGATTTAAAAGGTGCAATGGAGTGATTCCAGGGAATCGGACCTTCTGTGAAGTGCAGCTGGCTTTGCCTGCGAGTTTAACATCCACAGCAGGTACATTTAGGGATATACATAGTAGCATTATTTACAGGGCGTGAAGGAGGTGTGGTTGCTTTGCTTTTTAAAAAGCTAGCAGTAGCAATGGAAAAAATCAATACAAATGGATTAGTAAAACAGCGTGCTATAGGAGAAGTCATTGCATTGCCTGGAGTGAAATATTTACCAGAAAAAGCATTTCAAAGCACATTGCTTAAAATTTATCATATTTTTTTTCCCCTCAGAATATAAGCCAGTTTATGGAAGTCTTGGAAATGCACATTACATTCATAATAGCCATGACTCTGTTCCAACACGTTTGTTGCTTAGTTCTCTAGCTAATGTCTGCATCACCCAGCTTTTGAAATTGAGTATGTCTGCTACCTGTTTGTGGTGAGGAAGTCTCCTCTGAACCTCCAGTCATATTCAATTAAAACAGTTAACTTTAATGTAACTTTACTGTTCAAGTTACTAAAGTAAAATTTGTTCTTTAGTTGTAGTCAGTTTGCTACCTTTTCTAAATAAAAGGTCAAATATTCCATACTTGTTCTATAAATGCATAATTCTCATTGACATCAGAAGCACTTCTGTATTTGGAATATGCTCTTTGATCTCTAGTGATTCTTCATTTTCTCCATAATGTTAGACATCTTTTGACTGAGATTAATGTTTCAGAAAACCATGTAGTGCATTCTGATTTGTGCTTGATTACAAAGAAACTCCAGAATAGTCTTTTCTACCCTCCAGTAAAGAGACATTAATCAATTCAGTTGTCTGAACAGAATCAAGAGCGTTGACAGCTTTCCAGAGTTTCCACTTTGATAACCTTTTTGTACAGTATGTTGTTGTTGTTTGAGATGTCTTGGCAGAAAACCATCCCTGAGAATGAAAATGAAGATGGCACAGATATGATGGATGGAAAGCATGTGTGAATTCATTTCCTATTGATATTGCATAATATAGTAGAGTTTATTTAACTTGGATATATCTATCTCCATATCTCCTCACCGGATTACCATTGAATTTCCCATTCTGAGCTTTTAGCTCTTTATAGAGATCACCTAACTCCTTCCCAACTGGATCTCATAATCAAACAGGGCTGGTTGGTCATAGGCTCTCAAAGGGCCAGACTACTCAGTTACACTACTTAGTGCAATTTACAAAGGAAGAAGATACTCCTCCATAGGGCACTAACCAGCTATGTACACTAATATAGGTCTTCAGTAAATGGAATTAGTGGTTTAAGAAGACAGGAACTGAGGCCCAGCTCCTCAAGTATTTAGGTGCTTAACTCCCTATATCAGCGGGAGTTAGGCACCTAAATACTTGATCTCTTTCCTGTGTCTCTGAAAACTATAATAGAAGCCTGTTTTATCTAGCATGCATTATTTCAGTTCTTAAAGACCTTATTCATATAAAGAAAACAATCCCATTGTTTTATTCAATATTTTAAAAAATGTAGCTGGCAGCCAGCCTTACTATATCATGTTAAATTTCATGTCCTATAGTATCAATTCATGTTCTCTTTACAGCACAAAATAGTAGCCCAGTGAAAGACAAAACATTTAAATGAAGCTTCTTTTTGTAATATCTTAAAAAAAGAAAAGCAATCAAAATCCCAACGTTCTTGTTTACTCTTATTTAAGGTTACACATACCTCTTTCATACCACTAGGCAGGTAAGCATGGACCTTAGGATACTGTATTTAAGCAGGAGGCACTATCAAACTCAGTGAACATCTCAAAAAATTGGCATGATATGGCTTGGTGTAATTTGAGTTGGAGAGTTTAAACAGTCAGGCAGAAGAATGAAAGCGGTTTAAAAAAAGTTAAGGTGATTTGGATACTAAAGGATTGAAAATGGGTACTACCAAAATTGTTAAAACTAAGAAAGCAAGCCAAGACTTTGCTTAGAACTGCCCTGATGTATGTCCACCTCCATTGCAGTACATTCACTGCTTGGTCATTTCTTGGCAAACAACATGAAAGCCTTTGGTTTAACTTCCAAGGGAGGATACTGGCTTAATTATAGGAGAATTGGGATCTCTACTGCCAAGTGGGGAAGACAAGTGAAGAATGAATGGCATATGTTTAAACGTGTACACCAGATCGGAAGCTGTCCAGAACCATTCACTGTAACAGAGCTGGAACAGACAGTGGGTAGCATTAAGTGTGGAACAGCTGCAGGCTATGACAACATATCTCCAGAATTCCTGAAAAACCTTGGCCCCCGTGCTCGGTTTTGGCTTGTGAAATTCTTCACCAGGGTCATCAGTGAAGGTAGGCTACCAAAGATATGGTGCACCACAAAAGTGATTGGCCTCCTAAAGCCTGGAAAGGACCCAAGTCAAGCATCAAGCTATTATCCCATATCATTGTCAGTGTGCTTCAAAGTACTGGAGTGCTTGGTCCTACAGCACATATTACCTAATGTGGTCAGGGCTCAAAATTCTCTCCACATCAGCTTTTGCCGAGGCCAGAGCACATGCAACCAAGTATTCGCATTGACCACGTTTGTTGAAAATGGCTTCCAGAGAAACTTGAAAACAGGCACTGTTTGAATTGATCTAACAACGATGTACAATATGGTATGGCACACTGGCCTGCTTGTGAAGGTATTATGAAGCTACCTTGGGTCACAGAAGTCATTGAACTGTTCCTCCATGATAAGCAGTTCAGAGCCCATATGGGGGAGAAGACGAGTGCTTGGAGACGACCGAGCAATGGGTTACCCTTTCTCCAACCCTGTTCAACCTTTACATTTTTATTTATTTTACAAAAAACCTATTTGTAGGTTTCCACAGTTGGGCCATTGGATGATTTGCAAAGGCAATTCTATATACATGTTAAATTTCTATTTCTCTTCCCTTCTTCGTAATTACTAAGAATTGCTCAGAATATTTAGATTTTTTTCCATGTGGATTCCTTGTTTATTATATGGATGACACATCTCTCCATTACTCTTCTTCACTCTGTCAGTTCTTGGCTTTATTATAACTTCCTTCTGCTCACTTAACGCAGGTTCTAAAACCTGAAAATATCCTGGTCCACAAACATTCCTTTCAGTTCCACATCTCAGTTATCTGTAAGTTTGCCTATCAGCACTTTCAGAACTTTGCCACAGTTGTCCTTATCTTCATGTAAATACCTTCATATAATTCATATTTCCCTCACATAGTAACAGTACATGGCAATTGCTTATACAGTGGAGAGCCACAAGTAGTTAACAATATAAGAATTAAAATACTGGGTCAGACCAGTGGTCCATCTAGCCTAGTATCTTGTCTTCCAACAGTGGCTGATGCCATATTTCAGATGGAATGAATAGAATAGGGCAACTACTGAGTGGTCCATCCCGTGTCATCCAGTCCCAACTTCTGGCAATTCAGTAAAGTGCTTAGGTTAAATGACAAAAATGCAACTGGGTTCTGAAAATGTTGTTTAGAATAAAATAGATGACAATATGAGCTCTTCAAATAGTTCTATATCTAGCAAACTCAGAAATAAGAAAATGAATAATAAAGC
Organism: Mauremys mutica; assembly: GCF_020497125.1. Classification (NCBI taxonomy): domain Eukaryota; kingdom Metazoa; phylum Chordata; order Testudines; family Geoemydidae; genus Mauremys; species Mauremys mutica. Next base: position 73,494,101 of record NC_059073.1, read on the forward strand.
ATGATGGGGGATTTAAAATTAACTAATAAGTTAGGTAACTAATAAGTTAGGTATTTTATAATGTTTTTTTCCAGTTTAAGAGTTGCCACTTTTTTTTCTGAATGAAGTCCATGATAGGGAGGAAAAACGAAGACTAGTACAAAGCCTGATTAAATGTCAAAGGTCCATGGGTGAAATCCTGGCCCCATTTGACTTCAATGAGTTTTTTCCATTCACTTCAGTTAGGCTGATTTCTCCTCATGTCATCTTCTTCACTCTAAGGGTGAGAAGATTTCCTTCAACATTTCCAACAATCCATCAGCAGATTTTACATCTCCCCAAATGCGAGATTTATTATTACACATCAGCTTGAGCTTGGCACAACATTTATCATGGCTGTTTTCCTTTCAGACACAAAGGTTAGCTTCAATAGGAAACTTCTTTCTTCTGAACAGGGCAGTAACATTCAGAAAAGAATTCTAGTGCCTTTTATATCTATTTCCTCCTTGGCCTGAGCTGACTCGTAGAATTCTCTTACAGTCATACAGCTTGACAAATAGAATTAACACAGTTCCACTCTTCCTGCCTTTTCTTTTCATGGAATGTTAGTAACCTTTTCAATATAAATGTTAGATCAGTCTTAGTGTCTCAGTTAATCGATGCAGATATTCGTATCCATGAAACTGAGTGGCCTATTGTATCTTCACTCTTAAGGTCCTTATAGTGCCACAGTTCTATTTCATATTTAGGAGTCTCAGTTCTTGTGGGTCTTACCTAATTATTTTGTTCTCTGTTCACATGGGATGCTGCATGCCTCAAGCTAGAGCCTTTCCACAGCTATACTCATCCATAACTGTATTCCAGTGCTTCTGCCACTGAAGAGCTTACACTCATAAAATTAATGCCATGAATTACATAAACACATACCATTATGTTGTTATGCTATCCCAGGGTTTTTTTCTGACATTTGAGTACACAACCATGCAACAATAATATTTTATTAGCATTAGATGTGAATGAAAATTTTCATATTTTTTCCAACAAAAAGAGGCCATAAAAATGAGTTTTTGTGGCAAATTAATATCTCTGAAATAGTCTGGTTTTTTGTCCAAGGTTCTGCAATTTTTATCAATTTTAAAAAGCATCATACTTTATTTACTCAAAATATTATTTTAGGTAAATAAAAATGTTCAATAATGAATTCAGATATGATTTCAACAATGTTGATTAAATATCACAAACATCTGCCAAAATAAGTCCATTTCAAACCCCATGAAATGGAAACAGTTTCAAAACTTCCCTCAGTGTCTTTTTCAACCTATCATGATTAACATATTTACTCCATAATAAATTTCCCAGGTGCTTTAAAAACATGAACGGTATCACTGTCCAGAACTTCAAAGCTCAGTTGGTTTTGAACAAATTGGTAGTGGCCTATGTAAACTCTATTATCTTGAACTTTTGAGTAGTCTTCAACATAAAACATTTAATAAAACATTTCCTGAAAGATTGCTTTTATTTTGCATAGAAACCCAGACAAAAGTGATGGAAATAACACGGTATTAGCTTGATAAAATGGCAAACATCCCTGCTAGACATGTTGAGAAACATTTTCAAACACACAACTCCCATTGACATCGGTGACTGGTAGGTGGGAGTTCAACGCCACTGAAATTTGGGTCATTTCTTTAGATGCCTAGATTTAGGGTACGTCTACACTACGGGATTATTCCGAATGTACATAAACCGGTTTAGCAAAACAGATTGTATAAAACTGAGTGCGCGCAGCCACACTAAACACATTAAATCGGTGGTGTGCGTCCACGGTCCGAGGCTAGCGTCAATTTCTGGAGCATTGCACTGTGGGTAGCTATTCCGTAGCTATCCCATAGTTCCCGCAGCCTCCCCCGCCCCTTGGAATTTCCAGGTTGAGATCCCAGTGCCTGATGGGGCAAAAATCATTGTCGCGGGTGGTTCTGGGTAAATGTCGTCAGTCACTCCTTCCTCTGGGAAAGCAACGGCAGACAAGCATTTCGCGCCTTTTTTCCCTGGATTGCCCTGGCAGATGCCATAGCATGGCAATCATGGAGCCTGTTTTGCCTTTTGTGACTGTCACCGTATGTGTACTAGATGCCGCTGACAGAGGCGATTCAGCAGCACTACACAGCAGCATGCTTTTGCTTTTGCATGACAGCAGAGATGGTTACCAGCCATACTGTACCATCTACCATACCATAAATCGGTAATAAGATGATCATGGTTACCAGTCCTTTTGCACTGCACCATTTGCTGCTGTCATAAGTGCCCCTGGCTGAGATCAGCCAGGGGCGCAAAAGCCAAAATTGGGAATGACTCCCTGAGTCAATCCCTCCTTTTTGGTATCTAAAAATAGAATCAGTCCTGCCTAGAATATGGGCAAGTGTACTAGAGAACCACTGTATTATAGAACCAGAGAGCACAGCTGCTCTGTGTCAGATCCAGCAGAAATTATGAGCTGTATGCTATTCACAGGGGGTGCTCCTGCAACAACCCCACCTGTTGATTCCGTTCTTCCCCCAGCCTTCCTGGGCTACCGTAGCAGTGTCCCCCCACTTGTGTGATGAAGTAATAAAGAATGCAGGAATAAGACACAGTGACTTGTTAGTGAGAAATGAGTGGAAGGCAGCCTCCAGCTGCTATGATAGTCCAGACAGGACATTAAGCAGTGTGGAGGAGAGGAGCCCAGCATCCCGCTGCTAGTCCAGGGGCAATTGAATCTTTTCTTTACACATGAAGGGTGGGGGCTGATGGAGCTCAGACCCCTGTTGCTATGATGAGGACGGTTACCAGCCATATTGTACCATCTACCAGGAAAAATTAGGGCCAGGCACCATTGATCGACCTCACGGATGCTAGTCGGCATGGTTACCAGTCCTTTTGCACTGCCCCATGTGCCAATAGGCTGATGATGACGATGGGTATCAGTCTTACTGCACCATCAGCCACCCATGGCGGGGGGGGGGGGGAAGCAAGGATGTTGGTGTTGAGTGCTGCAGCATCGCGTCTATCTGCAGCATTCAGTAAAGATAGGGTGACATGTAAAAGAGTCAAGAGAGGATTGTTTTCCCTTTCATTTCTGGGGGTGGGTGGGGGGTGCGTAAATTGCCGAGCTATGCCCTGACCCACCGCGGACACTGTTTTTGACCCTAGAAGCATTTGGAGCTCAGCCAAGAATGCAAATGCTTTTCGGATACTGCAGGAACTCTGGGATAGCTTGAGTCCTCCAGTCCATGAGCGTCCATTTGATTCTTTGGCTTTCCGTTACGCTTGTCACGCAGCAGTGCGCTGAGTCCCTGCTATGGCGTCTGTCTGGAGATTTTTTAAAAATGATTTTGAATTTCGTCTTCTGTAACGGAGTGCTGATAGAACAGATTTGCCTGCCCTTACTGCGATCACATCCGCATGGTCCATGCTGGAGCTCTTTTTTTATTTTGATTTCGGACTGCATCGCCACCCGTGCTGATCGGAGCTCCACGCTGGGCAAACAGGAAATATTCAAAAGTTCATGGGGCTTTTCCTGTCTACCTGGCCACTGCATCCGAGTTCAGATTGCTGTCCAGAGTTGTCAGTGGTGCACTGTGGGATACCGCCCGGAGGCCAATACTGTCGATTTGCGGCCACACTAACCCTAATCCGATATGGTAATACCGATACTAGCGCTACTCCTCTCATTAGGGAGGAGTACAGAAACCGGTTTAAAGAGCCCTTTATATCGATATAAAGGGCCTCTCAGTGTGGACGGGTGTGGCGTTAAATCGGTTTTACGCTTCTAAAACCGGTTTAAACGCTTAGTGTAGACCAGGCCATAGGCACAGATGTTTGAAGATTGAGGCCATTAGCTCTTTTAAATCTGTGCACTGGATGGCTAAGAATGGATTTATTTGGCAGCCCTTCATTGTTTTGTTTTTAACAAAACCCTGTAAAATTTCTTGTGATCTAGTGTCAGTGGACTCTCACAACCACTTATTCAATTACTTTTAATTAGAGGAACAAGGTAAACTGTACTATGTTATGCAGTAAACAGCAGTGAACAAATATATAAAAAAGCTAAATGTATCCAGAGTTTTTAACATGTTGAGCCTGATTCCCATTTACACTAAAGGTATGTCTACATGGCGATCAGAAGTTTGACCACAGGAAGCATAGTCATACCGCAGCTAGCATTAATCTAGCTGTCATGAATAGCGATAGCACTGAAGTTGTGGCAGCGTGGGCTAGCTTCCTGAGTACGTACCTAGGGTCCTGGGCGGCTTGTACAGCCCATACTAAAGCCCATGCTACCATGGCTTCACGTCTGTTGGTACTTGTGCTAATGGTAAAACTAGCTCAGGTGTGTCTACTCGTGCTGCAGTCACATCTCCAGTTGCAGTGTAGACAGAGCCGAAGGGCCCTTTGCACTGCTCTGAAAATATAAAGGGGCCTTAAAGTGGGTTAATGATAATCTAGGCCTGTTATACTTTTCCATTTGCTTCAATCTGACATTGATTGTGTGTTCGATTTTCTTATGTGGCTTAGATGAGCATTGGGTGGCAATAACACATGAATTCCAGGGTCTGCAATATTTCTGTCATATTGCAGTGTAGAACTAAATCATTTTTTGTAACATTTTAGAACATCCAGTAGGAGGTTTTTTCCCCAAAAAACAATTGTCCAATTCTTATGGCTCGTCTAGCACTAAAATAATTATGCTAGATATTAGGATTATTCCTGGCCTTGTGAGAAATCTACTGAGGAGACCACTGTGGGCTTTGAATTTGTCCTGAATTTAAATTAAAAAAGCTTTAAATACAACCTCTGATTTTAGGGCTGATTATCTGTTGAACACAGACCACGTAGAACGGAAATACAGATCTCCAAATCACTTTTACATCTGGATTTACAGAGAAATAGCCGTGTACCATATGTAATAGGGTATAGTATGCTAGGATTGTTGCAACACCTACAGTATTCAGAGATCTACTAACATTTCCAGTTTAAGCAATATTTTTCTTTAGCAGTTCCAACTTTGCATTTGATTGGGCTAATACATGATTTTAGATATCCTTTCTCCCCTCCCCCGCTACCCCCCCCTCCCCCCCGCGGATTTCTGGTGTATTATCCTGGTGCTTATTTCAAATATGTGACCCAGCAACATCACCCTCTAACTTTTGATAGAATTGCATCTTTGGATTATGCCTACTTATAAATCTTTTTCATAAATATTTATTTTCATTAGATATCAATGATGAGTATAAAACACTAATAAGTATTTAATGCTACTTTCATGAAACACTTGTAATTTAAGAACAAATGTTACCTACCTTAATACTGTTATAGGATACAAGTTTCCAATGTGCCCAAGTTCCATTTTCAGAAGTGTTATAAGCCTAAATCCCATGGAAAGTCAATGGGACATAGATTCCTAAATCTCTTTTGAAAATGGGATTTAGGCTGCTAAATGATTTAGGGACTTTGGAAAATTGTACCCATAGTCTTTAAAATTTGGAAGCTAACGTCTTAAAAATACAAAGTTTTCTTTTTTTAATCTACCACTCAAGTGCTGCAAAATTACATATTTAAAAGAGAGCCACTGTTTGTCCATGATACTGATGTTTAACTTTAGCTGTGCACAGACAGATGCTTCTGTTCTCCTTGCTGATTGCTTAACTAACTCTATTCAGTCCTAGAGGGTTGCTGACATAGATGAACAAGATACCATTGATGATGCTGATGACAAAGAAGGAAGACAAGATAGCAAAGTCATGCTGATTTATGCTTTATAAGATAGAGATACAAAACTAATGTTATCTAGTGAAGAATGTTGTTTTCAGTCTTCTAATAGTTTTACAGTCAATAGAATAAAATCACTTGTGTTTTATAAAGCTTATCTGACAGTGATCCTCTAAATGTTGGCTGATTGAGATATTTTCAGCTGCTGGCCTGGAAATAGAGTGAAACAATATGGTTTCAAAAAACCCACTAACGACATATTGAGCAGATCAATGACCTGATAAGATCTGATCTGGTTTGTAAGGGGCTAAAACTTCGGCATGATTTAAAAAAAAAATCAATAACTAAATAACAGTGATTATAAACTGCTAACTTCTAAGTCCTAGAATGGAAACTTTTCTTCTAGCTATTAAATATTTGAAATGAAACTTGTTTATATCACATTAGTTTGAACCAACTACATGTCTGATTTAATAAGTGCTTTGTTTCAATTGTATAGTAGTGCCACATCTTCTGCTTTGAAAAATTGATGCAAGTTTTTACATAATTCATAATATGCCTGATGAGATGAGTGAAAAATGTTTAATGTATTCATGGTATTACTTCTATAACATTTTCAAGGTCAGACATTTAGTTGATGCCAGATGCTAATTCTGTCGATGTTGACACGTTTATTTGAGGTAGTGAAATGGCAAAGACACCGTTTATGTGACTTGTGTTGTCTGAAATACATGTAAAACACTGAAGGCTATAAACCTGATTTACAGGTGCTTTCCATATGGTAAGAATTCTTCATATTATAGGCTATGGTTTAATTAAAGAAGTGACATAGCCATTGAAGGTCTGCAAAGGTTCATAAATAAAGCCATAATTACGGCAGCCAATCCCCCCCCCAAAAGGACAATACTAGTTGCCTCTATTTACAACATTCACATTTTGGGTTAAGTTTTGTGTTTCTCTCTCCAGGGGAAATTGTACTTGGCTATGTATCCCGCAGCCTTCACGGAGTGGTCCATAAGGGCTCTGCTCCTTTTGGAGGAGTAACACTGCAGCAGCAGGAAGAGTGAGAAGCAGACCTAGGATAGCAGGCCAGTCATGCCTGTTGGTTCCCTACCTCTTCCAGATCCGTGGACACCGAGACTCAAGGTCTCCTTAGCAGAGAAGGATGAAACTTGGGATTTCCAGTTAATGAGTAACATTGTATGTGGTGGCGTTATAAAGCTCGTCTCTCTCACCAACAGAAGTTGGTCCAATGAAATATATTACCTCTCCCACCTGGCCTGTCATGAGAAACTTTGGCAGTTTGAAATCTGAGTTTTTGCAAATTGGAGGTGGGGGCGGGATAAAACATTCAAAATTTCTCACTAAGTGTAAATCCCCCAAAATTTCATGTTGGAAGCAACAACACTTGGTATCTTTAAAATGAAATATGCTCCCTGGACTGGCAGCTTCTGTGACTGAAATGAACATTCTTGTTAGTTTCACCACTGCTATTGCCTATTTGAGCTGCCCACCTGCAGCTGGCAAGAATCTGGAAGCCCTGGGTTCCTACGCTGGAGAAGTCCACATGGCAGAGATGCCCTGGAACCACGGACCCTAAAATCCGGTCCCTGGACCTTCAGGCTCCCAGCTCCACAGCAGGGAGCCTAGAAGCCGTGAGAGGCCCCAGAATTTCCAGGCTCCAGAAAATCTTGACTAAAGCCAGGGCTTCCAGGTACCCACTATGCAGCAGGGATCCTGAAAGCCTTAGTTTGTGCTGGGGTTCTCAGGGCTTCCAGGGCTTCTTGCTGTAGTCCTGGGAAATGGAAGTACTTAGAGACCTGTTTCTAGCTGTGTCTTCCAGGACTTTCAGGACTGCCATGCTTCTACCTTCACAGTAGGGATCCTTCAACCCTGGAAGCTGGTAGGCCTTCCCTGGAGCTGCAGACCTAAGGGTATGACTATACTGCAGCTGGGAGTGAGTCTTCCAGACCAGGTAAAAAAAAATAGCTGTGTGGATACTAAGGAGTGGGTAGCAGCTCAGGCTATCAAGCCCACCTGATCCCCTGGGTCTGAGTTCAGGGTGGCAATCCATAGTCTCTGCGGGAGCCACAATGACCACTCTGCTATTTTTCGTGCTCCAGCTCAGCTATTATGAGCCTGTCTATCTGGACTGGGAGGCTCACTCTCAACTGCAATGTAGATATACCCTAGAACCTTGGAGTTCTTGGCCTCAGGGCAGTCTGCATAGCTAGCTCCCCAGGAACCTACCAGGTGAACAGTCAAGGTTATCATAAACAGATAGTTAAGGGTTAAGGTCTGTTTTACCTGTAAAGGGTTAACATGTAGTACCTGGTGACCACCTGACCAGAGGACCAATCAGAGATAAGATTTTTTCAAATCTCTGTGGAGGGAAGCCTTTGTCTGTGAGAGAACTGTTTTTGGATCTAACAGAGGACAGTCATGTCTCCAAGTTCTCCTGGAGTAGTTTCTACTAGTTAATAGTGAGTATTAATTAGAAAGGCGAATTAGTCTTATGATTTGATTTCTATATTTGCAATTGTGTGTTTGCTAAAGGAAATGCTTTATTCCTGTTTGCTGATATTACTTTTACTGAGAAAAGGGGGAGAGGGGATTCTCTCCAGAGATTGATAAGGTTATACCCTATGAGTGTCCAGCCTGGGCTCATAGAGATTCTGTATTTTCTTTTTATTCTTTAATAAATTCTTTTCTATTAAGGACTTGTTGGTCTTTCCTTGGGTGGATTCTCAGGGAAAGGGGAGGGGGAGGTATCCCTCTGTAGTTGGATCCCGGTATCTCTCCTAGGAAAAGGGAGGGGGGAGGAAGCAGGGGGAATGGTTTGTTTCTCCTGGGTGTGAGAACTCCATGGATTTGGGGCTCTTGGAATCCCCTAGGATTTTGGGGAAGGACTGTGTCTCAATCCACATTTCTTGATTGAGTGGTGGCAGCGAGAAGGAACCCTACCCTAAGGGTTAGGGTGGTGGCAGAATACCTGCGGGTCCCCATCTTTGAACCCACAAGCTCAAAGTGGGGGTGAGATCCCATAGGACATGGTGGCAGAATACATGCGGGTCCCCATCTTTGAACCCACAAGCTCAAAGTGGGGGTGAGATCCCATAGGAAATGGTGGCAGAATACATGCGGGTCCCCATCTTTGAACCCACAAGCTCAAAGTGGGGGTGAGATCCCATGACATGGTGGCAGCGGAGTTTCGAACCCATTGTTACAAGGAGTTTTTTTCAGCTGGGCTACGCTGAAGGGAGCTATTCTCTTCTTCTAGAGCAGGAAAGCAACCTGAGAGAAGAGGGAGTTTACAGTTTCAGCCAGGTTGGCTGGAGGGAATTAAGTTTTCCAACAGGCTTTGTTGGAAGCAGTTTTTCTTTCTTGTTGCTTGGACAGGCAGCTTGAGGAAAAGGCAGTTTGAAGCAGTTTTCAGGGTTAGGAGTTTTTTTTTCTCTGCTGGCTATGCTGAGGAAAAACTCTTCCCTAGAGGTGTGTCCTTCCTTTGTGATATCAGGTATCACTCAGGATTCCTAAGGTGGGGGGAAGTGCTCGACAAAGTACATTCCCATCCAGTGGGGAAAACAGGTTTGGGGGGGGGAAGACAGAAACCCTCCAGCCACATTTTTTTTCCCTGTGTCTTTTGAAATCCTCTGGAGCCAGGGAATACAAATCCCTGAGAGGATTTACTAGACTTTTCTCGCAGGTACTAAGTAGCACCAGCTTCTTCTTTTTTTTCTTTTTTCTTTGTCTGCTTGAAAACAGCTAGGAAAGAGGTGCAAGTTTTTCTAGGAGGCTTGTTAGAAAGGACCCCCACTGTGAGGTACTTAGCAAGTTGCTAGAAACAGGACAAACCAGTTTTCTTTTTTGGTTTTCTCAGTATATCAGCAAACAGCAACTACACATTTGCAAATGAAAAGGTTTTGTTTCTTTTCTATTCAGTCTCTCGGGAATAGAAAGGGTTAGGAATTGGGGAAACCAGTTCACTGACTGCAGAGGGGTGTGGCCAGCACCAAAAAGCAACACCAGCAAGCCACACATAAAATTCACTGACTGCAGAGGGGTGTGGCCAGCACCAGAAGGCACTGTTCCCCATCCCAAGAAATTTCCCACCTACATGGCAGGTGAGGACACTAAGGCCTTCTTCAAAAAGGTTAAAAGGACCTGCCATGGGTACAGCATCCCTGAAGACCAGTACAAGGACTGGTCAGGAAAGTGGACTTTTGCTGTCTATGACAATTATTCCATCCCCATGCTATTGGGGGAAGACTTGGCCAACCATGTGCAGCTGGCCAAGAGGGGGGGGAGTGGTCACCCGCGGCCAGGCCGAACAAGCAGGCACTCCCATCCCTGTTCCTGAGCCATCCACCAGGACCCTGTCTGTGTTACCAAAGACCCAGACAGAGGTGGTGAAACCGGATCCCATGCCAACAACTACAGCAGCCATAGTACATCCAGTCCCAGGACCGGAACTGGAAAAGCAACCAGCGGCAGAACCAGCGCCAGCACTGATGCCAGCGCTTGCAACTCCACCGCCAGGGGGGCGCCAACGGGCCTAAACTGGCAGAAGCAGCAAACAACTCTACCCAAGAGGCTCAGCCAGAGCCTGATATATCACCTTGTGCACCAGCGGAGAGCGGTCCACAGTCAATGGAAACAACCTCATCACCTACATCGCTCCCAGAGGAACTGGTGTCTCCCGCCTCAAGGGAACAGTTCCAGACAGAGCAGGAAGCCGATGACAGCCTTAAGAAAGCTTGGGCGGCGGCACGAAGCAACCCACCGCATCTCAGCTCTTCTATCCAATTCCAGGTTGTTGTAAAACAAGGACTTTTATATAAGAACATTCTTTCTGGTGAACACCAGGAAGGCCAGCATCCGCAAAGACAGTTGGTAGTTCCAACTAAGTATTGGTACAAGCTCTTAAGCTTGGGCCATGACATCCCAGTGGTCATTCTGGGGTGAACAGAACCAAGGACAGGTTGGGAAAGTCCTTCCACTGGGAGGATGGGCAAGGACGTCGCCAAGTATGTCCGGGCAAATGCATAAAAAGTGTTGTTCAATGTCAAATATCTTGTTGTTTACATACTTAGTAGTATATGTAATAGTGCATGTGTTTTGTTTATCTGTTTATTTTACAGTTCTAGGAGGAAATCACCACCAGTAGTTCCCACTGTTGGCGATTTGGGGGGCGTGTCATAAACAGATAGTTAAGGGTTAAGGTCTGTTTTACCTGTAAAGGGCTAACATGTAGTACCTGGTGACCACCTGACCAGAGGACCAATCAGAGATAAGATTTTTTCAAATCTCTGTGGAGGGAAGCCTTTGTCTGTGAGAGAACTGTTTTTGGATCTAACAGAGGACAGTCATGTCTCCAAGTTCTCCTGGAGTAGTTTCTACTAATTAATAGTGAGTATTAATTAGAAAGGCGAATTAGTCTTATGATTTGATTTCTATATTTGCAATTGTGTGTTTGCTAAAGGAAATGCTTTATTCCTGTTTGCTGATATTACTTTTACTGAGAAAAGGGGGAGAGGGGATTCTCTCCAGAGATTGATAAGGTTATACCCTATGAGTGTCCAGCCTGGGCTCATAGAGATTCTGTATTTTCTTTTTATTCTTTAATAAATTCTTTTCTATTAAGGACTTGTTGGTCTTTCCTTGGGTGGATTCTCAGGGAAAGGGGAGGGGGAGGTATCCCTCTGTAGTTGGATCCCGGTATCTCTCCTAGGAAAAGGGAGGGGGAGGAAGCAGGGGGAATGGTTTGTTTCTCCTGGGTGTGAGAACTCCATGGATTTGGGGCTCTTGGAATCCCCTAGGATTTTGGGGAAGGACTGTGTCTCAATCCACATTTCTTGATTGAGTGGTGGCAGCGAGAAGGAACCCTACCCTAAGGGTTAGGGTGGTGGCAGAATACCTGCGGGTCCCCATCTTTGAACCCACAAGCTCAAAGTGGGGGTGAGATCCCATAGGACATGGTGGCAGAATACCTGCGGGTCCCCATCTTTGAACCCACAAGCTCAAAGTGGGGGTGAGATCCCATAGGACATGGTGGCAGAATACATGCGGGTCCCCATCTTTGAACCCACAAGCTCAAAGTGGGGGTGAGATCCCATGACAGTTACAATGTCCTCCTGCCTTTGATTCATTAAAAGTCTGTTGAGCCTGGCTTGCTTTCGCAAGAAATTTCAGATTCTACGAACAGGCATTTTCCAACAAAACTGTTCTTTTGTCAGAATATTTCTGAACAATTCTACTCCAGAGTCCTCCACTGCTTCTCTCCACCAGCCCCTGGGAACAGGTGGGCAGGGGACCACTAGCTCCCTTCCCCAAGGGACTGATCTGTTAGTCTGAAAGGGAGGAGGAACAGCAGCAGCCAGCAGGGGGCATACATAGTCAGACATGCCAAATCGATTTGGCACCGATGGCATGAGCAGAACTCTGAACTGAATAGTGGAAGTGCAGAGTGAGAGAGGTTAAGTGCTGATGTAGGATTGAAATGATCCTGGAGTGCAGAGAAGAGTGAGACAAATATCACTAATTTAAACACAAGTGGTGGTAATAAAACATAATAGGAAGGGTTAGAAACAAAACAGAAATGTGGGCAGGGTCCCAAGAAGGGCTGACATGGAAAAATTCCCATTGACTTCAGTGGGCTTTGGATCAGGCCCTAAGTGAGCAATGATGGAGGATGATGGCTGATATGGGAGTGGGGGGAGATGGTTTATGGGAAATATAAATAACACAGGTATGAACCTTTTGATGTTTTGCTGTATATACTCTCAACAAAACTTCAAACATGATGAGTTTTCTGCTACCAGTTTTACAACTGACTTAATCCTTGCATTGGTGATTTAACGTACATTAGGTCCTCACAAACTTTGACCAAAAACAACCCCCCCCAAAAATCAGTAACTCGTTCTGGCAGTTCAACTTTGTAAGAAGTAGGATGATATCAAAGGGTGATACATGTTCCCTTTGATGGACAGATGTTTTTTCTTTTCTTGAGGACTGTGCCCCTACACTCTAAAGAAGAATTGTAAAACTTTAAATGCAGTTAACTTTCTTGAAAAACAAAAATAAAAATACACTATTCTAATATATGCATCACATTTTCCTCATTCTTTCACACAACTTCAAAGCACATTGTTGCTTTGAAGTTGTCGGAAATTTTGTATAGATTTCAGTACGTTCTTCATGATCACATTAGCTGTATCCTTTCCATTGCCTAGTTTCATAGAATTTAGAGATGGGGAAAGACCAAGTAAATCATCCAGTTCATCTCCCTGACAACTGAGAATTGTTCCAAAGAGTGTGCGTGTTTCTAATTTACTTTTAGATGCCCTAAGGCAGTGGTCCCCAACCTTTTTCGTCTGGTGGGCACCAGAGGGCGAGCCACGGAAGACCATGGCGGCGGACGAGAATCCACCGAAATTCCGCCGACAAGCGGCAACATCAGTAGGTGTTGCCGCCAAAATGCCGCCGACAAGTAGCATCATCCAGAGGCGTCGCCGCCGAAATACCACCGAAAATTGGCGGCATTTTGGCGGCAACGCCTCTGGATGATGCAGCTTGGCGGCGGCATTTTGGCGGATGCTCATCTGCCGACCAGTACGCAGGTGCACTTAGACGCCCTGGCGGGCACCATGCTGCCCGCGGGCACCGTATTGGGGACCCCTGCCCTAAGGAATGGAACATTTGGTGTCCACAGTTTTCCCATGAGAAACTATTTTACAGGCCAACTTCCTGCAAGGATGCAAATGAATATTTTAAATGAAGTTCATAGGATAATGTAGTGTAGCAGAGGAACTACCAATCCAAGATTTATTTTACCCTCCTCTGCAAAACACATAATCTTTTATATAATATAGATCCTTGGAGTGTGGGCGAGTATTGAGGAAGACTCAAACTTGAGTGACCTCGCTCAGTCCTCCAACGTTTTGTGTAATCCAAATTATAGAGGCTAGTATGAGCAACCCTTGCTCCTGCAGTTGAGCATTTATTCATACTAGTCATGTCATAACTTCAATAGGATGGTGCCTGTGAGTCAGTGGTTCACAATATTACCCAGGATGATATAGCATAATTGTTTCAGGGTTAGAGTAAAATCCATGCGTGTTTGGGATGCTCTTCTATGGCTTGGAGTCTTCCAAGAGGAGAGAGAAGCAGCAGGAGAACTCTCATGATTTTTTTGGGAGTCTCGAGATATCTGATCTTTTGTTAAAAGAGCTGCTCCTAGAGTCCTGGAGTTAAATGAAAATCTCAACTTTCTTTCTTTTTTAAGAGTCCTAATGTTTGTGGAGAAAAGCTTGAAAACACAAACTGTACAGACTCAAAAGCCAGAAATCAAATACAAGATGGGGAAAAAATAATTGTGATTTTTAAGATAATCTTAGTCTTTTTTGGACCTGATGATTTTTTGACTGCTTGAGGTGGACAATATTGAAATAATGGAGAACCTGCTGCATACCATTACTGAGTACTGTCTTAAAATGTGTAGTATACAATCAGTTGATAATTGTACTTCAGAAGTAAGTGATGACAGGATATGTGCTGGATTATTCAATAATTATCTGCCTTGCTTGCTTTGTCTGGGTGCAAGCTGAAGGTTGAATGCATGAAGCTTGAATGAACAAGTCCTAGGGGAACTCCTATAGAGAATATCAAAGCAAAGATATTAGGAGTGTTCATGAGAGAGCACAGGGAGGAAGCTGTGACTTGTGTGGCGGCACATGATTCTGAGGTTCCCTGGCATTCATGCATAAGGTTATTGTGATGACTCGTTTTCCATGGCTTTGTGGAGCCGGTAGTTCTGATCATTGTACAATGGGAGTGACACTGAAACAGACTTCAAATCAATAATACAGGGAAAGGTCTATGAACATAAAATTCAGCTTAAACATTTTTGGGGGTCTCTGATCTCCATATGTGCATTCATCCCATTTGTGTCAATGAGTGCTTTGTACATTAGGGGAGAGGAAAAGAAATCTCTTAACTCTTTCATATAGAGGACCAGATGATAATCCTGTCTCAGTAGTAGCACAAGGAGGGGTGCTGTATGTCAGCAAGCACAACGCCTACTTGAGCTCTTTGGTGTTCAGTGGGAGTTTGTACAGTAAATTTTGGATGGGATGTCCAGCAATGGTTGCAAGCCAATAGAAAGAGAGAGCTTGAGTTTGGTCATGACCCTGCTATATCCTTATCCCTCCCCACCCATTCTGGTGTGGATTGGCATAAAGTAAGCCATACCTGCACTTTACAGAGCATGGGAAGTGGGACTATCTTTTAACATTTGTACACATGCAAGCTATTTTCATGTTCTCTGTATGTATATATATTTCTTACTATATGTTCCATTCTATGCATCCGATGAAGTGGGCTGTAGCCCATGAAAGCTTATGCTCAAATAAATTTGTTAGTCTCTAAGGTGCCACAAGTACTCCTGTTCTTTTTGCAGATACAGACTAATACGGCTGCTACTCTGAAACCCATAGTTATCAGTGATCTTTATAGAAGGGCATTACTCTAGTGCAGTGGTCCCCAACTTTTTTTGTCTCTTGGGTGCCAGACGACGAGCCATGGAGAACTGCAGCATTTTGGCAGTGACACCTCTGGATGACGCAGCTTGTTGGCATTTCAGTGGGTGCTCATCCGTCGGTCAGTATGCAGGTGCACCCTAGACACCCCGGCGGGCGCCATGGCGGGGACCCCTGCTCTAGTGGAACCATATAACAAACTCAAATTTCAGTTAACGTAATCGCTGTTAATTGGAAAAAAATATTATTTGTGCCAGCTACCAAATGTAATGAAGCAGCTAAACTTGTTTAAAAAAAACAAAAACCTTTGATTCTCTTGTACTCTAACTGGACCTATAATGGTTACAGTAACTGCTGTACTTTTATTCTTTTTGATAATGATAGCATTACTTAATACATTTTTATTGAAAACTTCAGATGAATTGCATTAAAGAAAAGTGACATAAAATAACTGCAAGATAGATAATAAAATAGTTAACGTCTACTTTTGCTCCTTTGGGACTAATAAATCTTAACTTCAAAGCAATTTCCTTGGGATCCAGGAATGGAACCTGATTGTGACTTTAGCAATAAAGACTACTAATTCCTTATGCATGCAGGGACATGCCTCACAATGCCACATAATTTAAAAAGCTTATACGTGACAGAGGGGGTTCATTGATTTCACAGAGTGTTCTCTAGAATGGAGACACTTAATAACTAATGGTCTCCTAAAACACTGCATAAGATCAAAGATTGTGAGTTATCTTGTTTTGCAAAATAGAACTGTACATTGTTCGAGGAGGATTTATGTATCAATTCTGTTCTTGTTAATTTAAGATGTACCCAATTGAAAGTATTTAATTTTTTTTAAAAAAACCTAAGGTGTACAGTTCCAACACTACTGTATTATTTCTGTTGAGTGGAGTAGGAGTCACACAACAATCTTGCCATCCAAAATTTAGGGCCAGATAGTTCATTCCTAAGTCTGCTTAGCAGGGAATTCTCTTTGTGCAGGGAAACATCTGCTGGTTCAGGAGAAAACTCTGCTGCCTCCTATTCCAGCTGCCTGTTTACCCTCTTCCCCCACCCCCAACTAGAGAGAGGAGACCTGGCAAGGTGGGAAGATCTTCCACTAATGTAATGGCTGTGTGAGATCTCTTACAAGCAGTATAGGTGAAAGCTGTTCCCCTGAGGTGGAGCTGTGCAATTCAGTGCCTGGGAGCCATCACTAGCTGCTTAATGGTCCCCCTCGCCCCAAACTGTCTGAGCTCCACTTGGTCATGGTGGAGAATCTCTTAAAATGTATTTCAGTCTAGAGCTTCTTGAGAAAAATGTGAAAAATAAATTCGACAGTCTTTACAATTACAACCTGTTCCTCCGAAGTTCCAGATTTTAATTCTGGTGTGTGTGTAACCTTTGCTAATTAAAAGCAACTGCCTTCATGAGCAGCATAGCAAAACGCATGCACTGAAATGCGTTTGATAGTTGAAGTTACAGAGTTCTAGGTTAAAGTAACTGTAATCCCTTTATCTTGAAATACATCAGTCTCATGGTGGTATAACGAGCTCTCCAGTTAAAATGGGATTAGGAGGTGACCTTCTTGATTTGCATACAGTCCAGCTCTAGCCTCTGAGTTTTAGGAAAAGGATCACTCTTAATGTCTTTAAACCAAATCACAGCACAATCCTTGCTGCCTTCCAAGCTTCTCAGCTCCCTTTAGAGCACTCAGTCTATTGGGGTCTAGAATCCTCCACTCTCTCTCCTCTACGCTCAAACCCTGGATGCTTGACACACACAAAATAAAAATGGGGGGATTTCAATGCGTGATTCTTATGTTCTCTTTCTAGTGCTCTTGGTGCGTTTCTGTTGTATTCTGTTTTCTACTCTTGCATTGCACAAGAAAATGCTCCCTAGTTAATTTGTATTTGATCTCTACAAATAGTGAGAAATGCCACTCAAACCATTTTAGGTTAGCATAACCATCTGCAACTGTTATAAAGTATGACAATCTTAAATTGTTGTCCTCAGTTATATTTTTCACTAAGTCACCACATTATTGCCCATTAGTGCCATCTTGAGACTCTGAGTGGGCCTGTTGTGTATAGCTGCAATAGATGTCTGAGTAATAGTGTTTATAATTAGGATATTGAATAGCTCTGGTGTTGGTAACGGGGGAAGCTTTCTATTTCTCAGTCATTGTTTCAAATGTGTTCCTTATCTGTAATGAGCACTCAGTAGCCTATTTGAAATAAGTTTGGAGGTGGAGGGGTTCACATTCCACTTTTCAGTGGATGGATACCTGCATCTCAAACCCCACCTTTTTCATTAACATTGCTAACAGTGCGGAACTTTTTCCCTTTGTTCCCAGCTGGGGCGGCTCTAGGAATTTGGCCGCCCCAAGCACGCCGGTCCCGCAGCTCTGGGAGACCTCTTGCAGATGTGCCTGCGGAGGCTTCTCTGGTTCCGCGGCTCCGGTGGAGCATCCGCAGGCATGCCTGCGGGAGGTCGACTGGAGCCGCGGGACCAGCAGCTCCGGTCGATCTCCCGCAGGCATGACTGCGGAAGGTCTGCCGGAGTCGCCTGCCGCCCTCCTGGCAAAATGCCACCCCAAGCGCGCGCTTGGCGCGCTGGGGTCTGGAGCCGGTCCTGGTTCCCAGGTGCTGATCACCATCTCTAATTGGGTTGCCTAGGGAGATGAGCGAGAACACCACACCCTCTTTCTGCACTGTCCTTGTGTTACTCTCTGAAGTAGAGAGAGGAGTCTGGATCTGACATTCATAATCCTTTTAAAGCTGGGAAGGGCAAGCTCATTTTGCCTAATGTTGATCCTGCTGAACATCACTGGTTTGATACTAGGGACAGAACTGAAACTTGTTGCCAATTCTAAAACGGAATGTCCATCCAAGACGCTTGTTCTGGAATGCTGCGGAGAGCTACAGCACTTGCCCTTAACAGCATTCCTGAGCTAGGAGTGCACACCTCCAGAGAGCTGGGTCCACACTCCCTCCTTTCTTCCCCCATGAACAAAGTAAAGGGATAGTGAGAGAACAGAACACACAGTCAACTCCACACACCAACATCTTGGCGCACACATGCCCTCTCTCTGTGAAGGGAGAAGGTGCAAAACCCCTGTTCTGCCTTGCTTGGGAAAGGAGAAGGAATAGGCTGTATTATTTGGCCCATGATCCCTTTGGAGGAGGGATTTGGAGAAAAAGAAATCTCCACATCCCCTTACTCTGGCCTCACATGGGGAGGAGGGAAGAAAAATATCACACTGGAATTTGTGGGATGAGCAAAGAAAGGCCCCTCTCATGTAGGGACAATCCCTCTTTTCTCACTCTGTCAAGCTTCTCTCAGATAGATCCCTAGCCACCTCCATTGTACACGTAGCTGCCTTTTATCAGGAGGTAGCTGTGTTAGTCTGTATCCACAAAAACAACAAGGAGTCCGGTGGCACCTTAAAGACTAACAGATTTATTTGAGGTTTTTTACCCACAAAAGCTTATGCCCAAATAAATGTTAGTCTTTAAGGTGCCACCGGACTGCTTGTTGTTTTAGCTGTCTGTTATGTGCCGTGATGGTATCACCAAGACTTCTCCCATCTCTCCTCTCCTGGGAGTGGTTGGCCCCTCTGCCACTTTCTCACTCAGAGGGGCCGAGTGCAGTAGGAAGGGCCATTACTCCTCCCCAGTTCCAGGAAGGATCATCAGAGGTGGCCTGATCAACTTGCACTGGCTCTTGGAATTCTCTGATTATGTTGCCCCAGACAGCACTGGCCTTAGGGAAATTAATTCACAGGGATGGATGGCATTTTCCCAGTGCCTAGACATCTTTTTTTTCCCTCAGCCCACTGCTAGGCTTCTCTGCCCTTCAGAGCTCAAGGGGCCAGTGAAATGGAATTGGGAAACTATTTCCAATACCTGCTGTGGGAGAGGCTAGGGAAGCCCTTCCTGGGATGGGAGAGCACTGCCCTCCACCTCCCCTGTGCCCTTGCAGAGAAGTTTTTTTTTAAAAGTTTATAGGTTTTAACAAGACAGAAACCTGTTAGGGCTTTTAGAAATGTAAATTGGGGGAACGGGGGCCTGTGGAAATGTGTCTAAACTGTAGAACTTAATGGAGAGTAAGATCTTTAACAAAAGTGTTTTGAGAACTATCTTATAGAATTCTATAGCAGGGATGTAATTTTTTGTTGAATTCTACCAGGTGGTTAAAACAAACATCTAAAGAAAGATTATTTTTTTATTCCCCTCACCCCAAAGATAACTGAAGTTAAAAGAGAGGGTGTTCCCGGCCTTCTTGGCAGAGAGGATTTTGGGAAGGGAGAGTTAGGAGTGGTGTCAAAATTTCAACCTACTCTGCCTGAGATTATGGAAAGGGCTTTTGGGATTTTCACTGTCTCTGCGAGGGCCTGTGGCAGATGTCAAGGAATTACACTTTTTACAAGACTCTCCAGATGTTTCTTTCCCCTCTCGTAAATTGTTGTTTTTAACAAAATCCTTTTTTTAAAGCTACAAAGCATTTAAAAATAAACCCAAGAGGCTAGCAAAACTTCAGTTCCACCGACTATATCCACCCTGCTTTAAAGGCAAGCAGTTTTCTGGATAATGAGCCATCCCTTTCACCGGACACAGATAGATAGTTTGGTCAATTAGGCAATGCTGAAGTGGCCATAGTGACTTCAGAAAGGACTCTCTTTTCTTTCGTGTTTTTTCAGTAAATGCAGTTGAGCCTTCCATTTTCAGACTGCTGCTTTCTGACCTTTTCCCCAGTTGCTCTTTTCTCTCTCTCTCTCTCTCTCTCTCTCACACACTCTCTCACACACACACAC
This sequence comes from Mauremys mutica, assembly GCF_020497125.1. Taxonomy (NCBI): domain Eukaryota; kingdom Metazoa; phylum Chordata; order Testudines; family Geoemydidae; genus Mauremys; species Mauremys mutica. The sequence goes on from NC_059073.1 coordinate 73,514,174, forward strand.
ACACACACACGCACACACACGCACACACACACACACACACACACGCACACACACACACACACACAGACAGAGTTTAGCTATTCTTAATCTCATATTTGGCATTCTGAGTCTTTTTTCCTTTCTCAGAATACATATTTCAAATGTCATTATGGAAGTGATTAAGATTTTGCCTTTCTGATTTCTTAAAAAAACTGTTGGTGATGGAACCAAACTATGGGAGCAGAAGAAATCATTGTTGCTTAGAAAGCGGTTGGTATTTTGATTAGACTGGACATCTGTGTATTCTTGTATCTACTAAATCAGGGCAGATGGGAAACAAAGCAATAGAATAATGTTGAAAACTGCAACAGATAGATATAGCTGATTTCAATTCAGGCTCCTGTCTCTAAGTCCTGAGAGAGATTTCCTGCAAACACACATCTGCAATTTAACCTAAACAGATGCCCTTGCTCCACAAAGATGCCCTTGAAAGAGCATTGTATTTAATTATATAGAACAAGCCTCTTAGGAATAACTGTTTTTTGTAGCAGGTGTAAATGTTCAGTGGTGTGTGCTCTGGGAATTCACTGCACTATTCCCATTAGCAGTAATAGCCTACTTCCTCCCACACCCTCTGCTTAAGATATATCAGACTAAGAAAAGAGCCATCTGTCCAGTACACTTTTCCGATCCAGGGAAAAGTGGAACTTGTTATAATATTGTCCCAGAGTAATTACTGGCACAGCCATTCTATGAGGATAGATGTAGCAATGCTTGGTTCTATAATCCACAATTATGCATAACACTAATGCTTTGCACTCCTGGGGGTATGTGTAGGGCTCCATGGAAGCAGCTCCTACAAAGTTTCACTTGCAGGATCTGGCTCTTGTATAGCACCTTCAATCTGAGGATCTCAAAGGCCCAGATCCCCAAAGGGATGTCCCCTAAATCTCAGATTTAGGTGCTACTGCAATCCACAAAACCCCCACTTGGCAGATGCTTAACACTCCATTTGTAAAAAGTGCCTTAGGTGCCTAAAAGTCTCTCTCCGTGGGCATGCACCCTGTTGGCCTCTGGACACCTAGGACATGCCTATGCCTCAGCACAATCCCCACACCAGGTGAACCTAGGCATTGCCTTGCCTGTCTTGCCTGCAGGGCACAATCCAATAGGTATTCTTGGAACATGCCTCCAAACACACAGGGGAGGAGGAGGCCTCCCTTGTTACCGTTAGTGCAGGAGCTAGGGAACTCACCCAGGAGCTGGGAGTTCCCAATTCAATGCCCCCCTGTGCCTGATGAGGAGAAGAGTTGAACAAGGGTTCTCCCCTTGGCAGGTGAGTGCTCTAACTACTGGACTGTGGGATATTTGGATCTGGGTCTCCTTCAGCCTCTCCTGTTGAAGTTTTTCCACTTTGTAGTAAATATGCATTGAGCCAGAGAGAGTGAGAATGATTTTATAGTGCAGTGGTTAGGACATCCCCTACTGACTAGCGCATGCAGTTTCTAGTCTAATGTTCTAGATTTTGTGGATTCCATTTACAGGTGCCTGTCTCTCCCTATAGTGGTTCTCAAACTATTGTACTGGTGACCTCTTTCACATAGCAAGCATCTGAGTGTGACCCCCCCACACACACTTTATAAATTAAAAACACCTTTTCATATATTTAACACCATTATGAATGTTGGAGGCAAAGCGGGGTGGAGGCTGACAGCCCATGACCCCCCATGTAATAACCTCATTACCCCCTCAGGGGTCTTGACCCCCAGTTTGAGAACCCCTGCCCTATAGGGAGACTAGGTGCCTAACCCAGGGTTTGTGGATTCCACTGAGTGGATCGGCATTACAAGATGCAAGTCCCTTTGTGGATCTGGGCCACAGTGCTTTACAAAGACGGGTGCTGACATATGAAAGGAAAACTGTTTTATAGGGAATTACCGTGACATACATTTATCATGTGCTACCAATATTTCAACAAGGCACTGCCTTTGAAACGTCTCGCTGGCTTACAAGTACAAGACTGGGGAATCTATTTGTTTTGTTTTCTCATTTAAAAAAAAATTTTTTTTCCTCATGACCACATCCAAAAAGGGAAGCAAATCCACTTGGCAATCAAATATATGTTAAGTTGCATGAAGCTGCTAGTTGCTGAAAATGATACTTTGTTCTGGAAATATATACAGAGTGTATTGAGCTAGCATAGCATAGAGTTCAGGTTGGGTAATGTGGAAGGGAGAGGAGTGTCTGGGAGAGTATCCTGCCTCAGCAAATTTTTGGGTGTGATGTGGTCTATTCTGAAGTCAAACAGTTTGCGCTTCAGAAGAATTCTTATGACTTCCAGAGATAAGCAATCTCGGCAAGAAATCATTTAGTAGTATCCAAAGGAGGAGTGGACTCCCTCAGGGGAATGAAGAATTTCCCACTCCTCCCTTCACTCTTTGGTGTCAGGAGCCCTCTCCAGCATATCACTAACTCTCTCAAGACCACACAGCAAGCCAGTTGTAGAACCAGGAGTAATGGGGTCCTGCAAAATGTAAAACAAAATGTTGCCAAATTTGCAAATTCCCAGTCCCCTTTAAAGGTTTGGGTTAACTCAGATAAAATACCCCGTCCCTAGTCCGTCTCCTTAACCTTCAAGCTCTGCTGAAATCCATCTCAGCTGGTCTAATATCTATTGGGCCAACTGATGTCCCCAAATCTTGCAAATGTTGGCGCTTTCTTGGGGTTAAAGATGTGATATGATGCTTTTGGGAGAATGTGTGATGGGGAAATCCCCAGAGAGTGTAAGATCCGAATATGGCAGCCAGACAGAATCCAAATAGAAATAGCACCAGATTTGAAACTCCCCCATAATCACCTCAATTAGGAGTCCAGTTGGGGAGTTGGGATCTGGGTCAGAAGGAGGTACTTGGTCACTTGGGATTTGTAAAGAGGGAGTTATGAGGCTGGAGGACATTTTGGGAATTTGTGAGATCAGGAGTTTTGAATCCAGGGGAAGAAGAATAAGTGGAAAGGAGAAAACTTAGTTGAACTGGAGTGGGGGCAGAGACAAAGAAATCTTAAAAATGAAGGTAAATTTGGATAAGCATCCAGACTTATTCAGACTTAACCACTGAACTTTTTCAGTAATAAAAAAGTGGGTGGTCCTTGCAGAAGAAAGGTTTTTGTCTTAGTGCTTCACTCTTTCTCCCTGGTGGAGATGGGGAGCCATCAAAGACATAAATCAGGTGGTAGTCTAAATCTTTCCTGACAGTATTTCTTGTATATTGCACACTTCACAAGTCATGTCTTCCAGTGAGCAATTTGATAGCTGTCAAAATATATTTTTAATATTTATCCATGTTGCATTGCTATGTAATATATGCAAGATCAAAACTATAATCAAAAGGGTCCCTGAGGCTGAATGATGTTAGGCCTATCATATATCATCTCTCTGTAGAGCTGTAGGGGACAGATGTGATAGTTGAATCATGAAACATAATTGCAGAGAAGTGACGTTATGAAAAGAACGAAGGTTTCACAAAAGCTGTTGCCATAAGGCCCTAGATTAATTTTTAAGTAGTCCTATGCAAGTCATTCTGCAGCATTTAGAGTAACAAATGGTAGTGGTGAATAGACTGCTAACTCATGCTAATTGCTTTTGACACACACAATTTTCTAACACCCAATCACTAATCATACATGATGACTACCATGAGCAGAGCAGCAAGGTTACAATGCCCAGATGTTGAAAGACTACCAATTTAACTGACAGCTTCATTATTCTTCCTCACATGATCAAGTCTCTCTCTTCTTTTTATCTACCTCAGACAGAGGTAGAGGAATTGAATAGCATGAGAACTATTGACATGGTTTAGAAGCGTTGCTTATTTTTAACACTAAAATACTCAAAGCAGTCTTCTAAGTATAGACCATAGATTATGCTAGTCCTAAATCTCTTTAGAACTCTGCCAAAAAACAAACAAACAATTTTCAAGTTTTCCCTTGTTGTGGTACCTATGGCACAGCAGTAAGTAGTTTTTTGGGCTGTGTGCTGAATTGGAACTACAATGGGCACACAAAATATTTGTTCTTTCATATTGTATGACTAGAAACACAGAATGTATTAAATTTCTTTGTTCTGAAACATAACCTTCTTGTGTACTTGTTCAAGTCTCAATCTCTAGGATGACAGGCTGAGACTGTGGAAACTGGGGTTGAAGTTTCTGCTCTGCTCAGACTTCCTTTTGGATCTTGGGCATATCACATAGTCCCTCTGTGCCTCAGTTCCTCATCTTTAAAATGGAGATAACAGTACTCTAATGGTATTGTTGAGAGGATAAATTCTCTGAATATTTTGTGCATTTTTGTTATAGTAGTAACAAAGCATTTAATACATATTTAGTTTAATGGGATTCAGAACTGGAAGCAAGGAGAAGCCAGCACTATATGACCAAACAGGTTTGTGGTCCACTGTTAAGTGTTCTGTGGATGGTAAGAAGCTCACAGTCCACGGTTTGGGAATTGCGGTCTTATAGAATATAGTAGTTACTTAAAGAGATTAATTTATTTCCTCATAAATGCACTTTTGCTGCTCTTTAAATCATTAACATTTAGTTGAAAAACTGTAAGTAACTTTTGTGAAAAGATTCAGATTTTTTTCAGTTTTTGCCATGGGGCTGGGGATGGAGAATGAACACTGAAATATTTTCAGCTTTCAGTTTTTTCTACACTGGCACTTTTGTCAGCAAATCCTAAATGATAGAACCCTGGTGTTCTGTTGCTTGATCCTGCATCCTTGAAGTCAATGCATGTCCCCTTCCTCCCCCCATTGAACTTGTATAGGAGCAGGATCAAGCCCTTGGAGTAGAAGTTCCTTAGTTCCATCTGCAGTGCCGGCAGACCAGGTGCCAGCTCATGCCAAGGTCCCTGTGCCTTAATTGAAAACGGCTCAAAACACAGCTGGAATTATTGGGCATGTGAGTTAATATTGTCAAGATAGGTTTTAGAATTGTAACAATGTGTTTAGGGTTTAGATTTTATTGAATGCTTGTGAGTTGCTGAATGTGTTAATCTCACATATAATATATATATATCCCTTATTGTAAGAGAATATTTCAGCGGTTGTATTGTAAGCCTCTGGGAATATGTAAATCACCAGACAAGAGAGAAACATTAACTAGTGTAAAGCGCTAATCTGCAACAGAAGGTGTTATGTCCTGCACAAAGGGAAAGGTCCATCAACACTAGACAGATTATTGCGGGACGACACAGAGGACAAAAGACTCAGTTGTCCTGGTTTCCCCCACCCCCTCTCAAGATGAATCATGCAATTGAATTCCTCCCATCAGCCGAGTTTGCAGTTCAGAGTACATGGCAGGTGGGAGATAAAAACCCCAAGTGGAAGGAACTGATTATCTCTATGCGGCTTAGGCTCTGGGGGCAAGGTTTCTAGGCATAAAAGCAAGGGGTCCCCAGCTGCTCAGCCTGGGTTAGCCCAAACAGACATATAAGGTTTGCTTATTACAGAAGCTTCTATTGATTTTTTTAAAATTTATTATAGTAACTCATTTGTGTGTGTGTGTGTGTGTGTACCTTTACCTTGCTTTAACCTTGTCAATAACTTGTTTCCTTTTCCTATTTAATAAATCATCAGATAATTTATTAAAGGATTGGCTACAAACAGTATTTTGTATGAGATCTAAGATGCAATTGACTAGGGTATGTGACTGGTCCTTTTGGACTGGGAGTAACCTGACTATTGCTGTGATTTTTGCTGGGACCATTGCTCACAAAAGGCATGCTCACCTGAGTGGCTAGATAGATTGGAGTACCCAAGTGGACTGTCTGTGACTCCATGTTAAGGCTGTTACAGTGCCTGAGGAGTTTACTGTTGATACCCAGATTGGTGGAATCTGGGTATAGAACTCTCAACCAATTTGGGGTTTGTGTCCTGCTTCCTAATAGTCAGCTTGGAGGTTGGTAATTGTGCCGTTGAATCGCTTCAGGCAGCTTGACACCATTCTTGCTTTATTTTATTGAACTCTGACGGTGGACTTGATTATAACACTTTGAGATTTACAGATCTAAATTGCTATGTACTTTATAATGTGATGTGAAGTATTATTATCCCCACTCAGCATATATGAGAACTGAAGCACAGAGAGGTTGTGATTTAACCAAGGTCACATCAAGTCAATGTCAGAGCTGCAGAGAGCTCAGTCTCCTGATTTCCAGTCCAGTGCTACATTCATTGGATCACACTGCCTCACCTGCACCCTAGGCAAACCCATGAAACCATGGTTTATGGTAGAGCTGAGGACTCTGAAGTCTCAGAGACTAGGAAATCATTACAATAGCGAAAGGATAAGGTTTGAAGCAAACACTGAAAGAAACAAACCATAATGCTGGTGGTCTGAGTTGGCATGGGGAGGATCTGAATTTTGGTGCTAGTTTTGCTCCCAACTTCCTTCTATTAGGAAGGCTTGGGAATATTTCAGAGACAGCACTCAGTTTTTACTAAGTGGTCCTCACACTCCTGACAGCCAGGGGCAGCAAGTTGTATGGGTCCATGGTGCCCGGGCTACAGCAATACTCAGCACCCAGGGCTGGGACTGTCCCGCAGCCCTGCCTGCCGCCCCCCCGCGCCATCCCCGAGTGTCCCCCGGCCCCCACTTACTGCCCCCGCGTGCCTCCCTGTGTCCCGGAGTGTCCCTGCCTCTCCCCTGCAGCTCCACACTGACTCTGCTCTGCTGGTTCCCAGTATCAACTGCTGCCGCGGGGTCCTAGTGCCCCCCATCCAAGAGTGGCAGGGCAGGCTGCCCTTCCACCTCAGACCCTTCCCTTTTCCAACAGGACCCTTCACCAGCATAGGGGCCCCTGCTGCCCGCAGTCACCACTCCTGCCCCATGCTGGGCAAAGGGCAGCCCCATCTCCCACCCCCAGTGAGACTACAGTGAGGGACAGCAGCAGGGGAGGAGGCGCACATGGGATGGCAGCCCCCCACCTGGCACCCATCACAGGGGAGGCAAGGGGCCTTCCTGGACCTGAGAGGGGCCCTAGGAGCATGTGCAATGACAGTGGTGTGGTCAATGTGCTGCCGGGGAGTAAAGGGGAGCCCCTCCCCCAGAACTCACTGCTGCCAGGGGGCAGAGGGCTGGTGAGAATCGTCCCCTTTGGCTCCAGGCCCGGGGCAGCCTGCCTGCACCCCAAACTCATCCCCAGCCCTGCCCCACCCCAGAGCCCGCACCCCCAGCCAGAGCCCTATCCCACTGCCCTAGCCCTGAGCCCCTCCCACACCACAAACCCCTCATCCCCAGACAGAGCCCTCACCCCCTCGCACCTTACCCTCTGCCCCAGCCCTGAGCCCCCTCCTGCATCATGAGACTCTCATCCCCAGCCTCACCCCACAGCCCTCACCCCTGCACCTCCTCCCTCTGCACCCCCTCCCACCCACAAACTCTGTCCCAGAGCCTGCACCCACACCCCCTCCTGCACTCTCACCCGCTACTCCAGCACAGAGCCCCTCCTGCACCCAAACTCCATCCCAGAGCCTGCATCCTGCACCCCTGCCCCAGCCCAGGGCCTGCACCCCAGACTCCCTCCCAGAGCCTTAGGCAGGTGAGGAGGGTGGAGTTGGGGGGGAGGTTCTGGGCACCAACAACATTTCTACAAACCTGCCACCCCTGCTGACAGCAGCCCTTTCTCAGAGGCAGCTGTCTTGTCTGAGGGAGGGAGGCTCAGATTTGTTGCATAAACAATTCTTTATTTGACTGACTAGCATATAGCCCTTCTATGGCTAAAATGACAGACAGGTTTTACATGATATTTTGATGTAAGCAGATAGAGCATTCTCCATTTTATCCCTCTGAGGGTGAGAAGTGCAAAGTGATCTTATGTCTCTTACTAGCTTCTAAGTAAAAAAGATCATCGTATAAATGATACAGATTTCTGAAATCATTCTTGTCTCCTGAAACTGACAAATTGAGGACTTCACTGGGAATGGAAAATGAAGCTGTCCTTCCAATCGGAGAGAGTTATTTTACCAAACATGTTTCAGATTAAGTACTTACTGAATTTGTACAAGATACCACTTCCACATATGCAAATCCGATGTTTCTCCATGAATCATGGCAAAAGAATGATTTCATATGAAATTAATATGGAGATTCCTTGCTAAAATCTCATCTCCTCTCCCAGCTGGCAGGGAGGAGGCTGTGCATTCTGCTCTGCTTGAGAGATAGTGGGAAGAAGAAATAGCAACCTTGGTGGCCAGCCTAAGGGTTGAAGCTGACATCTTGAAAGGGATTATCCATTAGTCCTCCTTAGCCAGAGGTTGAGGGATGAGAGGCAGGGGTGTCCTTTGTGAGAGAAAAGAGTGCACATTTGTGGAATAAGCAGTCTTTTATTTGACTGACTTCATAAAATGTCATGTATTTGGAAGGATGAATACTCTGCAGTGACATATCCTGGAAACGACTGGCCGTTGCAAGCTAAAGAAAATAGAAAGTTTAGGCTGAAGTATTTTTCATCTAGAATCTTGTATCCATGAAAGGTTTAGTTTTCCTTTTTAGATTAGTAATGCATTTTGCAATGAAACAAGGCACAGCTTTAGAATGTTATAATTATATGTACATTTTTATGGGCTTTCCAGCTACCATATATTCTCCTATGGCAAATAAACATGAAGCGATCATCTAAACATTTTACTTACGCAAAAAGGATATTTGCATGAGCTTCACAAACTGACAAATACAAAGATGCTAACTACAGATGTTTGGAAACAGTGTAAGCTAGTGTCTCATTTACAGAAAGGAGCTCACTCTGCCAACTGATTAGGACCAACCAGATCTGGCACAAGTCTGTAGATGTTAGCTATTCCAGTAGCAGTTGGATAATGGGATGATCTTCCGAATGACTGCATTTTTGTAGATGAGGAAAAAATAGCAGGGAAGTGGGTATCCCTTTTCTTTGCCTTTTGATAAATGAGTTGGAATTCTCTTCCAGGATGTACTATATCCTAGAGAGGAAAGTCGGAGGCATGGGTGGATGTGAGGAAAAAGTAAAATGAACATGCACAATTTAGATGGTGTTAGCTAAATTAACATTCCCTGAGAGACAGGTATAGTGTATGAATAAATGCAAGGCAATTCAAAACAGTATAAGCTACAGATTTAGGGAACAAGTATCAGAGGGGTAGCCGTGTTAGTCTGGATCTGTAAAAGCAGCAAAGAATCCTGTGGCACCTTCGTCTTGCATCCGACGAAGTGGGTATTCACCCACGAAAGCTCATGCTGCAAAATGTCTGTTAGGGCTTGGCCACACGTACAAATTTGCAGTGCTGCAGCAGGGTGTGAAAACACACCCTCTCCAGCGCTGCAAATTGCGGCGCTGCAAAGCGCCAGTGTGGTCAAAGCCCCAGCGCTGGGAGCGCAGCTCCCAGCGCTGTCCGTTATTCCCCACAGGGAGGTGGACTACGGACAGCGCTGGGAGAGCTTTCTCCTAGCGCTGGCGCTTTGACTACACTTAGCGCTTCAAAGCGCTGCCGCGGCAGCGCTTTGAAGTGTAAGTGTAGCCAAAGCCGTAGTCTATAAGGTGCCACAGGATTCTTTGCTGCTTTTACAGATTTAGGGAAGTACTTGAGTTTCTAATACAATAAGCATACTGTCTGCAAAAATCTAGATTTTAAATGCGCTCAGGTTATGGCACAATCTAACACAAGCCAAAATATTCAGAGTTAAGTCTACTGTCATAATGATACTCCTTGGAGTAAGGAAATAAGAGGCATGATTAGGGTGACCAGATGTCCCAATTTTATAGGGACAGTCCCGATTTCTGGGCCTTTCTCTTATATAGGCTCCTATTACCCCCCACCCCTGTCCCGATTTTTCATATTTGCTGTCTGGTCACCCTAGGCATGATTTAGTGGGCTTACTTCTTCACTAAAAGGCACAGTGAAAGCATTTGAGGGGAAAGTTTTTCCCATAATTCTGTATGTACAAATATAAATTTAATCCATTAAGGGGAGTTAACTTTGTTTTTCTAGTGTATGATTTAGGTGTGATTATGTCACTAAAATATCAACAGCCCCAGTTGCTTCTCACTGTTAATAGTGATTGTTTTGGGAAGAGTTGTTGGAGCATGGAGAAGACAGTGAATTGTCTGGGAACCAGAAGGTTGGCTTGTCTATATTTCCATGCTGTAAGTGTTTATTGAACCATTGTATTGTACGACAAAAGAGAAAACAGTCTCATAGCATTTAACAAAATGTTTATGTGCATCAAAGGCAATTGTTTTATTGTTTGATAAGATGATCTTGGCATTCTGAGTTTCATTAAATACAACAAACAGAGAAAAGACAAGCTGAAAGTTTGGACTGATAACTCGAATTACTCACAAAGGAAACCTCCTCTTTGAAACAACTTCCAATCCAAAATACACCTAGATTTCTTACCACAAGTTGAAATGAAATGTCGTATAATTAATTGCATATTTTGTTACTTTTTTTGCATACTCCCAACCTTAAAAAGTAGTGTCTGTGGACAGTAAATGGGAGTACTCATGAAAATATTAAGATGGCTAAAATGACTATATTAAAATATATAGGACTTTTTTTCAGCTTTTATCCAGGAGAATTTGCAGCATCTGTAGTTTAACAGAGGGTTGACAAGAACCCTAGCATTTGCAATGTTGCATATTTTCTTGCCCCCAGGAAAAGTTTTGCTGTGCCCAGTCATTGAGAACTGGGCTATGTTTAGGAGTTTGCTGATTAGGCTCTCTTGAGACTTGACTTAACTTGCACGTAGCAGCCAAGTAAAGAGCTCGCTCCTATAACAAATATAAAGAATGAACACTAAGAAAATTAGAGTCCCAGATCTTCCATCATAAGAGAGGTTATAACTCCCTTATGGAGCTATTCAATTTCTGTTTTCATGCTCAGTCTGAGCCTTTTTTCTAATCCTCTAGGCTGCTCATACATCATGCTGATATTCAGAGTAGGAAGAAGTAAATAGTGAGGTGATTAGTGTTAAGGAAAAAGTATGGGTATGACTTTTGGGGGAGCAGCATAAAGGAAACATTTTAGAATCTAGGTACATTTTTATATATAATATATATATATAATAGGTATATCTCCAATTTTTTTATATCTCCTAGAACTGGAAGGGACCTTGAAAGGTCATTGAATCCAGCCTCCTGCCTTCACTAGCAGGACCAAGTACTGATTTTTGCCCCAGATCCCTAAGTGGCCCCCTCAAGGATTGAACTCTCAGCCACCCTGGGTTTGGCAGGCCAATGCTCAAACCACTGAGTTATCTTCCCCACTCCCTTGAATTCATCCATGTATTTGTAATTCCCTTTAATCGCTTTGGCATTTGAACCTTGTATTTTTATTGTAAACTAGTGTAATGTTCTTTACAAATTAACCCAAAATGTTCTCCTTCAAACTAAATTAGAGTTAAAACAAGACACCTTGGAGCTTATTCTAAACCACAGACATTTCTTGTAACCAGCAGGTTTTCTAGTAATTTTAGTCTAATAATAACTAGTCTGGAATCATGAGTCTTTTGCTGAACTGAGTTTATGGAAAACTATAACAAACGGTGATCTCTCTCAAGGAAATCTAATGGAGTTTGTCAACAGGTACATGCAACTTCCTGTTTTCAGTGAGCTAGCTCTTTATTTTGCGGGTGTGTGCATAATAGTTTGAACCACAGTTGCCAGTATACATACAATATAAGTATTCCATGTTTTCTTTTGTAATTTCTGTGAAACTGGCATAGAAGCTATGGTGAAGTCATTTGTTGTGTTAAACAACAGGTGGCCAGTGCGATGGCCTGAACTGATAGGCATATGGTGAGGCTCAGTCATGTTGTTCTTACCTTCTCCTGGCAAGGATTGCCCAGGTTCAGCTGAATTGTTTCTGAAGAGTGTAATATTAAAGGGACTTATGTTTGCAAATGGTAGTAGCTCTGCCCATCCATTTAAGTTCCTGTAGAGGGACAGGGTGTTCACCCGATGAAGAGTAGAAAGCTGGTATGGAGGCAGTGATTTGAAATGATTTTATGTGGGCATGGAATTACTGTCAACTGCCATTGCTTCTCCCTTTGTTCTCCATTTACTGGAACTCTGTGATCTGTCACATGCATAAGAGAAGGGTGTGGAGATGCATTAGCTTCACATATTAAAATGAAAACACCCCCTCCCCCCAACACTTAGCAGTGATGGGAAGGAAGTCAGAATGATTAATTTAAATTTCGTCGTCTTTCTTTTCCAGGGATTTGCGGTTTAACAGAATACGAGAAATCCCAGCAGACACGTTTAAGAAATTGAAGCATCTGAACACTCTGTAAGTCTCTGCGATTTGCCACTGGCATTCTGTCTGTGGACTGCACAGTACTCAGCGTTGTTATTCACATGCTGTATGTCTAGGGTTGAGCTGGTCACATTTCTTGTTGCAAATATTATTCCGTTTGTGAATTATTTGTGAATCAATTCTGCTGTCTGCATATATATTTTTGTTGTTTGTAGATATTTAGAAAGAAGATTGGACAAATTTTTTTCATCATATGGGGAGCATGAACTTGTCATGCTTCTTTTTTCATGGTGTTTGTGATTGGTTATTGCTGAGGTTATATTTGAGTCATGCCCAATGTGCTAAATGTGGCATAGATAGGAATACAGTCCTCACCGCAATGAATTTCCAATCTGAACAGGATGTTGCTTCTGTACCCTTAGTAGATGACTGAAACTTTCTAGGTAATGGGCAATGAAAGACTAATAGCCTATAATGAATAACATGCTTCTGGTACAGGTTTTCAGATGAATAATCCCATTGTTCTAAAGTCTGGGAAACTTTTGGATTCACATACATTTTCCAAAATAACTGGTATTCCATCTGAATACACACAAATAATTTTACCTGATAAACACCAGCAAAGTGAAGATGACTTTTTTTATTTGTGATCCTGTGTTTTCATTTTTCAGCATACAGAGACAAATCTTGCTCCATCCTCTGTAGCTCTTTGGCAGTGGATTTGGGTCCCAGTTCAACAAGAAATTTAGACATATGCCAAACTACAAGCATGTAATTATTCCCATTGATTTCAATGCCTGTGACTACTCATATGCTTAAAGGGTTTGGCTACACTTGCAGCTGTATAGCGCTGGGAGTTAAAGCTGTCTTCGTACAGCTGTGTAGGGAAAGCGCTGCAGGGTGGCCACACTGACAGCTACCAGCACTGCAGTGTGGCCACATTTGCAGCAGTGTTGGGAGTGGTGCATTATGGGCAGCTATCCCACAGAGCACGTCTTCCCATTCTGGCGTCATTCTGCTTCCTGTCCCAACGCCCCGTGATGCATCGCTTCGCATCCCAGCAATCCCTGTTTTTCCGTCCACGTTTGGCGCCATCTTGCATCTTTCAACGGTTTCTGTGCAGCGCGATTCTGTGTTCCATTTCGGTCTGCGGGAAATGGAGCCCGAACTGCTGAGGAATATGCTGATGAATCTCGCCAGCACATCACGTTTGGCAGTTGCTATTGCTTAAGATCCAGACTGACAGTGAGGAGTCCGACGATGATAGCGAGTCGCGTAATGCATACAACACGAAATTGCTAGTGGCATTCACAGACATGCTCAGCACCGTGGAACGTTGCTTTTGGGCTCGGGAAACAAGCACCGAGTGGTGGGATCACATCATCATGGAAGTCTGGGATGACGAGCAGTGGCTGCAGAACTTTCAGATGAGAAAAGCCACTTTCATGGGACTGTGGTGAGGAGCTCGCCCCCACCCTGCGGTGCAAGGCCACGAGATTGAGAGCTGCCCTGCCACTGGAGAAGTGGGTGGCTATTGCAATCTGGAAGCTGGGAACTCCAGACAGCTACCGATCGGTCGCGAACCAGTTTGGAGTGAGAAAGTCGACCATTAGAATCGTGTTGATGCAAGTTTGCAGGGCCATTAATCGGATCCTGCTAAGAAGAACCGTGACTCTGGGAAACATGCAGGACATTGTGGATGGCTTTGCACAAATGGGTTTCCCTAACTGTGCAGGGGCGATAGATGGGACCCATATTCCTATTTTGGCACCCCACCTAGCATCCGAGTACGTTAAAAGGAAGGGGTATTTCTCTATGGTTCTCCAGGCACTTGTGGATCACCGTGGACGTTTCATTGACATTAATGCAGGCTGGACCGGAAAGGTGCATGACGCACGCATCTTTCGGAACACTGGCCTGTTCAGGAAGCTGCAGACTGAGACTTTTTTCCCAGACCGGAAGATCACAGTAGGGGACGCTGAAATGCCCATTGTGATCCTTGGAGACCCCGCTTACCTGTTAATGCCGTGGCTCATGAAACCGTACACAGGGAGCCTTGACAGCAGCAAGGAACGGTTCAACTACAGGCTGAGCCGGTGCCAAATGACTGTGGAGTGTGCTTTTGGCTGTTTAAAGGGGTGCTGGCGATCTCTGTATGGGAAGCTGGACTTGGGGGAAAGCAGCATCCCCGCGGTTATATCCGCATGCTGAACCCTCCATCATAATTGTGAAGGGAAGCGTGAAAGATTCAGTCAGGCATGGACCTCCAAGGTTCAACTCCTGGAGGCTGAATTTGCACAGCCAGAGAGCAGGGCTACTAGAGAGGCCCAGCACAGGGCTGCAAGGATTAGGGATGCCTTGAGGGAGGAATTTGAGGCTGAAAACCAACAGCAATGTTTGGTGCCTTGGACGGGAGTGAAATGCAGTGGTTACAATGTTAGTAGCAATCTGTGTTTCCTAAGCTGATTTGCAGTGCCTGTTTCTTTCCTGGGCTAAGGTATCTTTAACTTTCTGCAATAATAAAGACTGTTTTCAAAGCCAAGAATTCATTTGTTGAAAAGAAAATTACTTTGACAGACATACAACTTTTTGGGAATCTGAAAGGGCAAGGGGGTGGGGTGGGGAACTGTACAGTCACAGGTTTGAATATGTCCTGTCTGGAGTGCTGTGCAATGGCTGCTGCACTTCAGGATGGCTATACTGCATGGTGATGGGGGTTGAGTGCAGAGGGTAAGGGTCGTAGTTCTCAGGGCTGGTTGGTGAACGTACAGGTGTTGGAGGCAGCTGGTGGTGGTAAGAACCTGGATGCTGGGGAAGTGGGTTTTGAGCTGACATGGGGGCACAAGGGAAAGAGCTTTGTGACAAGGGCGGCAGGAGGGGGCGGGCGCGGTAGTGCTCTGCCTGCATGGCTACGAGTGCCTGGATAGAGTCCGCTTGGCACTCCAGGATGCTTAGCAGCTGCTTCGTGCTTTTCTTCCTCCGTGCTGCGTTTTTCTTGCTGATCCTGCTTTCCCTTTCCCTCCAGTCCTGCGCTTTTTGATTTTCTGCGAGAGAATTCTGCATCACTTCTTGCAGCATGTCGTCTTTGCTTTTTCGCGGCTTCTTCCGGAGGTTTTGTAGTCTCTCAGCCGGTGATAACACGGACAGACGAGTTCTCAAGGTTGCATCTGTAAAGGCAAAATGCAACGCTTAACAGAGGCAGCATTGTTTATACCAGACAGAGTTATTCCCCTGCAGTTAAGGAGTGAGTGCACATTAACAATCTTCACAGTAGCATAATTTTCCCATCCCAAAGAGTGCGCGCACAACCCACAGGAGCCCCGAAATGACGAGTAAGGGAGAATGATTGGTTCAGGGCTGTACTGGGGTTTCTGTGTGTTGCTTTCCCCAAACAGCTGCAGGGGGCATCTACACTGAACACTATCCCAACATTTTCCACAGGAGGTTATACTGGAAGATATCGCGCTGCTGCAGGTCACCTGGGAAGCACGGGAGGGTCTTCTACTGCAATGCAGATTCTGCCCTGGCCCCTATGCAGCTTGCCTGTGTCTTGCAACGGTCCCCCCATCCTTTGCGGCACAGTGGCGCGACTGTGTTAGCCTGACTAGGACAAGGACCACAGTGGCTCTCCCAATAAACCCGCGCAAGCGCATTGCCCACGCTCTGGCTGAAACTTTTGAAGAGATTACTGAGGCCGATTACCACGACGTGATAGACCACATCAATGCGCTGTTCCGCATCTAGGCATGCATGCATGCAGCCCTAACCCTCCCTCCCTCCCTCTCCTGAATAATTTCCATCCTGAAAATAAAAGCCGCTTATCGGGAACCCGCTCCTCTGTTTGTCCTCCACCAGGCACCGGACGCCGCTACTGGCTACCTTCCTCCTGGCTTAAGAGCTCCTGGCTGCATGCCTTGTGGGACTCTGGGGTGTCTCCCACCACCCCAGTACCCTCACTCTCTCTTTCCTCCTCCTCCTCCTCCCCCCCCGCTCTGAAGTGTCCATCGTGGTCCTCGGAGTGCAGGTGGGGTCACCCCCAAGTATCGTGTCCAGCTCTTTGTAAAAACGGCAGGTCGTGGGGGCACTCCGCAGCTCCTTCACTTTAACTCTGTACTGCAACGCGTCCCGGTCATGGCCCCTTTCCATCATGGCCCTTGATATCTGCCCATAGGTATCATAATTCCTACGGCAGGAGCACAGCTGGGACTGCACAGCTTCCTCCCCCCAAACACTGATGAGGTCCAGCAACTCGCTATTGCTCCATGCTGGGGCTCGTTTGCTGCGTGGAGGCATGGTCACCTGGAAAGATTCACTGATGCACTCCACACCTGACTGAACAAACAGGAAGGGGATTTTTAAATTCCCAGGGGGGAGAGGGAGAGGGATAGCTCAGTGGTTTGAGCATTGGTCTCCTAAACCCAGTGTTGTGAGTTCAATCCTTGAGGGGGCCATTTGGGGAACTGGAGTAAAAATCTGGGGATTGGTCCTGCATTGAGCAGGAGGTTGGACTAGATGACCACCTGAGGTCCCTTTCAACCCTGATATTCTATGATTTAAAGGGTGGGTCTGATGGTTGGTCACCTGAGGCCAGGGCAGTAGAGGTCAAACTGATGAGCAGAGTGGCTAGAACAGGCATATCTCCAAATACTTCTGGAGGCCAATAACAGTGCTTTTGGTGGCCACACTGGCCAGGCAGTGCTGCATCAGCAGCGCTATAGTCTTTATTCCCCTTGTCGAGGTAGAATACAACCAGCGCTGTAGCCAGGGAGATACAGCGCTGTATGTGCCTTGCAAATGTGGACGGTGAGTGAGTTGCAGTGCTGTAAAGCCACCACCAGCGCTGCAACTCTCCAGTGTAGCCAAGCCCAAAGTTAGACACATGCTTAAGTACCTTGCTGAATCAAGGACATGATACCCTTGTATTGTGCAGAGAGAAGTGGTTGTAGGTTACGCACCTTTTGAAGACAGTATACGAAATGATTGTTCTCAGGAGGAAAATTTTAAATTGTAGTAAAGTACACAGGAATCTTACTTCAGAAAATTAATTTAAATTGACTTGGATTTGAGTCCTGTCATATTGACTGAGAACTGGTGGAAATACCATAAACAAAGGGTAATGAAGTTAAATGGCAGTGTACGGAGGGGAAGGGAAGTGACCTCTGAGTTCTGGAGGGACTGGTGTTAAACTAGTCTTTTTTTTTTTTTTTATATCTCTATTAATGATCTGGGAAGAGGGTGTGTGTGTGTGTTGTGGGTGGAGGGGAGGCGATAAAGCATGTACATTACAATCATAGATTATTCTAAATTGGGAAAGCAGGAAATAAATTGAAATTTAGCCTAGAAAGTACAAGAGAACATAGCTAGAGAAAATAACCTGAAGCCCAGAGTTTTGGTGGAATGGGACTACTTGCAAATCAGTAATGCAGGAAAGCAGCTAAGGTTGATAGGGGACACAAGGTGAGATGTAAAGGTGGAATAAGATATGGAAGAAGGGGGAAAATATCTAACGTATGGGGTTAGATATGTAGAGAGATAACACACCACCACGTTGATGATGGTAGTGCTATATGTGGGGAATATACATGCAATGTGGAAACTCCTCCTAGAATGTTGGGCTCTTGTAACAGTGTGGTCTGCCCATTTAAGGGTCAGGGACCTGAGGCCAGCCAGTCAGCCCTGTTCATTAACCAGACGCAGCTGAGAAGTAGATGGGTGTTCACGCCAAAGGGCCAGGCTGTAAGCAAGGAGAGGGAAATGGGAAGAAGAAAGGTCCCTAGAAGAGGCTGCCAGAATCTCCCCAGAGAGGGAAGCTTCTGGGGAAAAGGGCCTCCTGGAAGGCATTTAAAAAAGCCGGGAAGGACTCTGCAAGGCTTGGGAGTTAGGAGCACAGAACATGCAGAAGAGCCCCAGGGAGGTGGTTGAATTTAGATTTTTGTGTGTTTACTAAAAACTGGTGTGGAAATTGAAGGTTGACACAGAGGTGGTGGTGGTGGCAGGAGATCCTCTGTTTGATTTCTAGTCCTTTAGAAGTTGTCAGGTTTGGACTCGCAGTACTTTATCTTAGGACTTGCAAAACTTAATGTTAGCTTTAATAAATGAGCCCTACAAGGGTGTTGTGGAAATGAGGAGTTTGTGAAGTCCCTGTTCAAGATCCGGAGGAGGTGGGGAAAGGAGGCAGAGAGCTGCAATGCTAGGTCTGGCCACAAGTGGGAGTTCCAGGCCGTGAGTCGTGTAAAAGAACTTGGGTCTGAAAGATGACAAATTAGGAATTCTGCTCCAAAAGCAATGAAGTATCTGGAAGAATTGACTCATGAAGAAAGGGTCAAACTGTTGCATGCATATAACTTGGCCAAATGATTACAGTGGGCCCAAACTTGCAGTCACTGCTCATATTTAGCTCCCACTGAGCATTTCATACACTAGGTGTTCTTTGCCTTTACCTTTTATATATTCTCTTTATGTGACTATTTGGTATCTGCGGACTATCTTTTCCTTCACTGCCTTACTGCCGGCATGTTTTTTTTCTATTTGTAGTCTCAAACAATTTGTAAGAAAATATTTAAAAAACCTAAGCCATCCTGTTGGTTTTCATGTAAATTAAGAGCAGGGTTCATTTGGAGCATTAGTTCCAAAGAGGGGTTAGTGAAACCATAAAATATCTCATTTTTGGTTTTTGTGTGTGTTTAGTTTTTTTTTTAGGGTATAGCACCAAGACTCCTGCATGGAGACCGTCTACATGGGCACAAAGTTCTAGGCTGGAAAATTGTATTTAAAGATTGGGGTCTAAATTAAGACAAGTTACAGGTGAAGGGGAAAAAGGAAACAGAAGGCTCTGATCTTTCATTGGGATCCACTAACATGGGATCAGGGCACAAGATGATTTTAAAAAGAAAATTTATCTGACGCTGTGCCTAATTCCCACATTGTTTTGCTGACCACTGTATTTCATATGGCCCAGATTTGCTCAGAATTGGTTAGATTCAAACAAAGGTTCCTGAAATTGTGAATGTGGCTCAAGTTTCAAACTTTTGTTTTGTTTAAGTGTACGCAGCTCAACTGACTTCATTCTGATGCCTTAAATTTTGCCTGTAGTTTCAACTGGATAAGGTATTCTTCACTTCCTGTCCTAAACTGTTGGGTAGAGTGTTGTGGACTTTTAGACAGTTGGTGCATTCTATCCTGGAATTGACTGCATTTCAGTGGTGATGGAGTATATATATTCTATTACATCAAATTTGTAAATAGTTTTGGGGTCTGTTGGGATGAGATGAGCTATCTGAATGCAAGCTAGTATTCTGTTTTCAAAATCCATATGACTGAAACGATCACTTTTCCAGAAAAATGCCAGAAGATAGTCAGTATATCATTTCTGGAGGTTGACAGTGGGGAGGATATAGAAAATAAACTCAGTGGGCTGGATAAAAAATTGTTTGTAACAAGGGTGCCTTCTTCCAGAGACGATATTGATAGACTCCCGAGAATGTCAAATACTACGTTGGACTTGACCTTTCAAAGATACTATATTTTATTATTTTGTGCATACCACTGCCACTGTATCATTCTTCAGCAAATGAAACCTTATCACTAATTCTGTAGATATGTTTGTGTGAAATATACTCCAGTAAAAGCAGCAATTAATGTTTTAAAACTTTAAAAACTCTCAGTTCCTGACAATAAGAGTTTCGCATTCATTCAGTAATTTAAAAATTTGTATCCAGTGCTTATTTAGTTATAGAAGTGTTTTACATATAGAAAATCCCTTCCTTCAGATTTGACTCTCACATTTAAGCATGTCTGTTTTATTTCCTGTCTCTGGCTTCTCGTGTTCACAGCATTAGTAGACATATCAAAGAAGTGTTCAAACTAAAAACAAACTCAGAGACTTTATGAGCAGAAGAGGCCATCATGATCAACTAGTCTGACCTCCTTCACATTGAAGGTCACAGAAACTCACCCACCTACTTCTGCAACAGGTCCATGACCTCTGAATTAATTAAGTCCTCAAATATTGATTTAAGGACTTCAAGTTACAGAGAATCCACTATTTACTCTAGTTCAAACCAGCAAGTGATCCATGCCCCATGCCACAGAGGAAGGCAAAAAACCCTCAGACTCTCTGCCAGTCTAAGTTGGGGCAAAATTCTTTCCTGACTCCAAATATGGACAGTCAGTTAGATCCTGAGCATGTGGGTGAGACCCATCAACCAGACATCTGGGAAAGAATTTTCTGTAGTAACTCAGAGCCTTCTCATCTTGTGTCCCATCTCTGGCCATTGGAGGTATTTGCTAAAGGTAATAAGGTAATAATTGGAGATATACCAATCTCCTAGAACTGGAAGGGACCTTGAAAGGTCATTGAGTCCAGCCCCCTGCCTTCACTAGCAGGACCAATTTTTGCCCCAGATCCCTAAGTGGCCCCCTCAAGGATTGAACTCACAACCCTGGGTTTAGCAGGCCAATGCTCAAACCACTGAGCTATCCCTAATAGCAGTTGTAGATGGGCCATATGTAAGGATAAGATTATGCCACAGAGGTCATGGAAGTCACAGATTCCATGATTTTCAGAGACCTCTGTGACATTTTTTCCTGGGGTGGCGGGGCCGAAAATGTCAGCTGGTGGGGGCCCTGGATCTCCGAGCTGCCGCATGTGGTGGGGGGACCATGGCGCCTGTAGGCACTGCAGGTTGTGGGAGCTCCCCAGATCTCTGAGCCGCTGCAGGTGGCAGGGACCCTGGAGCAGTCAGTTGCCACCGCGCCAGGTTCTGGGCCCATTCCCCACGATGCAGTGAGGCTTGGTCTCTCTTCTCCCTCCTTCTCCAGGGCTCGAGCTTCAGTAATCCTCCCATCAGCCTCCTTTCTCCCCCCACCCTTATTTTTAGTAAAAGGCAAAGATCATGGCTGCCATGAATTTTTGTTTACCGACTGCAATCTGTCCGTGACGTTTACGAAAAATAATCGTGACAAAATCTTCACTTTAGCCATATGTCATTGTAGGCAACCTCATCATATAAATTTATAAATTTATCAAGCTCAGTCTTGAAACAAGTTGTTTTTTGCTCCAACTAGTTAGGATTTTTGCCCCCACAACAACAAACCCATAACACTGTTAAACAAAAGGCAGTGGAAAAGGCCAAGGAGTCTGGATAATCTCTGGGTTGTCAAAGTTCCAGTTTGCTTTAACACCTGCAGGAAAAAAAACTATGCATTTGGTTTTTGGTAACTCTGTAATGTGATCATGGTTACAATGAATGCAACTTGAAGTACCTGGCAGTTTCAATAGATGTACTTATGTATCAGCTACTTGTGTCTTTCTGTCAAGGTCTCCCTGTTTACTTTAAGAATAAAGAAAGCAGTATTGCACTGCTTACCTCTAAGTGAAATCTCCAAGTGTAAGTAAAGCATAAACTGTAAGGTGTCAGTATACTAGTAGATAATTAGCTAGATGTGAATTGAGAGAGTGTCCATAATTGTATGAGTGCTTTATAATCCTGGGCACTTTGCATTCTAAAATTTTCTGTTGGATGTTGAAGGCCAGAACCAGTGTCTATCAAAGTCAGTTGGAGACTATTCATTGACGGTGCAAATTGGATCAGGCACTATATGGATCTAAGTTTTATTCTGCCTTTTTAGCTATACAATATTCAGAATGTAACTATTGCTGTGTCAACAGGTAGAGCTGGCAATAGAGAATATTTTTACAAATAAAAATGCTGAGTTTTTTCACTATTATTCATGAATTCAGGTTAATTATTAGTCTTAAGAATTTGAACAATTGAGCTATTTATAAAACTGTTCCTATTCTGACAAATGTCATCTTTTGCATTCAAATTTGTTTCTGTGAGATTTTGTACAGAAAATTCACTATTTGTTACTACCTATATAGTATTCAACGTCCATTATTCTCTAGCTAAGTCTGTCATTGAATTAGGTAACAAAAATAGCTTATGACTTTGACTAATTGTGTATAGCAAATAGTTCAAGTGAGTAGTTCACTAACAAACCACAGGCAGAAAATTGTTTCCTTAAAGTGGTGGACATAACAAAAACATTTACAGGAATCGGGATCAGTTTGAAAATCACCTGGAGAACAAAACAAAACCAACAAACAAAAGTCAAATAGTATTCAAAGAAATCATACAGGGCCTGACTTTTAGAATTGCAGAGCACCTGAGACTTCAGCTAGTGTTGTGGGTGCGCAGTACTTCTGAAAACCAGGCCCTTTATATTTAGAAGAAAATTAACAGAAGTTGTGCACATGATTCTCCCCTCCCTTATTTAGTATGTGTCCTCCATGGTTTTGGAAAGACTTAAAGTTAAGCCTTGTTGTTATATATTTATTTTTTAACTCTATACTTAAAACAAACTCAGGCTGTACATTTTTCAAATGTCTTGCTCCTTAACCCCTGGATTGCTTATTAGATATGCTCATTGCAGAAGAATTTAGTATTTTGCTGCACTTCATGTCATTTCATCAAAAGTAATTGGACTCTTATGACAGAATGAAGGGACCCTGTAAAGGATATGGCAAGCCAAGGTTTAAAATCCTGGCTCAGACAACCAAAGGCACCGCAGGTGCTGGCAATTAGGCTGTCAGTATTCCCCTTAGGAAACCCTATTGGCTGTCAAGGGTAACTGCCAGTAAGCAGCTGTGTTACCAGAGTGTGAACATAAAAAATCCAGCAGGAAGAGAACTGTTTGTCACTGCTGAAAGCTTGAAGAATCTAGGTGGGTGTTTTTAATGGCCTTGCTTGCAGTCTGATCTTGGAAAGATACTTGCCTTGAGAGGTTCTGAGAGCCCTCAACTCCTTTTGAAGGCAATGGACCCAGCTGACGGAAGGATATAGTGAGGAAGTTAATGCCTCTTTTTCAGTCTGAGCCCTGGCTGATAGAAACCTTTATTTTAGGATGATTAGATTTCTCAGTTTGCGGTTTCCTCCTAGTACAAAGAGCCAGCCCACTAACTGCCCTGTCATAATCCCCTTCAAAAATATAGCACATCATGCGTTCAGCAGACTGAATGCATTCATTTCTGATTAATATAGACTCAGATGCTTCACTCATTACTCATGAGGTTGGCCTCTGGACAACCAACAACTGGAAACATCAGAGATTTTTTTTCCCTTTTCTCTTTCAAAACAGCCACTGGTGAACAATTGGAAGTTCACCCTCCATTACTGAGAAAAACATGTTGCCCAAAGGCAAATGAACATATTCTCCAAGCACTTTTTGCCTTCAAAGGCACAAGAATCTGCGTTACTGTGTGTAGTAGTAATAAAGGCTGCTGATTTTGTTTTTCTGCAGTTGCTATTCCTTGAATTGTGACTCCTTTGATCAAAGCTGATCTGAGAGTTCCCATTGCTCAGGGAACAATGAAGAGGAACAGTTCAAACCTGCTTGTTGAATCTACCACAGCTGTGCTATTGCTAACTATAGATCTCATCCAGAAGAATTCAGTGTCTCATTACCGCATCGTGTTGGCACCAGTAGAAGATGCCTCACCTTATTTCTGTTAGCAGTATCTGGAAACTTAAGTGGATTTTGTCATGTCTTCTACCTTGCTTGCTAAGAAACCCTGAAATGTAAAGTCAAAGTTTTCTTAAAATCTCACACTGCCTTCAATATGTGCAGATTTTATTGGAGGCCAAGATGAAGCAGTTTTAAACCTACCTAGAGTACTACCAGATAATCTGTGGAATGGAAGAGTAACTCTGACCAATAGAGATGATAACCTAGAACTCAAGCAAAAGTTCTTATTTTAACAGTGCATATTAAAATGAGCCAAGGAAGTTTTAAATATATTCTACAAATGTAAGCATTTGGGTTTGGAGCAAGTTATAAAGCACTATTGTTGACTTCAAGAGTTTAAAAATCATGGGTCGGATTCCCAAAAATCATGACATTTTAAAAAATATTTGTGTGTATATATTTTTATTTTAGGTCAGTCTCTTTATTTGTGAACCCCCCACACCCATTCCCAGGGTGTGTGAATGTGACAATTAGTGTTACCTGTTCTCCGATGTACTGGATAACATGATTTTGGCCTCTGCTGCAGGAGCTCTCACCCCTACGTCTGCCAATCTCCTGCCCAGCAATTAATCCTGTTCCCCAGTTCCCCATCATTTCTCTCCCAACCGAACCCCCTCAATTTAGTCCTCCTCTCCCCCGGTTCAGCCCCTCAGTCTCCATCATCACCACCCTATCAGTGAGGCTCCGCCACCCTCACTGCCCTCAGCTCACCCTCCCAGCACTCACCCCATCTGCTCGGAAGTCACCATCAATACAGCCTCCCACTCCATCAGCCCTCACCCTCCTCACTGCAGCCCCCGTCTCACCTCTGCTCCTTAGGATTCTTCACCCTCCCCAGGCCTGGAAGGCGAGTTGCACCAGGGCCCCCCTCCCAATTCCCAGGCTGGCAGGGGAGCAGCCACACGGGACTGACAGTTGGAGCCCTGGCCTCACCTGGGGCGGCTGAGAGGATTTATTAAACCCCACTTTGAGAACTCTCAAATGACCGGATTTTTCCCCCCCAGTTGATTCAATTACTTGTTTGAGTGTTGCGCCCCCTCCTTCTTTCCTTCTCAGATTAAGTTTCTCTTCCCTGCTGGGGTGTAGCCATGCTGCCTCCCCCTGCCCCCTTATTAGCTTGATAGCTTTGTTTATCTGATGTGTAAATGAATTCTCATTCCAAAGTCTTCCAAAGTGCTTTGGCATTAACTGTGCCTGGTGGAGGAACCACATTGCTTTGTTTACTGTTTACCAGGTAATTCCTGGTTGACTGGAAACACATTTGTGCCCTGGCTGATAACAGAAATCCTGACACTTGAGATTTCTATGGCGAGATCATGAGTGAGGCTTAACTTCACTCAGAAACTGCGAATCTCACAATCAATTCCTGAGAGTTGGTGTGTCTGTAAAGGTGGAGCTAGTGGAATTTGTTCACATGTGAAACATCAATGCTTCAAAGTGCAAGCCTAGTTTGTAAAGTGACTACATAAAAATGATATCTTCTGTACACACTTAGGGACATATCTGCTTACTTATGTGACTGTCCATAGGTATCAGCATTTGGGGAGTGGAGGCTGTCCAGTCCCAGCTGCGCTCCAGCTGTAGGAATTGTGATACCTATGGACAGATTTCACGATGCATGACAGAAAGGGGCCATGACTGGGACACATCGCAGTGCAGGGTCAAAGTGAAGGAGCTGAGGAATGCCTACCACAAGGCTCGGGAGGCAAACCAACGCTTTGGTACTACACCCACAAGCTGCTGGTTCTACAAAGACCCGGACACGATACTCAGCAGTGACCCCATCTCCACTGCAAAGACCACTGTGGATGCTTCGGTGGCTCATGTGCCAGTCAAGAGTGGACCGAGCCAGGAGGAGGAAATCTTGGACGAGGATGTGGAAGGGGGGACCTATAGGCAGAGGATGACTCGTAAGTCAGAGATGCATGTAGCCAGGAGCTCTTTTCTGCCCTGGAGGAGGCTAGCCAGTCACAGCTGTCAGATGTTGGCGAAGTGCAAACAGAAGAGGAGGCCCCTGGTAAGTGGATTTGATTTTGGGAATTGCTGAAGCGAGTTGTTGTGGGTAGGAGGGTTGCAGAAAGCAGGCTTGTCTCCCCCTACGTGCCTAGTCTGAGTGACGGAACAGGCTGTTGATTGACTCCCTCACTTCACGGGAATCTGCCTCAGAGATCTCCAGGAAACTCTCATGGAGATACTGGGTAATCTGCTGCCGCAGGTTCTTTGGCAGAGCTGCTTTTCTTCTTGCTCCATTAACAGTAACCTTCCTTTACCACTGTGCCATCACTGTATGTGTGTGGGGGGGTATGGACCATTGCTGCACACAGGCGAGCCGCATGGGGCCAGGGTGGAGTCTTGGAGAAGACCCTCCCTTGATTCCCTGCTCACCCTTAGCAGTGAGATCTTCCATAATGATCACATTCTGTGGAAAGTGTGGGGACACGAATGATTATCAGGCCCCCCTTACAGTGCTGGCTCTCTCCAAGAGCCACGTGCCCAGTGTGCAGCAGGGTCCAGGAAGAGTGATTTCCCCTGCCACTGCGTCTGCTCACCATTTTGGGGTTCTTGTGGCTCATGTGTGCTTTCCTGGGGTCAGTGATTTAAGCCAGTTAGTGACTGGCTTAAATCACTGAATCAATGTTCTGTGTGTTGCAAACAGTACTGCTTCTCTAAAATGTTGTATTTAAACTTCACAGAGATGACCTTGGGAGCCCAGCCTCCCTTTTGGTTATCGGCAGCTGAATGCCTGTGCAGAATTAGAAAGCGGCAAAGAACTACTAAGGAGAACTTTCCGCGTGATGTTATGATGCACTCTGCGGCCGAGAAACAGGAATTGAAGGAGTGGCGTGACAGCGAGAAGAGGGACTGAAAGGATAACGAGGCACACCAAAATGAAGCCACGGAGTGGCTCTTAAACGTTATGGAGCACCAAGCAGACACACTCCAGGCGATACTAGCTTTGCAAACTGAGCAGCTCTGTGCCTGCCCTCCCCTGCAGCAGCTGTCGCAAAACTCTTTCCCGTGTGCCCCTCAGACACCGCCAACACACTCTTATCAACCTCCTGGCTCCAGTCTATACCTGCAGCATTCCACTCCTCCCCTCTCACAGTCCAACACTGCGGACTCCCGCTCCGCTCAACACCCGTCCCTCCGCAGTTTGGTCCTGCTGAAGTACAGTACCCGCTGCCTTGTACTCCAAAGGAGAAGGCTGGATGTGATCCTGGGACATTCACAAATCTTTAGCTGTCCTGGGACCCCACCTTCTACTGGGACCTTCCCTTTCCCCATCGCCCTCACAGCTGAGGTAAGTTAAGGTAATAAAGGTAATAATTGGAGATATACCAATCTCCTAGAACTGGAAGGGACCTTGAAAGGTCATCGAGTCCAGCCCCCTGCCTTCACTAGCAGGACCAGTTTTTGCCCCAAATCCCTAAGTGGCCCCCTTATGGATTGAACTCACAACCCTGGGTTTAACAGGCCAATGCTCAAACCACTGAGCTATGTTTGTTTCACTCTCTCCACTGGTGGTTGTTTTTTAATAAAATAATTGTGTTGGCTTGAAAGTAATCTTTACTCTGTTAATTGAAAGCAAACAGAGCTCTGCAAAGCAACAGACAGTTATGTTAAACCTTCATATTTCATCATCAGCACCAATCACAGTCACCTCCTAGCATTACAAGCACTGCACTCCCGAGTATAGCAACAAATATTAATGGCTTTCAGCTTCAAATTGCTGCCTCAAGGCATCTCTGATCCTTATGGCCCCGCGCTGCACCCCTCTAATAGCCTTGGTCTCTGTCTGTTCAAACTCTGCCTCTAGGCGCTGAGCCTCTGTGGTCCAGCCCTGAGTGAAGCTTTCACCCTTCCCTTCACAAATATTATGGAGCATACAGCAAGCGGCTATAAGCATAGGAATATTGTCATCGGCCAGGTCCAACTTCCCACAGAGGCAGCGCCAGCGGAACTTTAAATGGCCAAATGCACACTCAACAGTCATTCTGCACTTGCTCAGCCTGTTGTTGAACTGCTCCTTGGTGCTGTCAAGTTGCCCTTGTATGGCTTCATAAGCTAGGGCATTAAGGAGTAGGCGGGGTCTCCCAGGATCACAATGGGCATTTTGACTCTTCTCAGACCAGAAGATCACCGTAGGGGAAAAGTCCCTGCTTGCAGCTTCCTGGACAATCCATGCACCTTTCCAGACCAGCCTATGTTAATGTCTGTGAAACACCCATGGTGATCCTGGAGAACCATTGAGAAATACCCCTTGCAATTAAAGTACTTGGTGGCTAGGTGGTCTGGTGCCAAGACTGGAATATGCGTGCCATCTATCAGCTCTCCACAGTTAGGGAAGTCCATTTGTGCAAAGTCATCCGCAGTGTCATGCATGTTGCCCAGAGTCTATCTTTCAAAACAGGATACAATTAATGGCCCTGCACACTTACTTCAACATGAATCCAACGGTTGACTTTCCCACTCCGAATTGTTAGCGATCGCTCGGTAGCAGTCTGGAGTAGCCAGCTTCCACAGTGCAATCTCTATGCGCTTCTCCAATGGCAGGACAGCTCTCATTCTCGTGTCCTTGTGCCACAGGGCTGGGGTAAGCTCATCACACAGTCCCATGAATGCAGCTTTCCACATTTGAAAGTTCTGCAGCCACTGGTTATCATCTCAGATGTGCATCATGATGTGATCCCACCACTCAGTGCTTGTTTCCTGAGCCCAAAAGCGGTGTTCCACTGTGGTCAGCACCTCCGTGAATGCCACAAGCAATCTCATGTAGCAAGTATGTGTGGCGAGATCAATGTTGCACTCCTCTTTCCTTTCTGATTTAAGGAATAACTCCACTGCCACTCGTGATGTGTTGGTCAGAGCGAGCAGCATACTGGTCAACAGTTCTGGATCCATTCCTGCAGCCCAAAGAGGTAGAGCGCGCAGCACACAAACTGTTAAAAGATGACGCCAAATGCGGACAGAAGCACAGGGATTGCTGGGATGCGAAGTAATGCATCATGGGGCTTTGGGACAGGATCCAGGATGCCTCACGACCCCTTCCATCTGCCCACAACTCTTAGTGGCAGAAAAGGAAGGTATGCTCTGTGGGTTAGCTCCCCAGAGTGCAGCGCTCCGAATACCGTGAACACGTTATTGCGCAGGCAGCTGACAGGGTGAATACAAAACAGTAGTTTCCCTTCAGCACTCTCTGAGCAGTGCAATAACTGCCAGCAATGTAACTCTGCCAGTGTAGACATACCCTAAGCAACAGTGTTATATGAAATGAGGAAATAAAAACGGGAAACAGAATCTATAGGTAAACACTGATGAGTTAAAAGTGATAAATAGTGTTTTTCTTCAGTGTTTTGAGACATAGGGTAGACTTTTTATCTAAGGAAAACTATCTATATGCCTCAGGGAGGTTTTTAACTCCTGTTCTCAAATGCTTGTATACAGAAAGTCACTTAGGCTTAAGACTATATATTCTTGTCAAGGAGATCACTTGCTGATTACTTAAAAGCTAGCAAAGTACTGTGCATGAAAGGGGCTGCTGATTTTTTTTCTCTATCTGCCTCAGGGGTCTGCTTGTGAAAAGTGCTTTCCAAATCTGTGCTGCTTGGGTAGGGTATCAACAATGACAAGCCTTATATCTGGAGCAGATGTACATGTGTTCCAGATACATAGAGCCATGTTTCAGTTGTTGAATGCAGCCCTGATTCTTTTGTTTGCTTCCTCTTCCTAACCTGAGAATATACTGAATTGCTCTCTTTCCTGACTCGCATGCACTCATCTACACAAAGCGGCATGATGGTAGTTAGTCCAAAAACCGGTGGTATGATAAGTCATCTTATTAAGGAAAAGTCCAACCTAACCATATATATCATATAAAAAAAACTACATTAACAGAACAATCCACTTATAAAGTCAAGTAATTAGGAAATGCCAGAATTAAATTGGCCGATGCAGCCTTAGCTCAAACCTTTGCTTGCATGCTTTCTTTCCCTATATCACAAAAGAAGTTGTGGCAGGGCCAGGAATCCAGGTCTCCTGGATCTCATTCCAATTCCTTTAACATAAGAGAGCAGCAGCATCTTCCTTCTGCCTCCATCCTGTGCATCAAATGAGGCTTGGGTCCATAAGGAGAAATAACTTCACTCTCACTGTGAGTTGTTATTGATTTATTATTTGTATTATCATAAGGCCAAGGCATCCCCAGTCCCCATCATGCTAGGTACCCCATTGTGCTCGGTGCTGTACAAGCTCAGAACAAAAAAAAAGTTCCTGCCCCAAATTGCTTCCAATCTTAGTATAAAACGAGACACAACAGATAGATGGACTGATGGGCAAGTACAAAGAAACATGGTCATCATTATGCATGGTAGTATCAGCAGCTCAACTGTTAAATTTTTTGTAGGCTTCGCAGAAGAGAGTTTGAAGGAGGGTTTTGAAGGAGGATAATGAGTGAGCTTTGCTAATATTCTCAGGGAGCTTCTCCCAGACATGGGGGACATGCATGGGAGACAGCACCAGTATGCGTCTTTGGAAACTTAGCAAGTGGGCAATGGAAGCTGGCATCATGAGAGGATTGGAGGCTGGAGTCAACCTCTCAATAGTGAATGAGATATGATAGGTCATGAAGGGCCGTGTAAGTGAATATTTAGAATGACAAATTGGCAGAAATTAGAATCTGTTCACATGTGATTAGCAAAACAGGAAAAAAACCTGCTATGTCTATCAGCTAGTTTATTCACAACTAATAATTCACCAAGTTCCACTTACAAAGGGTTTATTTACATTCATCTTCCATATTCTTCATCTGCTTACTGCCTCTGCAGTGCCCCAAGACAGGAAGACTTGCATTAATGTCAGCAGGTGAGGGTTGATTTTGAGCCTCTTCTGTCCTCCTGCCTCAATTTGTTAATTAGGGAAGGAAATGTAACAGTGGAAGGGCTGATTCTGTAGCTCTACCCAGTGCAGATGCTTTTGCATGTCTTTCAAGGGAACTGGGAATAAGTTGATGAGGAAGGTGTAAGACAGAAAATGTGTCCCATCCTCGCAAAACTGATTAAAAACTCAAAGCCTGCCAGTTCAGAGTCTCCAAATCCAGAGTCCAATACTAGAGACAGACAGACTGCCTTTTCTCTAGTATATATACATGGCTATACAGTATTTTATTTGATGTAGTAATATTTGCTATCTCTGTTTTACAGAGTTTGGAGATTATACTTTAACCTCTGGCTAGGAGACTCAGTGTCATTATGCATGCTGAGACAGTAAACTGTTGAATTTTTGCTGGGCAGGGGTCTCTTCTAATGATGGGTTATTCTTTTCAAAGCAAAGTACAACAAACAGGTGTCTAAAACCACCTTACTGTGCATTTGAGCAGCAAACTATTTCCCACTTTACAGATGTCCTGGTGTTCTCTCTAGTGTTGTGATTTAATCTTGGGATCAGTCTTTAACTCTATTGATTTTTCTTCTTTTTAAAAAAAAAATTAATCTCCCTCTTACTTGAGCAAAAATAAGGACCCCTCCCCCCACCGAAGTGAAGAAAAATACAGAAAACACTTACAAGCAGAGAGAGTAGTTCTCATCTAAGGAAAAGCCTGAGGATATTGTTGATCACAAGAATCTTGAAACACACGCAGGATTCTTTTAGCAAGTTTGTGTTTCTAAATTACTTGAAGGAGGAAAAACAAAAACAAAAGAGACAATCATAAGAATAAATAAAACTTCTAGATCCTATAAGCTGCTAAGTAACCAACATGTTTTATTGATTGACTTGTTTGTTTGTTTATTTTATTTACAATGTACAATGAAAGTGCACCTAGCCAATGCTTTGGGCACCTAGATGATTTTTGAAAAAAATACATTAATAAACAGATCTATGAATTTCCCTAGTTCAAAAGACATAACTCAGTGCTAACATAAATATAATTGAAATTAATCAAGTCCCCAGAGTCCCCAACCACCACTCTCCAGCCTCTCACAACACTCACTCACTCATGGAGAGCAAGGGGGAAAAAAGTTGTGCCTCACGTGGCACGCACTGAAGCCTTAACAGATTTGGGCTAGTATGGATCTATGAAGCGAGTTCCAAAGTTCTAGGACTCAAATGGAGAATGCCCTGCCTTGTGCTTGTTTGAGGCCCAGTGTGTCCAGGACGATGTGTATCTGCACCCTCTCTGTTACAGGCTCTGTTGTAGTGCAGTACTTGAGCCGCCGCCTTTTAGCCATGAAGTTCCAGTTCCAGCAACATTCCACTGTGTGTAGGTATAGTGCATACTATAACAATTAGCTTTCAGAAATCAACATTTTAATTAGTCATCTCCCCAATATTTAACAACTTGTGGGAACTTCCATTTATTAAGGAGCTACATTAGCTCAAACAATTCCTCCTCTTTCTTTCCTTCCAGACACCTGATATATCCATTGGTGATGTCGCTGCCATTATCCGGTAATTTGGAACTTAGCTGTCTTACTTGCCATGTTTAAAAACAGTTGTCAATTTCTTGATTTTTAACAGTTCTGCTCACTGTATTGTTCTTTGTCACATAGCATAGCTGGTTAGATAGGCCTTTCCGCTGCTTTTTCATTGCACTTTTCAGCAGTGTATTTAACAACTTTTATAACCTTGGCTCTTGTGGTTTGATTGTGCCCTTTCAGCATGTGCTAATTGTGCACCAGCATTTTTTCTCTTCCAGGGAGAACGCACACAATTTGCCTTTCTACATTTGCTGGTCTGTTATAAGCATTTTTGCACATAAGGGATTGGTTTCCTAGCACTTTTGCCCAGCAGGGAATGGGCAACAAGGGATGTTCTGTTCATTCCCTCTGAAGCACCTGGCATTGGCCACTGCCGGAAGACAGGATACTGAGCTAGATGGACCTTTGGTCTGATCCAGCATGGCCGTTCTTATATTGACCACTTGGTAAATCTCTAGCTGATTTCTCTAGCTCCTCTGGTCGCTTTCAGTCCTAAGTGACAAGAGGAGCTAACGAACAGGAGCGGCTAATGGGA
Organism: Mauremys mutica; assembly: GCF_020497125.1. Taxonomy (NCBI): domain Eukaryota; kingdom Metazoa; phylum Chordata; order Testudines; family Geoemydidae; genus Mauremys; species Mauremys mutica. The sequence continues at coordinate 73,546,980 of NC_059073.1, forward strand.
GTTTTGCGAGGGAGTTTACAGGGGGAGTGTGAGGGCAGGGGGCTACATACACTTAACATTCCTTAAACTTTAAACTTAAGCTAAAAAGCATCCCCTGATAAAAACAAAATAACAAAGGAACCAGCTGCAGGAGTGAAAAGAGAATGCAGGCAGAAGTCCCGCAACAGAGTGAGGGCTACTCAGTTTGTTGCGCTCAATGCAGCATGTATGATTACCTGCCCTATGGGCTGGTGGTGTATGTGTACATTCGGTGCAAGAAGCTTCTGGCCCTCACAGACTGCATACAGGCTTTGGAGGCCAGGGTGGCTGAGCTGGAGGAGCTAAGGGAGACAGAGCGGTAGATAGATGAGACTTTCTGGGACACAGTAGAACGGTCCCACCCACTGTCTGTGACAGCTTCTGTGCTGTTGAGGTAGATGAAAGCCTCAGGGAAGGAGAACATCCAACTAGAGCAGAGGGAAATTATCTCATAGTTGATCCCTCCTTCTAGATGATGTTGTGGTATCATCTCGCACTGAGGGTATCTCTCTGGGGATGGGAACTCCAGTTAGTAGGAAGAGACAGATATTCATAATGGATGATTCGATCATTAGAAACATAGCTGGGTTTGCAATGACCAGGAGAACCGCATGGTGACTTGCCTGCCTGGTGCGAAGATTGCGGATCTCTCGAGACATCTATATAGATAGGCTTATGTATAGTTCTGGGGAGGAGCTGGAGGTCATGATACATGTACGTACCAATGACATAAGGAAGGGTCGGAGGTCCTGGAGGACAAATTTAGGCTAGGTAAGAGACTGAAGTCCAGGAACTCCGTGGTAGCATTCTCTGAAATGCTTCCAGTTCCAAGCGCAGGGCCAGTTAGACAGGCAGAACTGCAGGATCTCAATGCATGGATGAGATGATGGCATAGGGAGGAGGGATTTAGATTTATTAGGAACTGGGGAAACTTTTGGGAAAGGAGGAGCCTATACAGGAAGGATGGGCTCCACCTAAACAAAAATGGAATCAGATTGCTGGTGCTTAAAATTAAAAAGGTTGTAGAGCAGTTTTTAAACTAAGGGCTGAGGGAAAGCTGACAGGTGCAGAGGAGCATGTGGCTTGGACATCCCTTAGGGGAGGATCTATAAATGGAGATTCCTATGTCCTAATAAGGAGAGGATGAAGATAATAAAATACAGGTAGGATCTGTTTCCTTTGCTGCTTCTCTGGTTCCATATCTCTGGAAAAATTCCCATTACTCCGTTGACTTCCTTTACCATATGTTTTGAGAGTCCACTTTTAACATTATTTGTCCCAGGATAGTATGATCATCCTACTTCTCCCTCACCTACTCTTATATGTCCAGTCCCTGTCTATTTTTTAATTACATCCTAAAATCCTCCTTCCTTCTTTTCTCACTCTTTCTGTTGATGATCTTGCAAATTTCTTTAAAGGCAAAATTAGCATTATCCAGCAGGAATTCTCCACCACCTTCCCCTTCTCCTCTGTGCAGTTCAAAAATTCCCTATCTTCTATCTGCCCCATTTCCAACCTCCTTGAGTGTACCCTCTACTCCCAGTGACTTGTATTGTTTCTTGGTGCCTTCCGGTATAGCCTGTCCACTAAATAAGCCCTCAAAGTAATGAACTACTTCTTTCTTGCCAAGTCTAGGAGTCTCATCTCTATAATCATTCTTAATCTTTGCTACTTTTGAAACTTTACTGTCCTCTTTTCTTTGGCTTCTGAGACTCTGACCTCATATGGTTCTCCTCCTACCCTACTGACCATTTATTCATCATTGCTTTTTTCCCCCTTCCTATTTTTGTTGTTGGTTTTGCTCAGTAGACTATCTTTGATCCCTTCTTTTCTCCCTCAACAGCCAACCTGGGTGACTTTATCAGTTCTGTTTACTACCTTTATGCCAAAGACTATCAATTCTAGATCTCTATTTCTCATCTCTTTCTCTGTCCAATCTTTCATCACTGTCTATCTTTTGGATATCTCTTCATGCGTGTCATACTGCATCCTAAAATTGACCATGTCTAAAAATGAACTTATCTTCCCATCCACCTTTTCTCCATCTCTGGTGACAACTTCAGTCACTCCAACTTACAGCCTTGGGTGTTGTTTGTGTCCTCCCAGTCCTTTATGGATATCCAGGCTCTTATCAAATCCTGTCACTCTCATGAGTTCATGTCCCTGTTATCTCTCGCATAGTTTTGTAACCTTCTCCTTTTCTCTCATGGCTCCAGCCCACTCAACTGCAATTAAAGTGCTTTACTGGCCAGCCATGCCAAGTCACGCTTCTTCTCAGAACGCTCCTCTGTCTTCTGTTTCATTCTGCAAGAAATTCAAACTCCTTTCTCTTACTGCTCAGGTTCTTTCCTCATTCTGTCATATGCTGTGTCCTTCCAGGTCCATCTGTCTCTTGGCTTCATTCATCTCCTCTGACACCTGACTACTTTTTTTTAAATACTCCTCCCTTCATGTGTAACATCTTCTTCCATCCAATGAGCCAATCAATCTTCCTTTACTTCTTCAGATCCCTCCTTTAAACCTAGCTTATACTAGGTCACTTTCCATGTCTAATAGCTCAATTTGGCTCTCATTAGAGGGAATCCTCGGACTTGCGACAGAATTCATTTCTCAGAATTGCGCTGTAAGTCAATAATGCTTTTCCCTTAGGAATCGATGGTATGAAGATGAAGGGGGGATTGGTTCCTGAAGCAAGGCTTGATACACTATTTTCACCACAATAACACAGATTTTTGTACTAAATGAATGATAGATGACTAATGTTGCAACACAATGTATTTACTGTACACTGTATTTTGTAAATACCATTCAAAAAACAAACTCACATATGCTGTTCAGAATGCCGGCAATGTAGGCTCAGAAAGCCAGGGAGAATGGCACATGCTGAGCCTCAGCCAATCGCTATTCAAGCTTTCTGATTGGCTGAGCCTGGGTCCAGGAGCCAGTCCAAAATAAGCGGCAACCCTACCCAGCAACAACCTATCCTGCTTCCTCGTAGCCAATCAGAAGTGACCCCTTCCAGCTCCATACCAGTATAATGTAACCAGGATGTGATTTCAAGCAAACTTTATGCAAATCGAGCATCGTAAGGTCAAAACAGGTGTCCTAAAGGCGAAACAGGCAGTCAATTGAAAAGTGTTGTAAGTGGCGTCCGACGTAAATCGGGCATTGTAAGTCCGAGGACTCCCTGTATTATAAAAATATAATTTGGGGATGCACTCTTTGTAACTGATGAAATGCATGACATTTCTATAATGATTCTATCACTTCACACTCGTATTACACTGTCTCCTCCATCCCTCTCTCTTTTTTCTTTTTCTTTTTTTTTAATCCAACATAGATTGTAAGGGCCTAATCCAATGTCACTTGATTTGGGAATCTTTTGGTTGGTTTCATTCATACTTTGGGGCAGGAACCTTTGTCTTCATTCATATCTGTAAAACATCATGCACACAAATGGCACGATGTACATACATATCATACAATTTTTTTTATAACTCCTCACGGGGTTTCCTTCTTTCAAAAATATCCGTATTAACAATTTAAAACTTAATTAAAATTTATTTCAGGAAAATATTTGCAGCTCTGAAGGCCAGATTCACATGTCATGGAAATGAGAATAGTTTTGAGTCTCTTGGAGCAGGACGGAATCAGAGTATTCGTTACAGGCCATCCAAGTGGCTCCAATGGCTACACAAACAGTCTCCCTTGTTTTTGTGGTAGATGCTACTAATAAAGAAGGTCTTATGTAAGTGAATACATATAATACGTGGCACTTCAAACTAAAGTCAAAGTATTTAATAAGCCTTACAACACCTTTGCATCTCAGAAACCTTTAGGGTGCAAGGCATCAGTTCTATTACGACAACCAGATTGAAAGTGAAAATGATTAAAATGATTATTGTATATAACTGAAAGTAGCTGGGCAATTCAGATAGGCAGGCTGTAATTACCTTAGTTGGAATTTGGCCAGGGCTCTGGTTTTAACCCATTGCTCTTATGAAAAGCAAACCAAGTTGATCCAAAAATCTCTCACAGTGAATTGCCAAATATATGTATGGGGATGATAGAAAGCATGAAGCGCTTATGATTGTCTTCTAATGCCTCAATGGGAAGAGGAAAACAGGGAACAGGTCCTTTTAGTCTAGGCTATTTTAGGTCTTTCACTTAATTGTTTATTTAACACTAATACATGGGTAGGCTGTTCTATAAGCACATACATATTATTTCGTGCGACTTCCTTAATAGAAGTATTGCTATAGTTGGCAACTTGGATTTGAAGTGTAAATCTGCAGTGTGTGTCTGACTGGAAACCAAAGGGGAAGATTTGAAAGTTGGCACAATATCTTAAAATTACTGTGGAAAACATTTCAAAGTCATGTCTTGGGGTGGTGGAGACTTCACCATCTGCCACACTATAGAGGAACTTTTGGTTTCAGAACTAGTGTATTCATGTGATCTTCCCCTTACCATTGTACACATCATTCCACAAAACCAATGCATTTTTACAATAGACCCCTAACTTACTATCCTGAGGCACTTTATATTGCTAAGCAGATTTCAGTTTGCTTCTGTTTTTCTATCCTTTTTTTCCCCCTTAGAGCTGATCAGAGGGATATTTAAAAGAAGTAGCCACATGAAGCACAAAAGCAAAAAGGCACCCATGCTGTAGATATACTTTTCTTCTCCTTCGATTTTGAAGCTACTACTACCTCACTGGCCCTTTTTACCTATGATTTTGGTCACAGCTAGGAGGAATTTCAACCTTCTGACTTCCTGCCCTTGCAAACCACCAATATTAATGAATATAAATGTTACAAGCAAAGGATGCATCTTTAACTGAAATCTTAGAACTTTTGTTTTGCTCAGTAAAAATCTCTGTTTTTTCTTCTCACTGGGTAGTTATGGACTCTGTAATTTAGCCTAACTTGAGGCAGAATAATCTGAATTTTTTTCTCAATTGCCTAACTGCCCTGGACAATTCCACTGGACAGAATTTAAGACTTATGTTGGAGGAGGAGAAGACTTGATAGTTTTTAACTTCAAATATGTGAATCACACTTTTCCTGTATGTTATGATTATTTATTAGTTGGGATTTTTATTCTCACATCATTCGAGAACTGGCAGATTTTGCTCAAACCTTTCAGATTCATTTTTGTCCAAGACCAAGAATTGGAAATACACCTCTACCCTGATATAACACGACCCGATATAACGCGGTAAAGCAGTGCTCCGGGGGAGGAAAGGCTGCGCACTCCGGCGGATCAAAGCAAGTTCAATATAACGTGGTTTCACCTATAACGCGGTAAGATTTTTTCGGCTCCTGAGGACAGCGTTATATCGGGGTAGAGGTGTATCTCAGAGTGATGATTTTTTGGCAGTTATAAGCAATGGGTTTTCATTTGAAAACCCATTGCATTGCTGCTAAAATAAATAATACTAAATCCATTGGGGATGGTGTAAAGTTTCGCTGGCACAAATTTGAAATGATCACATTCCTCATAAGTGGTGGAGCCATGCAGTGAGCTGTGCACATCTTCCTAAACTCAGGTAAATTAAAACATTATAATAAATGGTACTACTGCGTACTGAGCCAAAATCTGCCCTCAGTTACCCCCATAACTCTACTGACTTCCTTGAGGTTGCATAAAAAAAATTGGCCAAGTTTTACACATGCAACATATTCAAGGAAAGGTATTTTAGAAAAAAAAAAGTTGGTTTAAAAGAATTGGTACTACTTTTCATGTATTTCCACTTTTAAAGTTAGATTTCCTTACTGATAACAGCAAGTGGGGGCACCTGATTTTTATCAGGGATTGGACATTAAACTAGCATTAGCACATTTAAAAAAAATATTCCTCATAGTATAATGATGTAAGGGCAGATTCTGATACCGTTACTCAAATTTAGTAGTAACTTCCTAAGTACTTCATTAGAACTCCTCAATCAGGATTCTGCTATTGATGACAGTGTCTTCACCTTCATCCCAACTTCCACTGATTTTAATTGGACTAGTTATGGAATTGTCATCACTGGAAATCCCTCAAGGTCGAGGATGATTGTCTTTCATGGATTGTCCATTTCAAATTATCAGTGGGTCCGCCGATGGCTGATAAGGCCTATACTGGAGCCGCAGACTCTTCAGCATTGCAGATGTGTTTTCGAGCAGGGCAGGTAAACCTGGGGTAGTGGTTCGGGCCATAGCACGCTCTTTCTATTGCTTCTATTTTTCCGTTATATGTAGACACATCTGATTCTCAAAGTGCTGAGTTTCCTGCCTCAGGCAGTTCCTCCATTGTTGTTGATCCTGGGTTATGCGTTCCCACAAGTTGTTGTCAGTGTTGCATTTCCTCATATTAGCCTTGATGGCGTCCCTGTACCATTTTTTTCTACCCTCCTCTTGTGCATTTCCCTTGGCTGAATTTAGAGTAAAAGACTTGTTTTGGCAGTGTGGAAGCAGGCATCCGGACGACATGGCATGCCCTGCAAAGTTGATGATAAATAATCATAGTTTCAATGCTTGTGATATTGGCTTGCGAGAGGACGCTGATGTTAATACAGCTATCATCCCATTTGTTTAGGAGAATCTTGCATATAAAGCATTGATGATACTACTACAGAGCTTTAAGTTGTTTCCTGCATGTTGTCCACATTTCATCCCCATACAGTAGGGTGGGGGTCACAACAGCTTTATACATCATGAGTTTGGTTTTGGTTCTGATGTCACAATCTTCAGACAACCTCATTATCAGATGTCCAAAAGCTCAGCTTCCACATTTGAATCAGCACTGGATTTCTTCATTAATATCAGCTGTTTGTGAGACATGGCTTCCAAGATATGGGAAGTGCGCAATCATAGCATTTAAGTTCATCTGGGATTTTCTCATGGATCCAGATTTTCAGAACAGGAGTGTGTAGCTGTGAGGTGAGTTCTTCTGCTTGTAAATTTCTACAGGGATTCCATCAACCCCAGTTGCCTTGTTGTTCTCCATCTTAATTGCTCTCCACACTTCTTCCAGGTTTGGAGGTACACCTCTACCCCGATATAACGTGACCCGATATAACATGAATTCAGATATAACCTGGTAAAGCGGGGCAGTGGGCGGGGCTGTGCACTCCGGTGGATCGAAGCAAGTTCGATATAACACGGTTTCACCTATAACACGGTAAGAATTTTTTGGCTCCTGAGGACAGCGTTATATCGAGGTACAGGTGTTTCTGAGTTTGTATCTGATCAGGTGTTGTGGGATGAAGGTGAAAACACTGTCATCAAGAGCAGAATCCTGATTGAGGAGTTCTAATGAAGTGTTCCTTCCAGCGTGTGTTGACAGCTTCCATTTCTTTGATCAACTCCCCTCCATCCTTAGATCTCGGGGGAGGATGGTCCTCAGAAGCATAGGCCATAAATTGTTTTAATGGTGTTAAAGAATCCATGTATATCATGGGATTCAGCAAGAAGTTGAAATCTCATTTGATTTATCCAGCTGCCATCTGTTCTTCATGTCACATATTCTTTTTTGGACCTCTGCCTTTTCTTATTGGTGAGCTGACTTCTTTTTCACAGAGTTGATGTCATTCTGCCAGACACAAAAGGCCTTATATTTCTGATTGATCAAGTCTTGTATCTCCTGATGATTTTCGTCAAACCAGTCCTGATGTTTTCTGGTAGAGAACCCTAGCATGTCTTCACAAGTACTGAGGATGCTAGATTTGAGGGCATCCCAGGCGCTGCTGACACATTCTGGTTGACTTTCTTTGATGTTTATCAATTTTTTGCTGAGGCATTGGCAGAAGGGGTCATGCTTTGTTGGAACCTTGAGGGCCTCTAAGTTAACTTTCTGCCCACATCATTTCCATTGCAGCCATTGTTTAGCGGCTAGTGTGCGCATGAGGTGATGATCAGTCCAGCAGTCGTCATTTCCACTCATGGCTTGAATAATGAGGATGTCTTTGCAATCCCGGGCCTGGACAATGATGTAGCCAATCAGATGCCAGTGCTTGGATCATAGATGTTGAAATGATGTGTTGCATTTGTTTAGCTGGTGGAACAAGGTGTTAGTGTCAACAAGTTCACATTCTTGCAAAATTGAAGGTCCCTTTAAAATTGTCTCTATACACCTACATGCACAACTTCATTTAATGTGTTAGGAATCTTAGAATGATGTATTTAGGCCATTTTCCCATTCATTAAGTGTTGTCCAGAAAACTGGTTCATTTTGTTTCTGAGCAGTTGATGAATATTTCTGATGGTGTGACTTACATGTATTAATTTGTTTGTCATGTTACTGTACATAATATATGGCAATTTGCTGATTGCAACCAAGGGACTGTGTGTGTCAAGCTATTGAAATTCAAGGAGGCTATGTTAACTGAAAAATGTGCTGGCAATATGTGGTCCGAGTCTCATGCTATGAAGTTTGAATACTTTTAAAGTGAAAACAGAAGTTTCTCAAGTTGAGTGCGCTCTTGAAATTAGAGTGCCAACACTTGATGTCATTCTATCTGTGTTTTGACTACTCCTTGTCTTGAAAGAAAATAATAATAAAAACAGATAAATCCTTTCTATTGAGTGCAGTTTCATGAATTACCAAATCATTGTGGAAATTAACCACTGTAAAGCAGTTTACACTTCTTCAGAAACAAATTAGTAGTTTCTCATGCAATAAGAATTGCACCCTTGTAGTGCCGGAGCATCTATGAGGTAGAAATGGTAGTTTGATTTCTGAGATCAGCCAAATGAAATATATATGCAGTCCTCATGCTTTTTGTCAGTACAAAGTAACTCATTAAAATATATGACTCAGGGCCGGATGCTCCCCTCAAAGAGCTAGGGCAGCCTAAGAGCTGCTCCCTTATGGACCAGATACCAGCTGAGGATCAGCAGAGTGGTGGTCTAGTATGTTCCCCTCCCCACCCTGCTGTGCTATGTCCTCTAAACCATGCAGGGTAAAGGTGGCTGATGCTGCCATCTTTATGACAATCCCTTCCAACAGGGGAATTCTCTGCTGTCCCTGTTATGCTGCCTGAACAGCAGCGAAAGGGCTGGAGTGGAACTGAAAATCTGGCTTTCTAATTACAAACTTTGTTCAGTTAGTGAATATTATTGGAAGTTTTCATATATAATGAGCAAAGAGCAATTGTGATTAGATTATGTAGATTGTAAACTCTTCTGGACGGGACTGTGTGTGTTGAGTTCTTAGCACACTTTGGGCAATATCACACAAATTATCGTAATTATTTGAGAGCTGTGTGAACTGAGTGGCAAAGGCATTGGACTTTAAAACCAATGAGTTTCCCTGCACAGGTTTGCTTCCTTCGCACAGCAGATAGATCCCAGTGTCAAATAGACCCATCAGACTCAGCCGTAGTGTTCTCACCAGCTGCAGTGCACCCTTTTGTCAGGGTTAGCTGCTACATGGGGTCCTTGCAGCCCATCTGCCTCTCACCAGGTCCTCTATAGTTCAACCCTTTGGCCAAGTCACTTAAAGTTCAGTTCTCCTTCCAGGGTAACAAAAAGGTACAACTGAAAATTCACAAAATGCCCCAAAACAGATGAGCCTTCAGCCCTCCTCTTGGGCTATTCCTTTGCCCATTCCTTTTTGGACCAGTCTTCGGTCCCATCCTGGAGGACTGTGTTGGAACTAAAATTGATAGAGCAGGGAGGGACAGCTAAGGGGTTCTGAGGCAAAGTGTGCAGAGCAGAGGAAGTCTTGAGAGAGCCAGCTTACAGCAAGCTGGAGTGAGCTGTGCGTCACTTGCTAAGGGAACAGCATGTTTTCTCTCTCTCTGTTTTTTTGAGTTCTTGTGTGTTGTCCGTCTGAATGCTCAGCAAAAGGGTAGGATTACATTGCAACCTGTCAGCAAGAGTATTTGCCTTTATCTGCTTCTCTGTTTGTATGCCATGAAATAGAACAGCTAAGATAAAAAACAAGCGGCTCTTGGGCCAATATAGGCCTCAATCCAGCAGAGCACTTAAGCACATGCTTAATGTTGAGCACGTGTCATTAATTCAGCTTTGCTTTGCTTGATCTGAGACATAGTGCATAAGCTATATTTGGCCTGATGCAGAATGACATAGCTCTGAGGATGGAACACACGAATACATAGGTAATACAAGCCTGTCTGCTTACAGTTCTTTGGCAACTATTTGTTCCTTTGTTCTCAGATGCAATTTCTTTCTATCCATCTATCCTGATGCTTGCATTTCTTTTTAAGCATTAGAAAGTCCTGGGCAGGAAAGAAAAATAACAGGGTGTGTAGAGTTATGGAAACAAGCAAATAGTGCAAACATACAGTTCATCTCACTTTGTCAAATGGAATATCACATCATTAACCTAATTAATCTGATCACACACACCCTAAAACACATCAGCATGTTTAATAAAGAATATTTCCAATGCTTTTGTCATTTCCATTTAAAAAAAATTCACTGGAAACACTTCATAAACCTCCAAGGAGAATACATAGGTTTTTTGTGTAGGCTGTAGGCTTCATTGCACACTAATCAGAATTGAACATGTTTTTCAGATGTTCAGTATTAGATTTGACCTTTCTACCCATCCAAGTGTTCCTGTGTTTACCATTAGTTTAATCATGTTTCTGAGGGCAAGAATAAGCTTGGCTGCCATAAAGGATGAAATATCATTTTGGGGGGATATTTCCGAATTAGTTTGTTGTCATGTTTAGACTTTGGAGTAGCTGATCACTGCAAATCTTTGATCTGGTACAAAACATGACTGTGATTGTGTTTTTTCTTTATGATTTGGAGACAAGGGGATGTGTTTTCAAAGTGGTGCAGAGATTTTTCACCCATATTTCTCTTAATGTTAACAGGGAGTGTGCAGGTAACTCACTCTGCAGCATGCTGAAACAAAGCCCAAATGAATAGTGAAAATTTTCTGCTAGAAATAAACTGTCATGGTAACATTTAGGATCTATTTTCATTATTTCCAGCGAGAACAAAACTTGTAAATTCCTATGAATTATAATGAAAGTTTTGTTCCTAAACTATAATTTAAAATTGCATTGTCTCTTTCTACACTCATTTTCCAAATCCTTCTGATTTGCTGGTGGTTGATTTGCAGCTGTTTCTTCTCTCTTCAGTCAGTGGACAGAGGTTTATTTTTTGTTCTTTCTCATTAATCATTTATCGTATGCACTTTGATGAAAAAACCTCTGATATTCTAGATCGGACATACTCCGTAGGAGAAAGTTGGGTACAATGAGACTGGTTAACTGTTGCCTTGCATCTTGTGCAGTCATTTACACATTGTCATTTACACTATGCTATTATGCTAACCTTACTTTTCATTGGTGTAAATGATGATACGATATGTAGGACAAGGGTGAATAAGGCTCCATGTCTTTGTGTGATATAAGGTATAGTGAGGATGTATTTCTGATTTCTTTGTGTTTTATTGTTATAATATTACTTTTCATCAGTACATCTCAAAGCACTTTACAAAGGAGGTCCATCTCATTACCCCTATTTTACAGATATGGAAACTGAGGTCCTGAATAGTGAACTGACTTACCCAAGAACACCAAACAGTCAAGACAGGAATAGAGCCCAGGTCTCCTGAGTCCTAGTTTAGTGTTATATCTACTAGGCCATTCTGCCTCTGTATGTGAGAGGCCTCTTCATTAGTTAAGTAGTGGCTTGCATGCTGGAATGTGATGTCATCAGCAGGGCCGCCCAGAGGGGGGGGCAAAGGGGGCAATTTGCCCCGGGCCCCGGGCTCTGCAGGGGCCCCCAAGAGAACAGCGGAGGCTCCCGCCTCTGCCCCTCTCCTGGAGCCTCAGTGCATCAAGCGCCGAGTCTCCGCCGGGGGCCCTGAGCCCTGCCCCGCTCAGAGCCGCGTGGTCAGGGGGCAGGGCTGGGAGCTCCGGGCTGAGCTCAGCTCCCTCCACTCGGCGTGGAGCTCCCAGCCCCGCCCCCTCACCACGCGGCTCTGAGCGGGACGGAGCTCAGGCCCCGCCGGCCACACGCTGCGGCTGTTCCGGCGAGGCGCTGAGATTCCGGGGAGGAGGGAGCCGGGGGTAAGAGGCTGGGGCCGGGGCAGGGGGGAAGCGGGACCCGCCGCCGAAGCACAGCCCGGTCTTCGGTAGCGGGGGGCCCCTTCCGTTCCGGGACCCGCCGCCGAAGTGCCCTGAAGACCCGCGGTGGGGACCCCCCCGCCGAATTACCGCCGAAGACCGGGCTGCACTTCAGCGGCGGGTCCCGCTTCAGCAGTAATTCGGCGGCGGGGGGCTCCCGCCGCGGGTCTTCGGGGCACTTCGGCGGCGGGTCCCGGAACGGAAGGGCCCCCCCGCCGCCGAAGACCCCGGGCCCCCGGAATCCTCTGGGCGGCCCTGGTCATCAGTTGTTTCAAGGAATAATACAGGTGTTTGCTTTAGGAAGAAATTGCAAAGGATGAGTCTAATGTATGCAGACTTTCCATTAGACTTTGCTGTCAAATTCAGAGTTGCCCCCCCCCCCTTTGTGCTTCTGCAGCACTGCAAAATCACTAGTGACTTTGTATTGCTCAAAGTCATTATGTTCTGTAAAAGGTGCATCTCCTCTTACTTCATATATCTCACTTTGAAGGTCATCCACAGGGAGTTTGTTTAGCTCTGGCAACAGGCAAAGATTATTAAAGGGAAAAATACAGAAAACAACCTCTCGGAACCAAAGGACAAAGAAATAGATGGGGTAAAAAGAGCTAAGAACAATAGATAGTCTTTCCCTCTTTCAGCAGTAGCAGAAACACAACCCAATCCCAAAGGAAGGCTGTTACTTCAGAAAATCCCCCCTTACTGTCCCAGTATGTCCTAGTTCTAAAATGCAGAGCTAAAAATGTATGCCAAAACTTAACTGCCAAGAAAAAGGAATGATCCTTCAAGGTGCTGAGTTTTGGAATGGCAAGGGTAGACTTCCCCCCTGGCCCTGTCTTAGTTTTATATTTTTAAAAAATATTAGAAATACTTGCCAGAAAAAAAGTCCGTATTTGTTTTGCATATTCAGCAACTGTTTGCAGTGTATTAGTACAGCTCCCTTTTACCCTTGAAGACTCAAACTCTGCATGATTCAAACTCTGCATGAATAGGTCTTGTGTAATTTATTCCTCTGCCACTTTTCATCTTATACTTAGATTCCGTTCTTGGCTGTTTTTTTCATTAATCATTCTACTGGTCTGTGTAGGTGGCTGAACCATGGTAAACAGTGATGCCCTTCACACTTTAATTGCTCCTTCAAACCTCTGTGAACATAGCTGAGATTGCTGCTTCACAGGAATTGTGATTCTTTATAGAGATATCCTTGGTGTTTTAAGCGGGCACTTTAAATAGACTCAGCAGCTGTATATGCTGCAAACCGTATGTGGCTTGACTTCATACAGGGCTGGAATTATGTCGCTGTTTGTTGAGATCTTTGTTAAATCTCATTATCTAATCAGGATCAGGTTGGGCCAGTCATTGGATTGTGTAAAAACAGCCAATGGAGTAAGTGGATCTTGACCCCTGCCATGTGATGGAGTTAGACTTTTGTAACCCTGACCCATGTCATGTGATTAGATCTAGAAAAATAAAGATGACTCGTGTCAGCACTTCTGTGTGTCACATTTTAGGAGCACTTCAGTACCGTGAGCCATTCTTTCCTTTCAGTCAATCCTGAACAGATGCCATACTATAATGCTAGGTAGTGTTGTGCTGCTGGAGGGTGCAGTCTTCTGTTCAAGATGTAAAATGGAAGCCTTGACCACATCAAATCATGAAAGATACCATAGCATTTCTACCAAAAGTAGAGGGTTTAGTCTCAGTGTTTTGGCTAAATTTTAACTTAAAAGAGCTTATGATGCTCTGGAATAGGCTTCCATGGGAGGTTGTGGAATCCCTGTCACTGGAGCTTTTTAAGAACAGGTTACACAAATACCTGTCAGGATGGTCTAGGTTTACCTGGCCTGCCTCAGCACAGGGATCTGGGATCTGATGACTTCTTGGGGTTCTCTCCAGCCTTACATTTCTATGATTCTATACCTACCTATAATAACCTGCAGGACTAGAACCTGGAACTATGAGGGTTCTTGGGCCGCCAATGCTTCTGCATCATCATCGGTAGCTCAGGGTGGGTTTCTACTGGAGGACCATGTGAAGCAAGGTATTGCAGGAAGTACAGCCCAGCTTGGCCTGAGTGGCGGCCCCTACATCCCACTGGTTGGCTTATTCTGGTATATAAACCAGAAAGCCATGATGGGGAGCTAACTGAGCAATGGCACAGACCGCTTGCTTGCTTCCGCTCCAGGCCTTGCCTTGCTGTGGACCCTAGACTGGCTTCTGACCCTGGTTTGTCCCCAACTCTGCTACATGTCTGCTGTCTGTTACCTTTTACCTGATCTTGACTTTGTGGTATCCTGATCCAGTTCAACCCTGATTCCATTACTTGACTTCCATCTGCAACTTGGTAACTGATCGGTGCACACCAGCTGCCCATGGCACGGCCATGACAGTACGTAAATTGCTGTGCTTCACTGTAGAAGTGGCTGCATTTCAATGGCAGGATGGTCTGCATACAAAGTTTGTAAAGTCCCTTCATAAACTTCAAAATGAAAGGCACCATATAGTGAATACAAACTCCAGTTCATTCTCTGTACCTTAATATTCAAAGTCTCTGATTTGATTACCCATATTCCACTGGAACTCTGAAACAGTTGACCAATGGGGAAGGCTCATAAATGTAGGAGACAGTCATTTCATGGGTGCTAGACCAAGTCTATGGAACCATCTCTGGCAAGTAATAAGCAAGACCACAGACCTCCCCACGTTCAGAACAAATTCACAAACTTTTTTTCCAATATAGCTTCTCTTAGTAAAATTCTATACACATATGCATGTGTGCGCATACACACACTTAAAAGCTTATAATAACCTAGTAAGTTATTTGTCCTACAGACTAGAGAGGAAGAAAGAGAGAGACTGACATTATGTTTTATCTATTTTTAAATATGTGGGAGGTGCTCAGATACTGCAGTGTTGGTGATAGGTGTCCTTCAGGTACATAGATATGTAAAATATGCATGATACATTTCTTAGCTCACATTTTATTGTATTTAATTCACTGGTTTTCTAATTAAAAAGTAAACTAGGACAAGGAGAATAATTATCTATCTTTACAATGTGATAGTCTGACTGAAATGTGTAAATCTGCTATTCTGGTATTGAGTAACTATAACTGCTCTGTGCCCTCTTCCTGTGCCCCCTTAGGTTTCATGTTTTCATTTAGTGATTTAACGGATAAGCATTGGTGCTGTCATCAATCACTCTTATTTATGTAACTCATAATGAACTTCTGAATGTCTTTCCTCTTGAATCATCATTTGAAACTCCTTATTTATCAAACCTTAAAAACCAAAGTGCCCTCGTAAGATCTTTGTGTCCTTATTGAGAACATTGTTTTACTTTTCATATTCATTTTCCCACCTTTATCTCAAAAGATATCGTCCAGAAATTGAACAGATACTGTATGAACAATACACAAACCAAATTTTAGAAATAGGTTGTAACTACTATAACGGAAATATTGCCAGGAATAAATGTAATGTATCAATATTACAGCAAAGAAATATTTAAGAAAAAAATTACTTTGAATAAAACCCTGATTATAAAACACATTCAATTGTTAATCATTTAAATGTATTCCATTTCTGCAATGAATGAAAATATTTCCAAGTAAGCCTAAAAGAGAGATCAAAATATAGCTTATCTTTGGATTATCCAAATTCCTAGAGAAATAGGTCTAGGAAATCATGACTCCACAGGTATATCAGACATTTGAAACATTTATTAACTCATCTTATTTGTTCAAAAGTAATAGACTTTTTTTACTAGAACTTACTAGGACTTTACTAGAACTAGAATAGTACTAGAACTTTTTTTACCTAAATTATTGATTGTACAGAACAAAAACTGAATATCAGAAATTGCAAAAGGAGCATACTATTCAGACATTTGAAGCTCAAAACTGTTACAAGACAGGGAAAGAGTATTCATTTGTATCTGACTTGCGTATGGAACATATCCCTGTGATATGTCAAGGGAACATTAAGGTTGAATGGTCATGCATCAAGAAGTTAGGAAAAACCAAAGCTGAGGTTCCATATACAGCATGGTATTACTTTGCATACCCTTTGCACAGGTGTAAATGACTACACAAGGGGTGATGGATGGGGAAAGAGACATAAGATTTTGATTGATTGGCAGTCACAGAAGAGGTGGGACCACATTTACCCCAAGCAGGTGGAAACTCTTCCCACAGCTGCATCTGGAAAATGGAAGGGGTGGAATAAAATCTATATTCTAGTGCCCTTATGATCTTTTATCCACCAAAAATGGTTGTATGCACCTTTTCACTTAAGTGCATAGAAGTGCCCTCTTTATTTTAAGAAATTTAATACTTTTTGCTGAAGTTTTGAAGACTAACCCATTTTCTTTCCCAAAATGGATAGGCTTGCCTTTGGTGTCAGACTTTAACAGTAACACCAAGGGAAAAAAACGCAACAAAAACAAATTGTTCACGTGAAGGGCTTAAGTCCAGTGGTGAGCTGCAGCCGGTTCGCGGGAACCGGTTGTTAAATTTAGAAGCCCTTTTAGAACCGGTTGTTCCCCGTGGGACAAACTGGTTCTAAAAGGGCATTTAAATTTAACAAGCGCTCACTGCTGCGGCCCCAGCTCACCTCAGCTCTGCCTCCACCTCCTGCCATGAATGCTCCTCCCTGCTTCTCCTCCCGCCCTGCTTCCCGCAAATCAGCTGTTCGCGCGGGAAGTCTGGGAGGGCTGAGAAGCAAGCAGGCTTCCCGCTCAGGCCCAGGAAGATGATGCTGAGGTAGGGAACTAGGGGGGCCGTGTGCCCCGGCCGGTCTCCAGCCGCGGCCCTCCCTGGCCCTGCATTCCCGGCCGTGACCCTCCCCGGCCCCGGCCCCACGTCCCTGGCCCACCCCGGCCGCCCGGCTCTGGCCGCGACCCTCCCCGGCCCCGCGTTCCCGGCCGCCCGGCTCTGGCCGCGACCCTCCCCGGCCCCGCGTTCCCGGCCGCCCGGCTCTGGCCGCGACCCTCCCCGGCCCCGCGTTCCCGGCCGCCCGGCTCTGGCCGCGACCCTCCCCGGCCCCGCGTCCCCGGCCACCCGGCTCCGGTAGTGCGGGTCCGGGCATGGCGGCGGCCGTGAACCCACCTACCCAGATGCCCGGCTCCGGACACAGCCCCCCAGCTCCGGCCCGGCCTGGCCCCGTGGCTCCAGCCGCCCAGCTCTTGCTGTTTTGCCAGGGGGCCGGGCTCCGGCAGTGCGGGTCCGGGCGTGGCGGCGGCCCCGGCTGCCCGGTTCCAGCTCTGGCTGCGGCCCTCCCTGGCTCCACCTGGCCAGCTGCCTGGCTCCGGCCGCCGGGCTCCCGCCACATCCTCCGGCCGCACAACTCCTGTCCCGGCCCCGCGTCCCCGGGCTCCCGGCTCCAGCAGCGGCCAGACTGTAGCGCCGCCAGCCACGTCCAGGCAGCGCGGTAAGGGGGCAGGGAGGGGGTGTTGGAGAGAGGGTAGGGGAGTTCGGGGGTGGGGGGGTCAGAGGGCAGGGAACAGGGGGATTGAATAGGGGCAAGGGTCCTGGTGGCGCAGTCAGAAAGGATCAGGGGTTGGATGGGGCGGCAGGGGGCAGTCAGGGGCAAGGGTTCCGGGGGCAGTCAGGGGACAGAGAGAAGGGGTGGTTGAATGGGGCAGGGATCCCAGGGGGCCATCAAGAATGAGAGGAGGGGTTGGAGGGGGTGGTGGAGGGCACTCAGGGTACAGAGAAGGGGGGTGGATGGGGCATCAAGGAACGCGGGGGGTTGGATGGGGCAGGAGTCCGGGGTGGGGGCATGATCCCTCCTGGGGTGAAGAGGGAACCGGTTGTTATGATTTTGGCAGCTCATCACTGCTTAAGTCTGATATGCTCCTCAAAAGGACTGTTTCGTTTTAGTATGGTGGAGGGCTTGTTGCAATACTGAAGTCTGTGCAATGAGTTATTTTCCCCAACACAGTCAGATGCAGCTGCCTTGATTAGTTTACTTTCAGTGTAGTTCAAGGATCTGTGGCTAGACAGGATACCTGAATGAAAAAAATACATTTCCATTCTTCATGGAAATGCCTTGGATGAAATCCTGGTCCCATTGAACTCAATGAGAATTTTACTGTTGACTTCAATGGAGTCAGGATTTCATCCATCATGTGAATTTCAGGGGAAAACAGTGTCCCTCTAATACAGAAATATTATTACAATTTTCATTTACCAGACAGGCAGTGCAGAGCTTTGGTGAATAATTTGTGTATGAATTGTTTGTTGTTAAAATTAAATTTACTCCTGCCAGCATCAATTTCACTGTCTGTGATGCTAATTATTTTGTAATTATTGAGTGCAACCATGAAGAGAGGGGTTTAATTGGAAAAAAAATTGTTCCACACACTTCTAGTTTTTCTTAATGCTAAAAAATGTTTTAATAGTCTGCCTTATGTTGGTAAAATATTTAAATGTACTTTGGTTCAATCAGATCTTTATTATTTTCTGACTTGCTGTTATTGATAATTAAATGGTTGTGTATGATTTACAGGCTTCTGAATAACAACCAAATCAAGAAGATTTCAAGAAATGCTTTTGAAGGGCTTGAACATCTGCAATACCTGTAAGTTGCAACATAAATTAATATTCTCAGTGATAAGAGTGATCATTAACCTTCTGTGTGTTTAACTATAAATGGTGTATGCTCTTGTTAGGAAGCATTGTCTGTCCTGGCTACAAAACTAGCTGCTCATCTCCAAGCTGTCATACTATGTGTGTGTGTGCACGCACACACGCACTAAAAATTGTATAGCGCAACATAGCATACCAGCAATGCTGAATGGTACCATTCTGATTTTGTAGCTTTTGTGCAGATGCAAATGGCTGCAAAGGGTTCAAAGATGTGTAGGATCAGACCCTTAGTTCACCAGTGTAGGGCTGTATTTTTTTTTAACTGCTTCTTTTATTAGTTTCCATTTAAAGTATAATTTGCATGTGTGAGCGCACCTGGTGATTTTGGTTATTTGAAGAATCTGAGTCTCATTTATTCTACTTTTTCTATGCATGTCCCATGTGTAAATAAGGTTTGACAAAACTGATATTCAATCTTGTTTTTTTGTCTATGAAAAATGTGCCTTCAATTAGGTACCTTTTGGATTCACAATAATAATGAGTTTCAGGAACTTTCATCTGAAAACTGTTTTCACAATACCTTAAGGTTGAATTGTTTGCTATTAAAATTAAACTTGCTCCTGCCAGCATCCATTACACTGTCTGTGATGCTTATTATTTTGTTGTTATTGAGTGCAACCATGAGGTTTCAAATGAGAACAGCCTTAAGGTACTGTAAAAATAGTTTTCAGATGAAAGTTCCTGAAACTCTCAGTATGATTGTGAATCCAAATAACATAATACATGTTAAAAGATTCATGTTGCATATAGTCCTTTAATCAACTCAGTGTATAGAAAAATAGCCCTTTAACTATTCAAATAAACAGATACATAAATGCCACCTTATCTCAAACTTCCCAAATTCTCATTCTAAGTTCATTTTCAGACTTCTGGAAATTCATGTTTCAGTTCAAGACTTTAGATCCATTTCTCTCATGAGGGTTTTGAGTTTGCACAAGTATCACAACTTATTTTCTTCCAAATCCTATATAATATCTTGTCACTTTGTTTTCTATTTCACACTCTGCTTTTAAAAAACAGTGGTATGTTTTAAATTCATGCCACAATTCTTATAGTAATTCAGGCAACCGAGAAAGTGCCTGGTGTGAAATTTTATTATTGCAGCCATATTTTGCAAAATTTGAGAGAGAGAAATATGTTTTAGAGGGTCTGTTTGTGTAAGCTGCAGATTCCTTTCATTTTCCCTTAAATATTAATTTGTGGGTTTTTTGGTGCTTTTTATTAACACAAAACATTGTCATGTTTGTTTCTGCAGAGAGGACTTTTAACAAACATTGCAAAAGTAACTCTGTCGCTTTCATTTGCAGTTCAGTCAATTTGCTTTCTCTTCATTCAGCCAATAGTTCACATGCACTCTTTGGCCTTGTCTACACTACAGATGCTTTGCTGACATAGCTATAGCAGCAGGTGCAGCATATGCCATCAGGAGCAGTTTTTCTGTCAGCATAGTAACACCACCTTCCCGAATGACATTATCTCTGCAGTCAGAGACACTCTTCTGTTGACACAGCTGTGTCTACACTGGGGGTTTTGCTGGCATAACTATTTCACTAGGGATATGTGTGTTTGTTTTTTCACACCCCTGACCAACACAGCTATGCTGACAAAACTTTGTAGTGTAGTTCTGGCCTTTGTTATGAATAATTTTACATGCAGCATGCTGTCCTGTAGTCTGGTGTGTTTTCATTTGGCCAAGAGGTCTTTTAGTACTAGTGACAGCATATCTTGCTGTATAACTTTTCACATACTTTTATGTTTATTTTCTCAAATTGTCATCCTTTGTCAGTATTTCTCAGATTGTGAGCCTGCCCTCCCTGGGGAGATTGACTTCTTCAGAGCAAGGTGAAATATAATCAAAGGGAAACAAAAGAGGAATATGTTTGTTTGTTTCTACTTGAGAAGCAGAAAAAGCAGAAACCCTATTTCCATCAACTAATGACAAGTTCTTCCTCATAGCATTTTCACAAACAGAAAACTTACTAAGAAATAGCAACTATGCCAGTACATGATGCTGAAGGACAAAAATAGGGATAAAAGAGAGGGAACAAAGGGAAAAGAGGCAGTTGGGAGAGGAAAAATGGAAGGCTAGAAAGTTTTAAAAAATGGTTCTTTAAGACTTAATGGTAGAGGATGGAAAGAAATCAGAGTCCCTATAAAGCTTTCAGTATACGAATTTGGCTTTGTGTTCTTGTAAGTTTTGGCCAACACTCACATACTCAGGGAGAGCATGGT
Source organism: Mauremys mutica (assembly GCF_020497125.1). Taxonomy (NCBI): domain Eukaryota; kingdom Metazoa; phylum Chordata; order Testudines; family Geoemydidae; genus Mauremys; species Mauremys mutica. Next base: position 73,567,973 of record NC_059073.1, read on the forward strand.
ATAAATGAGTAGACAAGTGAACTAACTTTCAGGAAAGAGGTAGAGGCAGCCTAGGGGAAAGCATATCCCCACAACTGCCTGTTCATAGGTATTAGTCAGTGCCGTAACAAGGGTGAGGCGGGTGAGGCACTTGCCTCAGGCACACAAAGCCGGGGGGCGCAGAAAGAGGTGGAGAGAAAAAAAAAAAGCCACTGGCACGGAGATATTTATAACCCAGGTGATCTCTCCCCCCACCCCGGCCCCACCTACCGCCCCCCGCGCCTCCTCCGAGTGTCTCCCGGCCTTGACTTGCTTCCCCACCCCTCTTTCCCCAGTCCAGGAGCAGAGTCCTTGTCTTTCCCCTGCAGCAACTGCTGCCACACCTTGACCCTCTGCTCAAGCCCCTCCAGCACCCCAAACACCTCATCCCCAGTCCCAGCCAGAGCCCTCATCCCACTGCACTCCAACCTTCTGCCTTAGCCCTGAGCCCCTCCATCACCACAAACCCTTCATCCCCAGTCCCAGCCAGAGCCCTCACACCCACACTCCTACTCTTGCCCTGAGCCCCTCCCACACTCCAAACCCCTCATCTGCATCCACAACCCACAGCCCTCACCCCTGCAGCCCATCCCTCTGCACCCTTCCCATCCACAAACTTCCTCCCAGAACCTGCCCCCCCTCCCTCCACCCCCCCTCCTGTCTCCAAACTCCCTCCCAGAGCCTGCACCCCAATCCCCTGCACGAGTCTAGGGACTGCACCCCAGACCTCCTCCCTCACCCAAACTCCCTCCCAGAGGCTTGGGCAGGTGGGGGACGGAGTTTGGGAGGGGACGGGTTCTGGGCACCACCAAAATGTCTACAAACCTGCCACCTCTGATCCTGCAGACCTGAACTCCCAGCATTCTCAGGACACATGCTGATCCCTAGTGGCCACTGCTGATATCCAGCATCTCCCTCCTCTCTTAACCTGCGAGTCCCTCTCTGGATTGGAACTGGACTGGAACCAAAGACCATCTTGGAAGCAACATTACCAGCCCAAGCAGTCAAAAATCATGAGTTGACCCCCCCAAAATCACAGGCTCTACCACCGCCCCTTCATTCATTCTTCGGCAGCAATTTGGTGGCTGGCCCTTCCCTCCGAGAGGGACTGAGGGACCCGCTGCTGAAAAGCCGGCCCTGGGGGAGGGCGCAATTTTATATTCTTGCCTTAGGCACAAAAATACCTAGTTATGGCTCTGGTATTAGTGTTGGGAGACTAACCTCTGGTCTACACTGGGGGGGGAGAAGGGGGTCGATCTAAGTTACGCAACTTCAGCTATGTGAATAACGTAGCTGAAGTTGACATACTTAGACCTACTCACCGCGGTGTCTTCACTGTGGTGAGTTTGCTGCTGCTGCTGCTCCCCGTCGACTCTGCCTGCACCTCTCGCGGCAGTGGAATACAGGAGTCAATGGGAGAGTGCTCGGGGGTAGATTTATCGGCCTAGACTAGACGCAATAAATCAACCCCCACTGGATCGATTGCTGCCCACCGATCTGGCGGGTAGTGTAGACATACCCTAAGTCTACCATGCTAGAAGGCATCCAAAGAAATATACAACTTACCATATTAGATCAGACCAGTTATCTCTGTAGCTCATTAGCTTGTATCCCACAGTAGCCAGTACCAGATTCTTCAGAGGAAGGTGCAGGAGACCCTGCAGTAGGGATATCCTGCCCATGGGTAAGATTTCTTCCTGACCACTATCAGTGGAAGGCTGGCTTATGCCATGTAGCATGCGGATTTATCTCTTTCCAGAAGCTTTTTGTTCTTGTTGCTCCTTCTTCTGACACCAGTGGTGCCCTTTGCCAAGTAGTGGTGGATATTTGAGGCCTAGAAGATTGATTTACCAGTGAAAGAGAAATCAGTGGCATGGATGCATTTTTAATATAACTTGTTTATTTACACATGTACACCAGTCCTGGAACAGAGGCAGTCATAAACAGCACCCACATGCTCCCCCAAAATGTCAGCCAACATACGCAGACCTGGGCCCCAAGAAGCTACTTTGTCCCAAATATAGAAAATACAGGCTCCCCTATGTGCCACAGTTTGTCTCAACGATGTCTGCATAACAAAAACTAACATTACACCATTTCTTCAAAGACTAAGAAAGTGTTAAGAAAAAACAAACTTGTTAGACCATGTGTAAGAGCACCTCATGACTCCTGTCATAACATTATATTATTTTTGTTTGCTATCATAACTCTGATGTTCTTGTTGTTCATATAAATGACTAATCATGTTTTGATTCATGTTAATCTCTTACCCTTACCCCTGTTTGTCACTGCAACAGTATGTGTATTTAGATAGTTAAGGTTAAAAAAAGGAAATGCTAGGATTAGGGAATGAAATTCTTATCATTCAGCAAATGAATTCATTCTGACTATGCTCATGCCCCCTTTGTATTTGCTTTTCACAAAGATTCAAACAATCAACTCTTTGCATGCAAATGTTTGTGTGAATTTGAATTTGAAAGGTAAATTTGAAATTTTCTTGCTCAAGTATTTACAGAAACTTAATTTTATACCAGCAGTGCTCATAAGATCAACCACTCAGTGAACAGATACAATACCATATAGCTTATCTGAGCAATCACAAGTAATCCACACAATTTGGGAATATAGTTGTGCAGGAATTGCCATTCTAGTTCAAAACATTGGTCCATCTTGTCCAGTATCCTGCCTCCAATAGTGGATTTAGAGCAGGGGTGGGCAAACTTTTTGGGGCGAGGGCCACATCTGGGTGAGTAAATTGTATGCAGGGCCGGGGCAGGGGGGGTGGAGTGCGGGATGTGGAGGAAGGGGCTCAGGACAAGGGATTGGGGCAGAGAAGGGGTGCAGAGTGTAAGAGGGGGCTCAGGGAAGGGGGTTGGGGTACAGGAGGGGTGCGGAGTGCAGGATGGGGCTCAGGGCAGGGAGTTGGGGTGCACGGGGTGCAGGGTGCAGCAGGGAGCTCAGGGCAGGTGGTTGGAATGCACAGGAGTGCAGAAAGGGGCTCAGGGCAGGGAGTTGGGTGCAGGAGGGGTGCGAGGTACAGGCAGAGAGCTTAGGGCAGGAAGTTGGGGGGCGGGGGGCAGGAGGGGTTTGAGCTCCAGCCCGGTGCCGCTTACCTAAAGTAGCTCCGGGGTGGCAGTGGCACACACCAGGGCCAGGGCAGGCTCCCTGCATGCCTGCCCTGTCCCCATGCCACTCTAGGAAGTGCTGCGGCCCCTGGGTGGGGGGGGGGGGCAGAGGGCTCTGCGTGCGCACATGGAGCCCTTTGCCTCCCGGCCCGGGGGCTGCTTCTGAGAGCAACGCCGGGCCCGCAGCACCACCAGGGGTAATCCCACGGGCCGGATCCAAAGCCCTGAAGGGCCGGATCCGGCCCGCGGGCCATAGTTTGCCCATCCCTGATTTAGAGGATGGCATAAGCACATGTAATCAACTCAGAAATGTGTTTTAAAAAATGGGAAAAAAGTTAACATATATGTAAGGAAATCATAGTCTTAGAGGCTAAATATGTGAGAGAGATTGTTGTGCATTGTTTGCTCAGCTCTGCTAACAAGTATCCAGTCTGAACATTCTCTTGTTTTCCTTAAATACATCTGTATATGCTTTATAGGATAGCTTTAGCATTTGAAAAAAATATTGATATGTTTATCCAACACATTTTTTTACCTCGTCAGTCAGGAGATGCTGTAATGTCCTTAATATATTTAATGACTTAATTCTAAAAGAAGACAAGTTAATGCGGTGTTCGAGTCTTCTATTTCTCGTTGCAATATTATTTTTTTTTGCAGTTACTTGTACAAGAATGAAATCCACACAATAGACCAGCATGCATTTAAAGGACTTGGATCATTGGAACAGCTGTAAGTAACACAATACAATTGATTGAAATGTCTGTGGTATAATTCCCTGATTTTATTTAAAAATTAGAGAGATAAATTAAACTGCAATTCTGTAGCCAGAGTCAGAGTATAATAATATGCAACAATGTATCTTCAACTGTTGCCTTGGAATGGGAGAAGATATACAGCAGGGATAACTTTTACATAGTTTGCTGTGATAAAATATTAAAACATTTTCCAAACATTTATAGTACTTTAGCTGCCTAGCTTACTAAATATGAACATCATCCTACATAGACACATCCAGCCAAACATTTTCTTAATCACACAGTGAAAAATGAATGATAAAATGTGGGGAAAATAACACATGAAATGATGATAGGCCTACTGAGCCAAAGTCTGATATATGCTAGTCTCAATTTTCAGTAGTTATCAGTAAATATTTTCCTTGAAAATCACAATTATTTAAAACATTTTCCAAATTAATTATGGCTTCAAGATTACTTTTATTGCAAAATGGTGATTTTGTTTGTTAGGCTAGAAGATGCAGAATATTACTTATTTGCTATTGTAAAGACATCTACTATGAGAAATTACTGTAGCTACTGAGAATCATGTTTTTAAAACCTAGTAATTCTCAGGATAACATCTAATTACTGCATGAATGACTCTGCATTGTTACCTCAACAATTCTGCCTAAAAAAGCTGTTATAGATATAAAAAATGTTATGTTCTGAATTTATTGTCCTTACTTAGCATTCATTTCCATATAACACTAAAACAGATGTAATACAATTAAGTAACAAAAACTTTGACTACTTTTGCATGCTTGAATGCTTAGATGTATTGCGTAGGTGTGCCATATGTTAATTGGAATATCAGGAGAATACAATACAACCTCCAAGCCATATCCTTATCTTGTACTTTTTCCTCAGTAAGATCTCCAGTATTCAGCCTTTTCTCTCTGAACACATACTAAGACTCTCATCCAGGCGCTTGTGACCTCCAGTGTCAACACTTTTCTTGTCACCTAATTCATCCCTTTCAGATCCATTCAAAATGCTGCTGCTAAGGGTGTCTTCCTGTCACTGTAGCCATATTGTCTCCCTTTCAAAGGCCTCTCATCAGACTCCCATTTACCTCCATATTAAATAGTTACAAGCTTCTTGTTCTTGAGTAAAATTTTCAGAAGTGCCTAAATGAATCGAGCCCCTTCACAATTTAACACCATCATGCGTATCCTTTCTTTTATATTATATTTCCCCCCGCACTCCACTCTACCATTGGTGCCAACCATTGTTGCTCATTTGTCAACTTCTCCCATAAATTTCTTCATGCCTTCTTCCATGCCATCACTTATGCATGATACACTCTCACGGAACTGATCTGTAGAGCAGCAACCATGCCCTCCTTTAAATCCCTTTTAAGGATTTGCTTCTATTGTGATGTCTCCAGTAAACTGCCAGCTGATAATGGCTATTCAGGTGCCCAGTAGAGACTACTGCCACCATTATATTGCTATCTATTCTGAATTTATATCTTTTAAAGAGAGGAAAAATCCCCCCCGCCTCAGTCCTATAAATGATGTATATAGTCAGTCTAAATACCTGCATCTTCATGTCGCCTTCCTGCCACACCTTCCAGTCTAAGTACCCTCCCTTTCCTCCCTCCAACCTAGTTTGTTACACTAGCAGATCACATTTTGCCTTAATTCCAATTGTAAGCTGTGTTTGGAACAGGGACTGTCTCTTCCTGTGTGTTTTGCGCCATGCCCAGTGTAATAGTTGAGGCTTCTTGATAGTACCATAATGTACACAATAGCATATTAATACACCCTCTTCCCCGCACTGCCACTTCACAGTTCAGGGCAGCATTTGGCCTTGAGCCTCTTGTCATGACATTCTGTAGAAACAATCAAGTAGCGGGTTGAACTACTGCAGTCAGACTGTTAGGGTACTGTTGTTCATATAAGGTGAGGTTTCCTATGTGAGTTAGGAGTTACATCCCATTAACTTTCAAAGGGACTTGTGCTTCCAAAGTCTTTACTAATTTTTGAAAATCTCTCCTTTATGGTATTTTGTAATTCTCTCAAGTGTATCTGGGAAAATTTTACTCCAGGAAAGCTGCTTCCATCAATTTGTTTTTTATCAATGCCCTTGCAATTCTGTGTCCGGCACAACAAAATCAGATAATTAGATTTGAGTGTTCAGTGGCTCAACATTTATCTATTTATTTTTAATCTAATCATAATTTTTCATCAGGACACTGCTGAACTGCCCGGTCATGCCTTTCTATCCCTCCAGATGTCATTGTTACCTCACAAGAGGATGCTACCCCAATACAGTGAAGAAATCCGGCAGATTAAATAGAGTTTCTTCATTTGCCTGTGTGTATGTTCTCTTTCATTCAGGGACAATTTAAAAAAAATAAAATCTGTCCAAAATGTTCAAACCTGGGTGCCTAAAGTTCAGCTTCTAAATCCATGTTTAGGCTCCCAAATATAAAATTGGCCTGATTTTCAGAGGGCGGAATGGATTTAAGAACCCAGGTTTGAAAATGTTGGCCTTTTCCTCTATGCGACAGACAGTTCTCTATGTTATAGGGTCTGCTACAGTTATCCTTAGCTTAAAAAGAAAAAAAAAAGTCAGGAAAATAAGCTAGTTTGGCATTTTGACAGAAGAAATCTCTCCTAAAAAGGAAGTTGAGCTTTTTGAGAAAAGAACATAACTGGCGACTTTGGACACTGGAAGTTGTCCTTTAGCATTCCATTGAGGTTACGATGTCATCAAAGCACAGTGAAAACACATTTTTAGTGCTACATTGCTCATTCCGTGCCCCTTCTCACAGCTGTCTGAATCCTGCTCAAGTCAGGAATGGTACATGAATTCACTCAGCAGTTTCCAGTTGTCATCACTGAGGGGCATCTGAGATCAGCCCCTGAAAAATGTCCATTGTATTCCCCTATGTCCTTTTTCATAACGGCAGGAGGAGGGATGACCTTTCAAAATGCACAGTTAGTAGAAAGTTTAGGGCAGACTGGGAGCTATAAAAACTGGGATGGACCTATCTGTTAATCTTTCCAAGAGGGGGAGACACAGACTCCCTGGCCCTTCTCTCAGCTAGGCTACTGATCTGTTCCACATCCCCAGGGAGCTGTGAAAACATTTGTTTACAGGAGCATTTGGCTCAGGATGTGAACTTGGATGACAGAGCCCAAAATGATCATGATCTGATAGAGACATTTAAACTACTGCAATGGGGTTGGGTGTCACAAGGAAGCTTGTGCTGCTTTTCCCAGTTTTGTTAGTGGCAGTGGGTGGTACGCGAGGGGTTTTGATGCTTCAGCATTAATTGGAGGATGAAAAGAATGGCAAAATGCAAAGAGGAATAAGCTTTTAAATGGCAGGTGGGTGGAAGAACATCAGAGTTTTGCAAAAATGCATATTCTCTCTTTCTTATGAGCTATAGTGCAGGCAGGGAGTGGAATCATTACAACTATAAAATGTTTTTGTACAAAATATGTTTGGGTTTTGTTTGTTTAGTTTAACTTGGAGAAAAACAAATTAAATGAAAAATCCCCAGTAATAGTTTTGCTTTAAAATGCACTGTTTGTGCCAAAAGCTTGTGCCCGTTAAGTAGACGCTTACTTTTAATTTTCATTTCTAAAATATTTATTTATCCACATCCAGCTGGCTTAAATAACTGCCATGAACATTTTCCTATATTTGTACAAAACCTCCTTGCCTGCCCTTGATTGGTGACAGTAGAAAAATAAACATTTTACATGCCTGTCCAAAAAAAAAAAAAATTACTTGCCTGGAATGAATGGGTGAGTCAAATTTTGCAAAGCTGTCAGACATGCTTTTAGCTTTTTAGAGCTCTTTTCTCCAGCTGCAGATTTTTCTAAAGCCACTGGAAACATTATATATCTAATACCAATCTCCAGTCAAAACACAATTTGTAAATAGTTTTGGAAATAAATAATTTTAACCAAAACTGAACATGGGTAAGTGAGAATAAGATCCAAACAACTTTTGCATAGACCAATGTCTGAGTAGTTAAATCAAATGGGGAACGGAATGCCTTGGGTTTGATCTTTTTTTAATGGAAAAATATATTGTCTATTTATGAGGTATACACTGCAGTTGATCTTTAAAAGAGAGCTGCATCTATTTTGCCCAGTCCAGTCATCTGAAAATCCATAATGTCAAAAGTGCCTCCCCACCATGAACGAACTTTGAAATGTATTTAATAATATTTTTAACAAATGCATTTTCTTAAAAAGTGACTTTGTTTGTGATACTAATAGTGCAGAGCATTAACACAGCTGATTGTAAATAAGTTTTTCCATTCTGCTGTAGTAGTAGATTAACAGCCAAAGAGAAATTTAATTATTAAAAGTAAACATTTTTGGACCAAATGGTGCCCTCTTAGGGTCTGAATAGAGTACAATGAGAGGTGTGAGTGCAGCTCATGTAGCATCTGCGTGCTAGATTTACTTTAGCTAGCACAACTAAAAATAGTAGTGAAGACACAGTGGCTGTGAGACCCAGGCTAAGTACCACTGCTTCTTCACTGTTGTTTTTAGCCACACTAACTCACTTCCAGCTCATGTAGGCATACTCACCCTAGCTTTAATCACACCTGTGATTGCAGTGTAGCCATTCTTCAGCTGAACTAAGGGTAGCTCTATTCTGAAGGGATAATACCTGTGTTCTAAGGGGCAGCCACCATTCTTCCCACAGCCAAACACCTTTGCAGTAGTCTGTGAAGTGAGGAGGGGGTTTTCTTTCCCTTCTCTCTCTCCACCCTTCCTGACTACAGACTTGTATATAGAAAGATTATAGACTGCAAGCCAGACTGAAGCCATTTTCCCCTCACTAACCAAGGAAGCCATACATGCACCTTCCCTCGCTATCTAGTCACCTTCTGGACAACCTGGTAGTGGTGTTGATTAACTAAAGAAGGAACGGTTGGCCTCCATAGGATGTTACAGGGAAGAAGTGAGGGAAGGATATTAAGGGTTCTAAGAAAGAATCAGCAAACCCTTCTGGGTCACAGGAGTGTGTGTGTGTGTGTGTGTGTGTGTGTGTGAGTGAGGGAGTATCATCTGCTATCATTGTAAAACTCAGATACCAGTATTCCAGTGAGCCCTATTGTAACACTGTTAATATCTGAATATAATAAATTACATTATTAGTAGTATTATGTAGGATCGAGGCCCCACTGAGCTAGGCGCTCTAGAAATACCTAAGAAGATACTATTCTTGTGCTGAAGAGTTTGTGGTCTGACCAGTGACATATGAGGGAAGAGAGAGGGATACAATCAAATATATACCTCCCCACCCAACACACACCTTTTTTTGAAACATTCACTGCCTTTTATCCAGAGAGTTTCTTTCCAGAAACACAAGTTTTTGTTTTTTTGTCCATGTAAACCAGGACAACTGAGTAGGGTCAGTAAAATAATGGGGGGGAAAAAACAGCATAGAAACTATAGTTTCTATTGTGGTTAGAGCAGGGGGTTGGGAATCCAGGGCTCCTGATTTGCAGTATTAAAGTAAATCATGTAAATCTCAGATACTCTATTTTCCTATAGGTAAAATCACTATAATAAGACTTAAGCTCTTTCGCCTATAAGAGAGGTAACTAATGTTTGAGCAGTATGTTGAGATCTTCAGTTGAAAGGCGCTATAGAAGTACCATGTATTCTGTTAATCTCTATTGCGATGTACTGTATCACCCTGAAGTGACTCACGCAGATGACGTACAAATTAAGCTATGTGCCCTTTATTAGGGTAGAATGTACCTGTAGTCATAGAAGAAATGAATGGGAAAACAATTCAGTAACTTTCAGTGAACACTAATCAAAAGCAACATTAGGTTACCTTTGAATTCAGAAAGTGATATCAAAAGAAAGGAAAATAACAACCCAGCACTCCCCCCAGCCCCAAACCAACTAAAAACACAACAAAAAATACTTTCTCTATTTGCTCTTATATATTATTGACAACTTGCTGAGATCCATAATCTGGAGTTAAGAGCTGTAATTAATCTTACATCTCTCTGTGTTGTTAATTTGAAGATGTACAACTTGATCATTTATAGGAAACCATGACTTTAAAAATAAATATTAATAATTAAAACAAAAACTTATGTCAAAATGTATGGTGCACAATAACATATGAAACAGCATCCTTTTTTAACCAGCAGTATGTTACAGAATAGTAATCCAGAAATGATTTTCATCACTGTTTCAGAAATAACAAGTTTACTGTTATTGTGAATAAGTTAGATCTCCCTGTAGCTTAATATTTTGAGAACCTGGACTACATATTTGCTGTCTTTTAACCAGGGCCAGCTCCAGGCACCAGCTGAGCAAGCTGTTGCTTGGGGCGGCAGATTCTAGGGGGCGGCATGCCGCTCAATCCTAGGGCGGCACTGACGCTTTTTTTTTTGGTTTTGTTTGCTGCTCTGGCCGCCCTGTAGGGCGCGGAGGAGGGGAGCGCCCTGCAGCAAACTCCGCAGGGCAGCCCGCGTCCTTCCCTCCCTGCCGACTGGAGCAGCGTGGAGCTCTCCCGGCAGACGGCGCGGCAATCGGGGCTGCGGGGTGAGCTCCCCGCTGAAGCGCTGGCCGCCCACCTTGTCTCTCTCTTCCCCCCCCCCCCTCCCTGCCACTAGACCAGGCGTGCACTCTGTAGCACAGGGAGTCCCCCTGCACCCTGGGTCCGGCCGCCCTGTAGGGTTTTTTGTTTTCTTTTTTCCCCTGCTTTGCCAGCCACGCTCTTGTCCCCTCCCGTCCCCCTCTTTGCCGCTCCAGCCATGTTTTTTTGTTTTGTTTGTTTTTTCTCCCCCTGCTTTACCGCTTCGGCTGTGCTGCAGGTTTTTTTTCCCCTGCTTTGCCGTTCCAGCCGTGCCGTTTTTTTGTTCCCCCCACCCTGCTTTGCCGCTCTGGCTGTGCTGTTCTTTTTTGTTTTCCCCCCTTGCTTTACTGCTCCGGCTGTGCTGCAGGTTTGTTTTTTTTCACCTGCTTTGCCGCTCCGGCTGCACCGGTTTTTTGTTTTTGTTCTCCCCCCCCGCTTTACCGCTCCAGCCGCACCGTTTTTTTTTTTTCCCCCCACTTTGCAGTTTCAGCCACGCTGTTTCCCTTCCCCCCCCCGCTCTAGCCGCACTGTGGGGGTTTTTTTCCCCTGCTTTGCCACTCCCCCCCCCCTTTTTTTTTTTGCTTGGGGCGGCAAAAAATCCAGAGCCAGCCCTGCTTTTAACTCCTTACAAACATCTGCAGCCCTCAGTATAAAGGAAAATACTTTTAATTTGAAAGCAGTTATGTACTTTTTTTCAGCATCTAGAATTTTTCATAGATTATTTTTGTAAGTGTCCTAGCATATTGCCCCACATATATTCACCTACGTATACATTATGATATCTGAAACAGTGTACAATGTGTGTTCAGAACAGACTGTGTAAATCAGACATTTTCTTTACAATAGATCATATTACATGCAAAACTGTATTAATGCAATCTTCAGGGTTTAAAGGTAGGGTTGCATCCTGGACACTTGGCTTATGCTTAGCCTTATGCCAATGAGTTGTTTCACTGAGTTCAAGTCAATAGAACGGAGAATTCTGTGGGACTGTTCACTTGTGTAAAGTGTGACAGACCCAGACCAGGGGGGTACTGGAGTCTGGTAGAGGGCAAATATACTGGTCACTGGATGAGTAGTTTTCTGTTCCCTGAGTGACCAGAGGAGGGGCTGACTAGAGTAATCAGGAACCGGATAGAACCAATTTAGACAGGCAGGATAATTAAGACACCTGGAGCCAATTAAGAAACTGCTAGAATCAATTAGGACAGGCTGGCTAATCAGAGCACCTGAGTTTAAAAAGGACCTCACTCCGGTCTGTGGCGTGCTTGCGAGGAGCTGGGAGTAAGAGGCACAAGGAGCTGAGAATAAGAAGACGTATTGCTGGAAGACTGAGGAGTGCAAGTATTATCAGGCACCAGGAGAAAGGTCCTGTGGTGAGGATAAAGAAGATGTTGGGAGGAGGCCATGGGGAAGTAGCCCAGGGAGTTGTAGCTGTCGCAGCTGTACCAGGAGGCACTCTAGACCGTTGTAGTCCACAGGGCCCTTGGCTGGAACCCGGAGTAGAAGGCGGGCCCGGGTTCCCCCCAAACCTCCCAACTCCTGATCCAACACAGGAGGAATTGACCTGGACTATGGTTTCTACCAGAGGGGAAGGTCTCTGGGCTATTTCCTGACCCACATGGTGAATCTGTGAGGCAAGCAAATCCGCCAATAAGTGCAGGACCCACCAAGGTAGAGGAGGAACTGTGTCACAAAAGTTAATTATGTGCACAAGTGTTTGCTTGCTCACAGTCTTGAGGATTCAGTGGTCAGAACTTGCAAAAATTAATCATTGCATGTGCAGGTTTAACTCTGCCCCAGAGGAAATAGGTGCCTTATAAAAACTTAAGATAAGCATAAACATTTGAATACAATCCTTAATTATGTAATCATATACGATTTCTCAATAAAATAGAATACAGTGTTTTTTCCCACATCTTATGTGATGAGGGAAGTGGTCGTGAGCACACTGACCTGATGACATGGTTTCTTTGGTGGTTGAACAAATAACAGCTGGTGCACTTGATCTCCTCAACAATGATAAACTGCATCCGACGAAGTGGGTATTCACCCACGAAAGCTCATGCTCCAATACGTCTGTTAGTCTGTAAGGTGCCACAGGACTCTGCTGCTTTTAATGATAAACTGTGTTACTCCAGAAAGAAAACCTAGCCAGAGGAAGATATATATTCCCAAGCCAATATACATACCTGCATGCAAAAGGTGAAACAAATTATTCTTACGTACATTTTGTTTATAGTCTGAAAACACCACACTTTAGAGGGATAGGCAGAAAGACAATGCCCTTGCTATGGTTTGGGAATTTCATAACCTCTTGCTTCTAAATCTTTTTTGCCTGGCCAAATACCATGATAGTCCCTGAGCAGAAAAAGCCCATCAGATACCTGCTCATGACACTTCATTTGTAATATTCAAGCACCAAGATGGTTCAAGTGCAAAGGCAACACAATGGATTTGGAAGATGGTTGCTTGTGATTGTCGATAGAAGATGAATCATATGGATACGCATACACAGTGGGTGTTTTGTGATGTGAATGTTTATTGATAGAAATTGTATTATATTTACATCTATAAAGTGTGATTAGGATATTTTTAACATGGAAATATGCATTATTTTTCCCTCACGTTCAATTTTTAAAAACAAAATGAAAATTGGGATAAGACTGGGAGTTAGGAGGAGTTCTAATCCTAGTGCTCCCACCAACCTGATGTGTTTCCCTGGGCTAGTCACTTCAGCTCTCCATTAGCTCTGTTTCCTGTTCGATCCTATATCTGTCTTATCTGTTTAGAAATTAAGCTCTGTGGAAGGGCAAGAACTGTCTTTCACTGTGGGTATCTAGAGGGCCTAGCAAAATGAGGCATCAGTCTTGTTGAGGGCCTTGAGGAGCTACTGCAATACAAATAAATAATAATAAAACAAAACAAAATCAAGAGAACAGATAAAGCATGAAAAGCTTCAGCTGAAAAGATGAGTGTTTCAGACAGCTATGAACATGTGAAATCAGGAGGGTTATGTAGAAAGACTTTTGCAACCTTAACTGTAGCAGATGTCTCTAAGCACCTGCTATAATATATTATGGAGAAAGAGTATTTAGACATGATGCATTTATCTTGTCAGGGAGGGCAGGGAGCCAACAAACTCACAGAGTAACATTTGAACACCAATTTGTCTGCCCAGTGGCCTAATAGACGTTAAGCTTATTATTAAGGGGAATTTAAACTTACACTTTAAAAATCAAAGAACCTTGTACTGCCCTCACTTGTCCCTCTCATTTCTTCATGAAATTTGAACAAAGCATGCATCTTGATTTGAATTACTGGCATGTGGGTATTCTCCATTTTTTTCATGTTTATTTTTATGAAAGGAGGGTGTATATACAGCAATGGAGCCTCCTCTGTGCTGAGTTGCGTTACACATTTGCTGCTACTGAAACTGGCTTCTAGAGGGTGGAGTAAAGTCTAAATCTTATGTTTAATACCCATCCCAAGACAACAGTGTGCATGATGGGAATTGCCGTATAGATGGAGTAATCTCCCAAAGCTGTGGGCAGTAGGATGCTACTCAATGGCTGCTAGTGCATCCTCAAAACTCCACTGTATTTTGTTTATTCTCTGTAGGTTTTTTTAGGTGGTGTGTATTACTATAGTGTCTGAGCACCTCAGAAACATTTGTGGATTCAGCCTCAAATGTCTTTTAACTATGATCATCTGTTTCACAGGGACCTGAAGCCCAGAGAGATTAAGTGATTCACTCAAGGTTGTACAGCAAGTTTATGGCATATCCAGGAACATAATTTGGATCCCCCGAGTCCCAGCGTGATCTCTTAAACCTCCCTAATGCAGCCCCATGGCCTGTGGAGGAGAACAGTCTGTGGCCCTGTGTAGTTGCAGAAGCACCAATTCTTCTCCTCCAACACCTATGTGCCCAGGCCCTGGAAGCACCTGTGGTGAAGAGCTGCTTTGCATATAAGGCTCAGATCTCATTGTGTGAATGCTTCAAATCTTGTCCCCTTCTTTCCACATTGGATAGTCACCAGTTCCCCTGGGTCAGGCCCCTCCTGCAGCAGTGCAGATGCAGGCACCATTGTAAGCTCCTAAAGGAGGGTGAAGATAGTTTCCATGCCTGTGCTTATGGTGGCTAGGTCTATGGTTGTGTACCACAGCCAAAAGTTTCAAAGTTGGACACCAAGGGTGGACTTTTATAAGTGTTCAGTATTGGCCTAACTCGCCTCCCATTGAAATCAATGGTGAAATTCCCATTGACTTTAATGGGAGAGGATTAGCCCTCTGCTGAATGCCTTTGAAAATCCCACCTTTCATTCATATTCAGGCCCTTACATAACTGGCCTGATTACACTGGTCTACAATTTTTGAGACGTCGTCTGCTTCAGAGATAAAATGTGTTATTTATTATGTATTTTGATGTGCTGAATTCAAATATGACAATTAAAACAACTGATTGGCTAGTGTTTCTAAGATATTTAAGTTTTTACATTTGATGTCTATGTATATTGTGTAGATAGTAGAGTTTTAATCATAAATTGTAAACCTAGGTCTTTTCATGTGTTTATGGTTGCTTTGCATGATATTTCACCTGTCCTGTTTATGTAACACTTTAAAAATCAGCAAAAGGGTTATATAACTAAAATTTATTATGAAACAAAAGGCAAAAAACTATTATGTACATAGTTTAGTCTACTCGGCGCTTCTTGGCTTGTCTCTTGTATTCATTAAATGGAGCATCTCTTGTCACTGTCCAGCAATAGTCTGCAAGCACTGATGGGCTCCATTTGCCCTGATAGCGTTTCTCCATTGTTGCAATGTCCTGGTGAAATCGCTCGCCATGCTCGTCGCTCACTGCTCTGCAGTTTGGTGGAAAAAAATCTAGATGAGAGTGCAAAAAACGTATCTTTAGTGACATGTTGCAACCAAGGCTTTTGTATGCCTTGAGGAGGTTTTCCACCAACAACCTGTAGTTGTCTGCCTTGTTGTTTTCGAGAAAAATTATTGCCACTAACTGGAAGGCTTTCCATGCCGTCTTTTCCTTGCCAGGCATTGCATGGTCAAATGCATCATCTCGAAGAAGTTCACGAATCTGAGGACCAACAAAGACACCTTCCTTTATCTTAGCTTCACTTAACCTTGGAAATTTTCCACGGAGGTACTTGAAAGCTGCTTGTGTTTTGTCAATAGCCTTGACAAAGTTCTTCATCAGACCCAGCTTGATGTGTAAGGGTGGTAACCAAATCTTCCTTGATTCAACAAGTGGTGGATGCTGAACACTTTTCCTCCCAGGCTCCAATGACTGTCGGAGTGGCCAATCTTTCTTGATGTAGTGGAATGACTATCCCATTCGCAGAGAAAACAGCAGTACTTTGTGTATCCAGTCTGCAGACCAAGCAAGAGAGCAGCAACCTTCAAATCGCCACAAAGCTGCCACTGATGTTGGTCATAGATTATGCACCTCAAAAGTTGTTTCATGTTGTCATAGGTTTCCTTCATATGGACTGCATGACCAACTGGAATTGATGGCAAAAAACATTGCCATTATGCAGTAAAACAGCTTTAAGACTCGTCTTCGATGAATCAATGAACAGTCTCCACTCATCTGGATCGTGAACGAAGTTGAGGGCTGCCATCAGACCATCGATGTTGTTGCAGGCTGCAAGATCACCTTCCATGAAGAAGAATGGGACAAGATCCTTTTGACGGTCACGGAACATGGAAACCCTAACATCACCTGCCAGGAGATTCCACTGCTGTAGTCTGGATCCCAACAGCTCTGCCTTACTCTTGGGTAGTTCCAAATCCCTGACAAGGTCATTCAGTTCACCTTGTGTTATGAGGTGTCGTTCAGAGGAGGAGGATGGGAGAAAATGTGGGTCCTGTGACATTGATGGTTCAGGACCAGAAGTTTCATCCTCTTCCTCTTCCTTGTCTGACTCAAGTGAGAATGATTCTGGTGCATCAGGAACCAGCAGTCCTTCTCCGTGGGGTACTGGGCATATAGCTGATGGAATGTTTGGATAATGCACAGTCCACTTTTTCTTCTTTGACACACCTTTCCCAACTGGAGGCACCATGCAGAAGTAACAATTGCAGGTATGATCTGTTGGCTCTCTCCAAATCATTGGCACTGCAAAAGGCATACATTTCCTTTTCCTGTTCAACCACTAGCGAAGATTTGTTGCACAAGTGTTGCAGCATATGTGTGGGGCCCACCTCTTGTCCTGATCTCCAATTTTGCAGCCAAAATAAAGGTGATAGGCTTTCTTAACCATAGTGGTTATACTGCGCTTTTGTGATGCAAAAGTCACTTCACCACAAACATAGCAGAAGTTATCTGCACTGTTCACACAAGTACGAGGCATCTCTGCTCACTTTGGCTAAACAGAAATGTGTCCCTTTGCAAAATCAAACACTGACAAGAAAGCACGACACTGTATGATTTCTAGAGCTGATATAGGGCAATTTGTTCAGCAGAGTGATGTAAGCTTCATTATGATTGCATCATCCATGACTTCTAGGAATAACATGATGCAGTTCATATCATGTATGACGCAATACCAGCTTCAGATTGCATCATTCATTGTTTTGCCTAAAAAGCAAGTACTGTCCAAACCCAGTCATAGATTTATTCATAGATCCAGTCAAAGATGTATTTTAGTCATTTCTGGTTTAAATTGAGATCCCTTCCCTTTATAACTCACTTATCCTCCGCTATTCCCAAGTCAAGGGTCGTATATACTGACCCAATAGCATATGTTGAAAACTAGAGCCAATCAACAATTTTAAGCATCATTTTCGTTCTCAGTGACCCAGAATTAGTAAAGTTTGACTACATTTATTTCAGAAGCATTTTGGCTGTAGAGCAGTGTTACAGAAGGGGCTGAGCTCCCATATCTTCTATAAAATTAGTTGCACTGAAAATGTGGCTACTTTTATGTAGGTACCTAGATGTTTTTCCCCCCTGTTTTCTTAAAAAATTCTTGGTTCATAAATATTGGTTAACTTTAAAAAAAATGTGCAGAAATCTGTACATTTTATTTTCAGCTTGGACTGGCAGTAGAAATACTGGCCCACATCCTATAAAGCGCTGAAGTCTTTGGCTCCAGTTTTCCACTATATCTGAGCTGCGCTTGGACATGGTAGAGAGTGGTGGCCTTTGAGAGCTAGTTGTGGCTCCTTGATTCAGAGCCACACAGTCCTAGAACAAATTACAGTTCTGCTGCACAACACTTCCTCCCCACCCTGACCCATCCATGTCCTGGCCCTAGAATGCCCCAGAACCTCCTGCCTCCATCTCCTTATACTAGGAGGAGGGGGATGACAGCTGTCATAAGAGGCAGCACTTTCACCTCTGCCATCTGTACACAAGTGGAGAGTTCCCCTTCACAAGGGTAATTCTCATCTAGCAATTTTAGCCATTTCGGGTCATTTTGTATCACTTAAATGCATTTCAGATAATTTGGCCTTTCAGACCCATTGACTTTCCTGGGGACTGAGGTCACTCAGGGCCTTGGTGGCACTTGGGACATTTCAGGATTGAGCCCTCTGTATACTTGCAGTACTACCAACCTTGGTAGTGTGTTTAAAAAAAAAAACAAAAAAAAAACTGCTTAACCTGTTCACTAAAGACCTATTGACTGATTGCCAGAGCAAAAATCTTTTAATAAGCTTCAGAAATTTTGAGCCTTATGTATCACTTATACAAAACCTCCACTACATTTGAAAATACTTTAATTAAATAAATACCATCATTTCTAACCATGCCTAACTTCATCTGGCTATTGGGAATTCACTTTGTCAGAAATGCCTAAATCTGGGTGGAGGCTCAACAGGCAATTGAGTCTGGAAAATTTGCATCAGTTGATCGAGGTTCAGGTCCTGCTCAGTAGTAAAACTGTTAACGTAGAGAAATTGAGTGTGATGTCACTGGCTTCAAAGGAAGCAGTTGTAAGGTTTATAATTGGGAAGTAGGCCTCAAAAAGGAGAACAGATAATGATAAAAGCAAGGAGAAGCCAGCCAGGGACTGAAGCCAGCACAACATATAGAAAATCTTTCAAGCAGATGGTGTTGCTCTGGGAGTAAATAGGGTAAAATGGAGGGTCAGCTGTGGCCATCATTCCCCTCACAACTGAGAGCCCTCAGACCCAGAACTGTGTCGGGGCGACCACTCCCTCCAAAAGTGCTGGGACCTATGGAGTGCCTCTTTCCCCTAGCCATTGGGCCCTTGGAAAAGAGAGAGCAAGGAGGAGCCAGCAAGAGATTGATCTGGCGGAGCAGCTGCAGAAAGCAGTTCAAGCAGGTACCAATGGACACACATGATGTCATCACAGTGCTTTCTGCAGTTGTTGGTCTGGACATTCTCTCCCCTGTGTTGATTGTCTGTTTGCTCCAACTCTCCACTGCTCATTCCTTCCTCTCTCTAACTCCTCCTTTCCTTTGTATTTCCATGTAGCTAAATTTCCTCCTAACATAACCCCCCAAAAGGATTCCAAGAATAAAACAAGAGGACATACTTGTACCTCTAGTATGACATTTGCATCCCTCACACTGTTCACTCTGCTTTTGTTCTTTCCCTTCCCTTCACCTGTCCTGTCTATGTAGAGTATAAGCTCTTCAGGGCAGGGACTCTCTCTCATTATATGTTTGTGTGGTGCCTAGCACAATGGGGCTCCATTCTTGGCTTGCTCCTAAGCACTACTATAATACATATGACTAATAAGCATAATAGTAGCAGCAGGTTTAAATTTGCAAAGGACTATACTGGACGTTTGCACAAGTATATTTTGGAATATGGAATTTAAGACCTGTGCAGAGTGTGCATGTGTGTTCTGAATTCCACCTTCAGCCCCCGCAACTGATTTGATGTGTCCCTAAATTTTCCCTCCAGAAACACAATTTTAAGTCTGTTTGTCCTTTAAACCTTAACGCTGATATTTCCACACTCCTGCAAGTTTTCTGTTTGTCTGTGATGTATGCAACTTGCTTAGAAGCCAATGATTTTAAACAGCTGCACACTCACTGAATGGGAAAAATAATTCTGTTTTCTCCTTCAATTTCTGTAAGCTAGCCTATTAGTGGCTGACAGTTCTCCTTGAAGCTCTATGTGGCTGAAGTCCAGAAATGAATTATAACATAAAATGGTAGTTACAGGCTTAGAGAAAACAATGTTAGTGCACTGGCAGCTGTGATCAAAGCTGTGCCTAGTTCTCTGAGAGGTAGAAATCCCCAGGTGGCAATCACAAGTTTCATGGAGCAGGATTTACAGGCGGGTTTCATAGTGGGCTCTAGCCAAACAATAATATGCAGCAGAACTCAAAATTTACCACAGGCAGAGTATGCTCTTGATTCAGAACCTGATGTACTGGGACTTAAACCATTTTCCTCAGATAATGAATAAAAACAGCGCCTAAAAGTTCAAAAAGCATTTATTTTCTACTGTAAACAAAATGTACTTAAGAATAATTTGTTTCACTTTTGCATGCAGGTATGTTTATTGGCTTGGGAATATATATCTTCTCTGGCTAGGTTTTCTTTCTGGAGTAACAGTTTATCGTTGTTAAGAGCTTGTGCACTTGATCTCCTCATTTGTTCCACCACCAAAGAAAGCATGTCATCAGGTCAGAGTGTTGGTTTAGAAGAAAGGCAGTTTGCTTTTGATGTATTGAATAACTTTTCTGAGGGTAAGATAACTCTTCCTGCCTGAGAGCATCTTATGGTAACTCAGAAACATGATTGCAGGTGTCAGAAATGTGTAACAATGTCAGCTGGACCATTTTGATTTGTGATGACCCAGTCTGAGAGCTTCAAATACATTTACTTATGTGGACAGTTTCTTGACATGGTATAGGGCAAATGTTAGAAATTTGCAACCTGTGATTGTATATGTCTATGTAAATAATTCATAATTTCCAAGGCAAAAACGGACTATTGTGATCTAGTCCGACTTCCTGTGTAACACAGACCAGAGATATAATTCGTAGAGATGATCTTTTAGAAAACAACCTCCAGTCTTGATTTAAAAATGGTCAGTGATGGAGAATCCACCACTACCCATGCTCAATTGTTCCAATGATTATTTACTGTCACTGTTAAAAGTTGACACCTTATTTTCTGTCTGAATTTATCCAGCTTCAACTTCCAGTTACTGGATCATGTTATACCATTCTCTGCTAGACTGAAGAGCACATTATCAAATATTTGTTCTCCATGTAGATACTTACAGACACTAATCAAGTCACCCCTTAACCATCTCTTTGTTAAGCTAAATAGATTGAGCTCTGAGTCTAACACTATAAAGCGTATTTTCTAACCTTGTAATCATTCATATGGCTCTTCTCCATATCCTCTCCAATTTATCACTATAAATTATCACAGTACTCCAGCAGTGGTCACACCAATGCCAAATATAGGAGTAAAATAACTTCTCTACTCCTACTCAACATTCCCCTGTTTATGCATCCCAGGATCTCATTAACTCTTTTGGCCACAGCATCAACTTGGGAGCTCATGTTCAGTTGACTATCCACCAAGACCCCATATCTTTTTTTCAGAGTCACTACTTCCCAGGAGAGAGTCCCTCATTCTGTAAGTGTGGCCTATATTTACAGCCGTATACATTTACATTTAGCTGTATTAAAACACATTAGGAGAGATTGTGTTCAGTTAAGGGACTAGGGACCCTGCTGGAGTAAAGATGCAAATTGCATTGCACCTTGTCCTAACCTGGCTCGCTGTGGAGGATTTACCCTTGCAGGAGGGCAGGCACTGTTTCCAGCACCACCCTAGTATAGGATTTACAAGGGAGAAAGGCAGTTGTAGTGTCTGTTGGGGGCACTGTAGCCATAAGGTGTCCGTATTTCTAAAATCAAACCTCCAGAAATCTTTGGTGGAAATACTTTTTTGTTTTTTTGTTTTTGGAGGGGGCGGAGAGTTTACAAAATCCACAGGTGCTCTGTGCTGTGGTTTCTGTTTTCAGTCTGCACTGCCTGGGTTGTAAAAGCTCCACATGGAGTAACAGAACAGATGAAAAAGAGGCTGAGCTCTGCCTATGCCACCTTCAACCTCCCCCCCCCCCGCCCTTGCTTCCCACCACTCTATTTAGGGCAACAGCCAGTGCCACCCACTTTTTGGGATGCAGTGGCCACCAAGTGCTACTGCAACCTCCTCTGCTTGGAGCCCTGTACACTGGTTATTGCCAATGAAAGTGGGACTGTGTATTGCTAAAGAGATTTAAATGGACTCAAACAGAAACCTGAAAAAGGCTGCCATGACAACGTGGATTGTGGATTTTTCCTATTAAAGTAGGATTTAAAAATAGAGTAAACCAGGAGACCAAAAATCTGGGACAAAAAGTCCAATTGTAAAGTTTGAATTTTAATATTATTTCCTTAAACTTTTATTTATAATCCTAAAATGAAATTAGAGGTCTTTGTATTATTCAGTGCTAATGGAAGAAACATCACTAGCTGTTTGCCTGTGTCTAGCAAATGGTAAAGGCAGCTGTATCAAGAGAATGAACCAATGTGAAAACCGGGAAGTCAGGTAGATCTTGGCACTCAGCCAACATTTGATCCCTCTTACCGGGGACCCTGGGATCCATACACACAAGCCTCTCTGTTCCCTTTGGGAGTCACAACATCCCTCACTTCTTGGAGAGGAACTCAGGATTCCTCAGATGCCCAAGGACAAGGAGGAAGAATCAGATCCAACAATATTGCCAGCCTTGACAGCAACATCATTATCCCCAAATGAGGTGATTGCACCAACCTCATCTTCTCTGCTTGATGATTACAGGCAGTTCCAGGACCTATTAAGGAAGGTTGCTGATACTCTCCAGATTTCTCTGCAGGAGGTACAAGAGACTTGTCACAAGTCCTTGGACATTCTACATAGTGAAAGGCCTAGAAGGTTTATGCTGCCCTTTAATTAATGGGGCTTGCTAAGGTCATCTGGCATATACCAGCCATTTGTGCCTCTAAGAGAACTGAAAAGAAATACTACATGCCAGCCAAGATAGCAGAATTTTTATTTTACAAGATCCACTCTGTTAGATAAGGATGCTAAACATCTAGACCTATTGGGCAGGAAAGTTTTCACTTCAATCAGCCTTTTCATATAGCCAATTGCCAAGCGTTAACCTCAAAATACAATTTTTGTTAATTGCTCTAAGTTAGTGGAATAGATGGACAGACTCCCACAAGAGTGCAGATCACATTTCTGGCTCTGTTTGAGGAGGGTAAATTGATCGCCAGATCATCCCTCCAAGCCTCTGATGCAGCAGAAACAGCTGTTGTTTCAAGGGCAATGGTATTGTCATGCATTGAGCATCCTGTCTTCATTCTTCAGGATTCTCTAGGGAAGTATAATCTACAGTGGAGGATATGTCTTTTGAAGGGAACAACATGTTCAGGAAGAAAACAGATGAATCTGTGGACTGACTGGGGGATTCAAGGGCAACCCTCTGCTAACTGAGGATCTGCATTCTAGCACCAAGGAGGAAGTACCACAGACCTCAGTCGTACAAGCCTCAGCCAGTGTCTCAATCCTTTTACCACCAAAGGGCATATGAACTCCCATGGAAGTGACAAAAGCTGGAGCAGGGCACACATAATGCTTCCCCTTCTTCCAACCTTAACCTCCGGCTAAGAAATATTTTTGATGGTACTTTCAAGAGCTGCAAACCACTCCAAATGCCGCATCCATCAATCATGAGCCCCAAGACCCAATTTGGGAGTCAACTGGCCCACTTTGCCCAAACTTGGTGGGTGATAACAGCTGGATTGTTGACGTAAAATCATAGAAGATCAGGGTTGGAAGAGACCTCAGGAGATCATATAGTCCACCCCCCTGCTCAAAGCAGGACCAGCCCCAACTAAATCATCCCAGCCAGGGCTTTGTCAAGCTGGCCTTAAAAATCTCTAAGGATGGAGATTCCACCACCTCCCTAGGTAACTCATTCCAGTGCTTCACCACCCACCTAGTGAAATAGTTTTCCTTAATATCCAACCTAGACCTCCCCTACTGCAACTTGAGACCATTGCTCCATGTTCTGCAATCTGCTACCACTGAGAACAGCCTAGCTCCATTCTCTTTGGAACCCATCATACACTCCAGCTGTATTATAGTATTCATCTTCCTTCCCCCTCCAAAAAAACCCTTCCCTGTCCCTCTTGAGGGACCACTCTCAGGAGAGGATGGTCATTGAAGAGGTGAACTTCCTCCTTCAGGTATCCATAGAGCAGGTTCTTTTCAACATTTTACTGAAAATAATTTCTCATAAAAAAAGGAAGGGAGGATGGAGACCCATCTTAGACCTCAGACAGCTCCATGTCTTTATCTGATAGCTGAGGTTTAGGATGGTCACACTGGCATCAATAATTTCCTCACTGAACAGAGACAATTGGTTCTCGGCTTTTGAGGTGAAGGATGCCTACTCCACATAGACCTCCACCCCTCACACAGAAGGTTCCTGAGGTTCTCCATGGACAGGCACCACTACCAATATAGGGTACTCTCCTTTGTCCTTGCAACTGTGTACTTGTAGGTATCCTTCATGCTATCAGTAGTAGCAGCTTACCTGGAGCACCGCAAGTCATCAGTTTTTCCCTATTAAGTGCCTTTAAGTCTGCTTCTGCACCCACAGTATCAAACTTAGAAAATGCATGCTCGGGGCAGTTCAGGTCATATTTAATAATAGTATAAAAGAGTCCACTAGAAAATAGTACATAGCCAAGTGGAAATAGTTATCAGTTATCAGATAACCCCCGAGGACTCTGACATGCTGACTTTTTTAGAATATCTTCTCTCCTTAAATACCAATGGTGTCTCACTTAGTTCACTACAGGTTCATTTGATAGCTATCAGCACCTGTCACTAACAGGGAAAGGATCACTTGATGATTACCTGTTCTGTTCATTCCCTCTGGGGCACCTGGCATTGGCCACTGTTGGAAGACAGAATACTGGGCTAGATGGACCTTTAGTCTGACCCCGTATGGCCATACTTATGTTCTGATAACTACTTTATCTTCATCCATCCTGTAACAGTACTTTTTTGAAAGGCCTGGTTAGAACCTTTCCTCCTGTAAGTAAGTGCACTCCGATGTGAGACCTGAATTTTGTCCTCTTAGCACTAACAAGACCTCCATTTGAACCCTTGGCTTCTTGGTCCTTATCCCTTTTATCCATGAAAGTCACCATTCTAATTGCCTTCACCTTAGCTATAAGGGTGGTGAACTGGGAGCCCTCAGGGCAGATCTGCCATATACAGCCTTTCACAAGGATAAGAATGCTCTGAGGCTACATCTTAAACTTACGCCTAAACTGATCTTGGATTTCCATCTAAATCGGACAATCCACTACCTCCATTCTTCCAAAAACCACATACTGCTAGTGAAAACAGGTGGCCTCACTCCACAAACATCCATTGATCTGGGGCGTTCTACCTACAAAGAATAAGACCATTTAGAAAATCACCTGCACTGTTTATATCATTCACAGAATGGATGAGAGTGGAAACAGTCTCCTCACAAAGACCTTCCGAGTGGATTTTGGGGTAGATTCTGCTCTGTTAGAAGTTGACAAACATCCCTGCACCACAAGGTCTGAGAGGTCACTCTACTGGAGCCCAGACCACCTCTGTAGCTTTCATTTCAAGACATTCCTATTGTTGAAATCTGTAAAGCGGCTATGTGGGGTTCAGTGAATGTCTTATCAAGACATTGTGCCTTAGTGGATGCTTCTGAAGATGTCAAGTATCAGAGGGGTAGCCGTGTTAGTCTGGATCTGTAAAAGCAGCAAAGAGTCCTGTGGCACCTTATAGACTAACAGACATATTGGAGCATGAGCTTTTGTGGGTGAATACCCACTTCGTTGGATGCATGCCACAGGACTCTTTGCTGCTTCTGAAGATGATGTCTCTCTCAGTACAGTTGTACTCCTTTCAGAAGTATCACAGAGGTCCTCAAAACTTTCTCTTCAATAAGCACTGCTTGGCAATCACCCACAATGGAATACACATAAGCACTCGAAGAAGAAAGAGAAGTTACTTACCTTATACAGCAACTAGAGTTCTTTGAGATGCGTGGTCCCTATCTGTATTCCACTACCTGCCCTGCTTCAGATCCTAACATATGATCATGGTAGAGAAGGAACAGGAGGTAGGTGGTCCACACTGCCCTTAGGCCTTTGGCTCAGAGGACAAGGAGGAGAAGGGTGCAGGAGCAGACTTACAGACACTGCTAGCAATGCTCTTCCAGTTTCAGGCTCATGTAGCTCACGTGCACTCACAGTGAAGTATACAAAGGGTCCAAACATCTTGAAGAACTTCAGTTACTGTATAAAGTAAGAACTCTCTTTTCACCGATTATTTGTCCTTAATGCGAATGTTACTGTGTTTGGCCACTTGTTACACATCCTTTTTTTCTGATGTTTAGCCCAAATTATTATGCAAGCAAACATTAATTTAAATGAGTTTCATTAAACGGTATAAGTAGTTCAGCAGGCGTTCTTCTGCTTGGTTACAGACAGTGATGGCTTGGGGCCACTACCTGCTGGTAGACATCAGCTTCACCTCTTCTGTATCAGTGGGTTCTTAAACTGGCACTGTGAACAGCAGGGAAAAGGATTGTTAAAAATACATGGATTTCCTGTTTACAGAGATTGTGTTCTGTGGGTTTGTTGGGTGCTTTCAGTATTTTCAGCCAATGCCATTGATTTCCCTTCCATCCAATTGCTTCACAATGTCCAGAAAAGATAACTATATTTATGGTCTTTCCACAGGTATATTCACTTCAATCAAATAGAAACAGTCAAGCCAGAAACCTTCAGAGACCTCCCAAAATTAGAAAGATTGTAAGTGCTGGTTGGGCAAACTTTTCATTAGTTCTTTGTTCTTGATTTGTCTTCATTATTCAAAATCTGACTGATCTAAATAAATTCTGTGCCCTTTTATCTACAGAAGTGCTGAAAAGTAGAGGAAATTCTGTAATAGTCACCCTAGTAAGATAGCAAGATATTGTAATGCAGATTTCCTTCACAAACCCTCCAGCCAAGAAGAACTCTTTCCAGTCTGAATTGTATGGCTGTAGACAATCCCAAGGTGTCATTTTCAGTGAATTGACTTTAGATCTCTCTGAAAGTGAGTTTAGATTTCTTTCAGGTAACAAAAGACATTATTTCAATCAAAACTCTGGAAGGATTTTGTAACAGAAGCTGTTTGGCATGATACCTTTAACTGTGACTCATTTATGGCCTCATCTCCTCTGGGAATTACCTCAGTTACAGCCATCAGTTGTCAGACCCCTCTCAAAGCTGCAAACCCATAGTGTGAACAGGCAAAGGCTATGTCTACACTGGACTTTTCTGTTGGTGGCTTGTAAAGTATGTAGTCTGGTAGCTCCCCTAGCATGAGTTTAAGTCGCAGTGATGACAGTGAGATGTGGCTTAGGTGAGTAGAATATAGACATGGCCTAAAGGGTGTAACCTACATGGCTCTCTGCTCACCCAAGTCGTGCTCTCCTGTCTACACTGCTACTTTTAGCCATGTAGTGTCCCGCTGCCTCCCAGCTGCTAGAGCCTTTCCCCACTGCAGGAAAAGACTCCAGTAGCAGGGAGGAATTGGAGAAAGACTCCACAGAGGCAAAGCCTCCAGCAATGTGGAAAGGCTCTGCCATCTCCCCACTGCTAGAGCCCTTCCCCGCCAAAGGGAAAGAATGCAGCTGCTCCCCACTATTGAAGCCTTCCCCACGGCAGGCAAACTCTGTCAGGGATGGAAAAGCTCTTATAAGGAGAGCTGCTGAAGCTTTCCCCCCACTCCCTGCCTTCCCCCTGCCTGAGCCTTTCACTGACATGTGCAGCTATACACTACAGTGTAGACGCAGCCTGCTTTTCTTGTGGCTACACATTCCCTACATACCGCCAACAGTGGCATGTAATGTAGACATAGCCGACAATGTCACCATTTCCTCCAGTGGTGATTATGCTACTTTCAAGCAGAGCTAAATGCAACCAGTTCAAATAGTTGCTTTGTCAGGAGTTTTCGCTGGAGTGGCTACATCGCTTAGTGATGGCACTAATCTGGAGAAATCCTCATTGTAGAGAAGGCCTTAAATAGAAATGATCAGGAGACCCCTATGCTTGTGGGGAAACAAAGGCCATTCACCATAAATAACTCAGATATTTCTTTTGTCATCTGAAAGAAATATAATCAATATTTATTAGTAAGCTGTGGTTAAATAATAAACCCCGCCCCCCCTTAGCCTTAGCTTTTATAAACGACAACTTTACTAATTTGTTATTATGCAATGGTTTTTTATTGTCAGATTTTAAAACATACAATGCAGAGCCATGTTCTTTGTAATATATTAATATCTAATTCTGCAAAGGACTCTGTCAATTATTAAGGCATATCTTCTGTTCCTCAGATTTCTGCATAACAATAAGTTGTCTAAGATCCCAGGTGGAAGTTTTTCTCATCTGGATTCACTAAAGAGGCTGTAAGTTTTGGAAAACAATTTTGTAAATAATGATACTCGTATTCTACTGCAAAACTGTGTGAACTGTGAAGAAAGGTTTTTAATTAGGTTAGTTAAATGAAGACCACAGCTTTCTGATAAAGTGGTTTTTGGCATGCTCTTCACCATGGGATAGAGAAAGTGACGTAATGTACTGTGTTTGTTCTAACATTTCATAAGAAGTGAAATATGAACAGAAATTAGAAGAAATTCCATAAGACACAAGGCTGAAAGAAAAGGTGGGGGAAGGGAGAACAAGGCTGAAGAATGAGAAATGAAGGGGAAGGCAAATGAGGCGAAGGGAAGGAATGTGATAGCAGCTACTAAATATAGAATAAGGGAAATTAAGGCTAAATCAGAACAGAATTCGGTGACTCTCGTTTAATAGAAATGGATGGCCTGTTTGTAGACATGAGAACCAAATGGTCCATTTAATTTTATATGCCTGCAAATATCATGCATTCTGTTCTTCCATGTCCTATTTGGTCGGCAAATGGACATACATTTTTTCCTACAGAGAGAGTTTGGAGCCTCACGTGTTCCTTTCTTGTTGCACATCCTCCTCTTCCTTTTCACATCTCATGATCAGTTAGCAAGCTACAGGTGTGGGACTTCAAAACTTAAATTTAACCCCTAATTTTACTGTTTGTTCCTCAACTGTTGTTACTAAGACATAATGTCTCCAAAACCAGATGTGGAAATTCCTGCTTGAGGGGCTCAATCCTCTCCCCCCTTGAATTTGGTGGGAATTTTGCCACCTATTTCCATGGCACCAGGACTGGGCTCAAGGTTCTAAAAAGTCTCTAGGCCATAAGGATTTATTTGAATTGGCAAATTGGTCCCAGTTCAGCAAAGCACTGAAGTACATGCTTAGGTCCATCCCTATTCAGTAAAGTATTTCAGCACATGCTTAAAATCAAATGTCTTTAAGTCGCAGTGAACAAGTAGATGCTTCAAGTTAAGTAAGTGATGATGGGCTTTAAGATAGGTTTAAAATTCAGTAGTTGTCAAAGCAGTTTGCTGAATCATGGCCAAAGAGAAAACATTCACAACTTTATTGTCTTACCCTCACAGTTTCAAGGATAAAGGTTATGTCTACACCGCAATTAGACACCGGTGGCTGGCCCGTGCCAGCTGACATGGGCTTTCAGGGCTCGGGCTGCACGCCTGTTTAATTGTGGTGTAGATGTTCTGGCTCAGGCTGCCGCCCAAGCACTGGATCCTGCCACCACACAAGATCCTAGAGTCTGGGTTCCAGCCCGAGCCTGGGCGTCTACGTGGCCATTAAACAGACTCTTAGTCTGAGCCCCACAAGCCCAAGTCAGCTGTCACGGGCCGGCCATGGGTTTTTAATTGCAGTGTAGACATACCCTTAAAGCTTACAGAAGTAAAAAACAGCTTCGCTCCTTAGCTTGCTCCTTACCAAAAGCTAGGAACATAAGAACAACAAGGAAAAGAGAACACCAACACCATATGGCCCATCAGTGTGCTCTAGGTGTGTGATGCTGCTATCACAAAAAATGAAAAATTGAGGATTCATATAACTTGGTATTACTAATACCTCCATAGGGGCCTATTCTCCTGTCAATATGTGAGTGTGATTCCTTTTGGTGATAATGGGAACTATATACATATACTGAGGTGAGATTATTCTCTGTAGTGTTTTGGAACAAAAAGTGCCATTTACACAAAAGCCAATTGCCAGCTTACAATATTGATCAAAAAAAGCGAACATTGAAATCATTTCCAGGGGAATATTTTGTTTGGTTGTTTTTCAGTCTTTTTGAGGTTCAGAAAAATCCTACTCCCTATTAGTTGACTTTTTTTTTGTATTTGATTCCAGAATTCTGAAACTCAGAAATAAACAGTTGCAAAGCAAGTAAGCCTGCTACTCCTGGTGGGCAGCTAATGACAAAGAGAGAGAGAGGGAGAGCCTCAAGGGCCACACTGTTACAGAAAGGCACTTTAAATGTGTTTATAGGCTTAATCTTTTTACCTTCAGAAAGCACAACCTTTTAATCTGAAAAGAACCATTTGAAAAATAGCTTTCAGGGGGGATGGTTTTATAGAATAACTGGCTAAGCTACTATAATCATCCTGAACATGTTAGCATCCCTTAAAGACGAGAGAGAGGGCTTGTCTACCCTTGTATACTAATGCTATAGCAGCACAGCTTCACTGATGCAGCTGTGCTACTGTAGCAGTTCAGTGAAGACACTGCCTACACTGCAAAGCCCACCCCACAAAGAGGCGGTAGCTATATCGACAGGAGAAGCCCTCCCATCAACATAGCACTGTCTACACTAGGGGTTAGGTTGCTATAACTGCGTTGCTCACAGGGGAAGATTTTCCACCCCCTGAGCAATGTCGGTGTACTGACGTAAGTTACTAGTATACATCAGGTGGTGTGGTTGTGGAGGTAGGGGTTGGGATAGGGGAGAAGGACATTCCATTAGTTAGGGCCTTAACCTCGGTCTTAGGAGACCAACATTCAATACCCTGCTCTGCCACAGACTTCCTTTGTGACCTAGGAGCCTCAGTGTCCGTATCTCAGCTCCCCTTCTGTAAACTGGAGATAATATTCCTCTAGCTCACAGGGGTGTTGTGAAGATAAGTAGATTAAAGTTATGGAGGCACTCAGATAATGGAAGTCATTTAAGTACCTGAAATAAATGGAAATCAATATTCCCTTCAAGTTATAGCAGTTGACCTCATCATCATGACATATTCCTTGCAGTTGAACAATCTAAAATACAGTGTAGCAGGCTCTGAATGTATGGTGTGATGATAGAAGGTTAAGGGCAAGCGTCTGACACTAATAACCAAATAGTTACTTCAAGGGTGATTTATATTTCTTTTAAGGTATGGATAAGAAAAAAGTGCCTTTAAAAATTTTATTCTGTGAAAATTGAATCCCAGAAATATTACATACCCAACATAAAATGTATACATGCATTCAAATACTATCTTAGAAACAGAGAAAATATCATGAAAACATTACAAAAACAACTGCACATTTCAATGTTTATGGCTGTTAGTTCTGTCGTGTCATTTTTAAAGCTTATAGGAATAGCCATACTGGGTCAAACCAAAAGTCCATCCAGCCCAATATCCTGTCTTCTGACAGTGTAATGGACCTGAAGAGTTTAGTTTTCAAATTCCTGGCTGCCTCTGACTTTAAATAGTGTGAGTTTTTTGAATGACATCATTATTAATGTTACTTTTAGGACCAAGCCTTATTCTTGACCATTGAACAGGAGGTGGTTGTCATAAGTGAAACCAACACATAGATAAATCAGATAGCTTTATTTTATTTTATTTTTTAATAAAGGCATCCATTAGTTACAACTAAAATGAGTCATCTGGAGGTTCAGTTAGGTGGATCTGTGTTGGGAAGGAGTGGAAGCACATTTCTAGAGGACCCAGCAAAGCATTTAAGCCACATACATAGTTTTAAACATGTACATGAATCCCATGGAACTTCAGCAAAAGCTTCCAGTGGAGTAGGAATGGTCTTAATCATGTTATGCTATGCCAAACTGGGGCCAGAGCAAGGTGTAAGGTATAGTAAGAAGTCCCTGAGGACACCTGGGTCTCCTCACACCCTGCCAAGAAATGCTGCTGCACCCAGCTGTGACACTACACAACAAATTCCTTTTGTCACTGAAGTGCTGGGAAACAGATTATATCTTGCAACTGTGTATTGGTGTGGAGAGAAAGTGATCCATGCATCCACTTCTCTCTGTAGTGTACTGAGTAGTAATAATAATAATAGGATATATACCAATCTCCTAGAACTGGAAGGGACCTTGAAAGGTTATCAAGTCCAGCCCCCTGCCTTCACTAGCAGGACCAAATCCTGATTTTTGCCCCATATCCCTAAGTGGCCCCCTCAAGGATTGAACTCCCAACCCTGGGTTTAGCAGGCCAATGCTCAAACCACTGAGCTATCCCTCCCCCCTGAGCTATGGCTGACCCCTTCTTGTACATAGCCAGATTTTCTAATGGATATTTGCACCTTGTGGCTATTAATGTTCTGTACTGAATTATACTGGAGCTGAAAGGCAGATTACCTTTTTATGCCAACATATGGAAGACAAATCATTTTTGAAGAAAAGATTGTAATCTTGAGCAGGGAAGCAGGAAGAAAGGAAATGCAAAATGTAACAAGCCAAAGATTTTTACTGTGTGCGTGTGTGTATGTATGTATGTGGACACACACAGATTAGTCATTTTGAAGGAACTGTACTAGCATTAAAATAGTAAAAGTTACGTTAAATATAATCCAGTTGGTGACATGTCATTTAATGTACATTCTAGACAGTTGTTTTTATTTCATGTATGCACAGACGCTTGGACTCTAATGCCTTAGTTTGTGACTGTGAATTAATGTGGTTGGCTGAACTAATAAAAGAATATACCAGAAATGGAAATACTCAAGCTGCTGCCACCTGTGAATATCCCAAGAGACTTCATGGCAGGTCTATTGCATCGGTAATAGTGGAAGAATTCAACTGTGGTAAGTTAAGTTGGCTGCATGCATCTTTGGAGAGAAAATTGTTTGTACGTCTTCTGGCTTTCAGCCTACAGGTATCTATTTTTATATATTATGGAAAATAAATTACATTTATTTATTTTCATGAAAATTTATTGAAACACTTGAAAATATGAGTGCTTTTGGTTTAGTCAGGTCTTTAAAATGAAGAACTATTGAAGTCTTTGATTATGATCATTTTTCCCCCCATAGAATACAACTTAAAGTAGAATCTTGCTAAACTAGACTATATTCATCTCCATAATTAGCATGCAGGAAATAGTTTCTCTGCATTTCTCTGCAAAGATTTTATAGAATAGGTTGTAGTGAAATCTTATTACTACAACTTCATTTTTTTAAAATCAACTATACTAGTGAATATTATAAAAACAGAAATCTAAACTGTACTTATAATATAAAGGCATGAAGTACATTGTATGATGGAATATTTGTTATAGGGTGTGTGAAAATTAATAAAGTTCTCATGTGTTATCACTCAAAAACACCAAGGATCAATTTTTGTCCGAGTTAACATTTTTTATACAGTAAGGTGCCAATCCTGCAATGATTTATACACTTGCCTCTCCATACGCACAATGCTTTAAATGGGATTATTAACAATGAGTAAAGAACAGGACATCGATAATTATTTGTAGGGTCTTCAATTCTCTGTGTGTAGAGAGAGATGTTGTTCAGTAAAGACTCCACAGTTAAGGTTGCGACGATACTTAATTTCTCTGTGGAAAGTTATATCTTGGATTGTATTTTTCTATCAAGGAATGTCAGTTTGAAGACATGGTTTCATTTCATGTTTTAAAATCAATTCAGATAAACAAATTTCTCTATGTATTGTTTTCTAAGTGTGAACCAAATGCTGGAAGATACCTGGAAAGAGAGTGAATTCATCCTTTCTTGCAAATAGGCATAATAATGCAGTTCAAGCGTAGCATTAATGTTTTTTGGTATACTGGCTGGGGTCAGCATCCCCCAAAGCCCCACTCTGTGTTATTCTCTGTCTGTCTGTCCATCCATCTCTTCCTCCCTCCTTCACCATGATAATACCTGTTCATAGTAATACAAGGAATAATTTGCACGGGGAGCCATTGTCTGGTCATGGTGGCACATATGAACATGCAGGGCAGAAAAGCTCTGCCTACTTATAATAATAGTAGTAATAATAATAATATGATCAAGAACTAGAAAACACCCAATGAAATTAAAAGGCATTGGATTTAAGGTGGATGAAGGAGATATTTTTTCAGAATGTATATGAGAGAGACTGTCAAGTATTAGAGGGGTAGCTGTGTTAGTCTGGATCTGTGGCACCTTATAGACTAACAGATGTTTTGGAGCATGAGCTTTCGTGGGTAAATACCCACTTCCCACGAAAGCTCTTGTTCCAAAACATCTGTTAGTCTATAAGGTGCTACAAGATAGACTGTGGAACTCTTTGCACAAGATAACACTGAGACAAAATAACAGGATTTTAAAAAAGGATTAGACTTGTATATTAAGCAGTAACATTTTATTCACAATTTCATTTGGTAGAAATAAAATCTTGTAAGAAAGACAGTATAAAACAAAGCAGTAAACAGCTACTTAACTGATTACCTGTACACCTTTTGTAGGATTCTTTTAATCTTGATTGTTTAACTAAAGAAAGTGACTCGAGGGTTGAATGTAGTTTTATAGAGTTTATTAAATACCCTTAACAATAGCAACTAATAGTATAAGATATAATAAGACAAAAATAACATTAGACTATGATTTGGCTAACAAACTAAAACAAATTGATGGATATAACCATTTTTTAGAATTAAATCACACAACCATAGTAAAAATAACACATACACAATCACTATGATGGGAAGTTGACTTTGTTTAGATTTTTGACTAATTGTTCCTTGGTATAGATCAGGGTTCGGCAACCTCTGGCACATGGCTCGCCAGGGTAAGCACCCCGGCAGGCTGAGCCAGTTTGTTTACCTGCCGCATCCGCAGGTTCGGTTCGCTGCTCCAGGCCAATGTGGGTGGCGGGAAGCTGCAGCCAGCACATCCCTCGGCCCGTGCTGCTTCCTGCAGCCCCCATTGGTCTGGAGTGGCGAACTGCGGCCAGTGGGAGCTGCGATCTGCCAAACTTGCCGACACGGCAGGTAAACAAACCAGCCTGGTGAGCCACGTGCCAGAGGTTGCCGACCCCTGGTATAGATCTTCACTTGTGTCAACTGGTTGTCAACTCTGGCAATGCTAATGCAGAAGAAAAACAATCCAAAGTTTGATCACAAAACAACTTAGTCAATTACTTACATGCCAGTTCAGTCACGTCTCCTTCCCAATTGATCTATAATAGGCACCTACTTCCCAATAAATTATATTAGCCCCAGGATCTGATTAACACTCCTAACTAATTAAAATAACACCTAGCCAGAGTGCCCATGAGGTAAACCCTATCATTAAAGTTTACAGTATTTTGCCCAGAGCTGTATCACTTAGTTGACTTCTCTTTTATACATATTTTAATTACAAAATTACATTCTATCAAGTTTCCCCATTTTACTACTGTATCTGGCACATCAAACACATCAATGTTCGATATTAATTTAATATGTTTTCAATTCATTCATTCACAGACACGGAAAAAGGGAAAGTTGCTAGTTGCAACAGCAGTACATTCTTGTGAAAGATTGCAGTAACTCTGAGTTTCTTCAAACAATTGAAGAAATCTAGCCCATTGCACCTTGATTTTTAGCCTTCTAGTTTTCTAAAAGGCCTTGATGCCTGGGCAATTCTGAAATAGTAATTACTGATAACATTGGGGACCTTAGTTACTCCATTGTTCCAAGAATACCAAGCCTCAGAGAAAAGTCAACTATCTGTGGTTAGGAAGTAGCTTCCTTTATGGGCAGTTTATTTCATTGTTGTTCATTACAGGGTTCCTTGCATTTCCTTCCCAAGCATCTGGTACTGATTGCTGTCTGATTCAGGATACCAGATAGGGAACCACTACTCTGTTCAGATATAATTCCTGTGTAACTCCTGAGGGATTTCTGCACCAAAAAATAAAAATTGTATGCACAATATTTTAAAATTCTGCAAATTTTATTTGTCAATAAATAAATGTGGGGTCTCCAACATGGCACTGGGGAGCATGGGCCACTGGCTGCATGGAGGTGGGAGGATCACCCTGCAGCCCACTCCCAGGACATGGACTCAGCAGTGAGGTTGCACCCAACCCAGACACAGTGCAAGGGCCAGGCCTGCCCCAGAAACATCTTGGGCCCTGCCCTCTATTCCAGGCACACCAAGATAGCAAGCAAGAGGGGTCCAAGTCTTGCATGCATGCCCATCCCTGTCCCCTAATCTAGATGTGGGGCGAGCAGGCTCTGCTCGACAAGATCCAAGTGTGGAGGGGCTTAGTGTGGGGGGAATCCAGGGATTTGTATGAGGCAGTCTGAGTGTGGGTGGCTCAGTATCAGGTTTAGGGGGGGCATCTGGATGCACAGGGGCTGTCTGGCGGTTTCTGGGTGCAGGGGGAGTTCGACTCTGCAGTGGGGTCCAGGTGAGTGTGGCTGGGGCTCAGCAAAGGGGGTTGGGGTGTGGGAGGGATGGGGCTCAGAAAAGTGGGGGTCTGGGTGCTGAGGAAGCAGGGCTTGGTGGGATTGGGGTCCAGGTGCAGCTGATTGGGTTCAGTGGAGTGGAAGATTGAGTGCAGGGGGGCTCAGTGGGAGGTGGTCTGGGTGCAGGGGTGGGGGTCCGGATGCAGAAGGTGAGATTTGGCAAGGTTGAGTTCTGGGTACGGTAGCGGAGGGGAGGCAGAGTGATCTGTGTGTGGGGGGAGGTTCAGATGCATGGCGGTTGAGAAGATAGGGGAGCAGCTCCCCATACAGTGAGCGCTCCCCCACGGCTGTGGAGTGATGGAGTCAGGAATTGGGGGATGGGGTGGTGCAGAACTTCCTGCCGTCAGGGGAGGTTTCTAGGGGTGGATCTGACCTGGCCCCAGATGCTCCTTGCATGGGAAGAGGAGCTGAGTCCAGCACAGGGTAGGAGCCACTGGCTGGGGCGTCTCCAGCCATCCCCCACCACCGTGATTTACCACTCCGCTAGCTGCTCCAGGTGCCCAAAACTATATGCCTGCACTGCTGGGGAGGGGCCTGTGACTGCTCTTGCAGCTTCCCTTTGCTTCCCTGTCAGTCATTTTTCTGTGGGGAAGCAAGGAAATTTCCTGGGGACATGAATTCTGTGTGCATGCAATGGTGCAGAATTCCTCCATGAGCACTGTGTTCTTATGTCCCTCGGAATGGTCTCTCTGTAACTCTTAATAGAAGGCAGAATCTGAATGACCCATTTCAACTCTATGGTTCCTCTAGGGTGCTCCTTGGAGCAATGTAAACTAGAATTTGTGTCTATGGATACTAAGATAACTAGATTTATTGATTTTGAATTGAATATGTCTAACTATACTATCTTTTAAAGATGTATTTGTCTAGGTTAGTTTGGGAGTCTGACTTTGTGTACGTGGCTGAAAAGATGTGATT
This sequence comes from Mauremys mutica, assembly GCF_020497125.1. Taxonomy (NCBI): domain Eukaryota; kingdom Metazoa; phylum Chordata; order Testudines; family Geoemydidae; genus Mauremys; species Mauremys mutica. The sequence continues at coordinate 73,605,062 of NC_059073.1, forward strand.
AAGAGATGGAAAAAAATGAATGGAAGGATTATAGGCAGCAGAGAAAGCTACAGAAAATTTACTGTGAAAGTGGTAATGTCTGTCTGAACATCTGTCACTTCTAGATTTTAATTGATAAGTGAAGGATTCTGAAACCTTTAATCAAAAACTCAATTATATTCAAATTAAATTAATGTAAAATGTTAAGTGATTAGCAGTGTAGTCTAATGTAATGCCCATTACTTCTGTGTGCTTTTATGGTAGATTAAGGTGACCAGACATCCCAGTTTTATTATGGGAGTTTTAAGGTACTTACTGTTTCAGGATATTAAAATGTTAATTAAAATTTCTGCTTCCAAAGCATATTCTTCCATCCATCTCCTCCTTTGCATGCACTGAAACATGTAATTCAGAATGTGAGAGAGAGAGATTCTATAATTGTGAACTACCACAGGGTGTCATGGAAGCAAATATCACAGCCAGAGGGAAATGAACATGACAATATTACATTTTATGGAGTTTTGTTCTACGGTGAACCAGACTGTACATATTCATTAATTTAGTGCCAATATAGTGTCAGTCTTAACTACAGCCTTTCTAGGCTATATCCAACTATCATACTCTAATAGAATCCGTGTTAAGCCAATGAAAGTTTTCTACAAAATGTCTGTGGTAGGATATGACTACTTTACATTGACAGGCTGGTTAATATAATACCAGTGTCAACTACTAGGTATCTTACTACAAATGAAGCTGAATGAAAAACTAGTTTGGGAAAATATTTTAAAATTGTTTTCATTCTGAAGGGTTTGGAATGGACATAATTTTGGTTTTTACCACATTTTTCATAATTTTTAAAGAACATTATTGAAAACACTATCATAATGGTCATTGTAACTTTTCATTTTCCAAAAACCTGATTTTAGAGAAATGTAAGATTTTGATATTTTCTTTAATTAAAAAAAAAAAGATATTGACTTTTTTTGTGAAGGCAATTTTTTGATTAAAAAAAATTGAACAAGCTTTTGTTCAAAATTTTTGACAACTCTGATTAAGACCCTTTCTGCTTTACATTGACTAAAATGTGTATGTTTGTCTCATGGCTGTGAAGCTTATGTCTGAAAGCATCAATGCAATGTAATGTATTAACCAATATATTTCTGTAATACTGAAAGAGGAAAATTCTCATGTACAGGTTTTACAATCGGTAAACTACATTAAATAAGCAGGTAGTTAACATTAGTGCAAATGCTTGCAAAATGTTACTAACAGTGCGTATAAAATCTACAGGTATAATAATCTACAGGTAACCTGAGCCCATGATGTCCTGCTATTTTAGACATAAACCTGTGTACTATAGATATGACTAGGAACTGAAATCCCTTCCCATGATCAATTTTGTGTGTTTCTGAAATAAAAATCATCCCAAATCATGACAAAAAATCAAAACTGCAAATTTTTGCACAGGAAGGAATTTTCAGAAAAAATTAATTTTGGGAGAACTGAAACTGATTTTTTTGAGCTTGCCAGCAGCCTGCAGAAAGTGAAATTAACAAGACCCTTCCAGACAGACAGCTGAGGTGCTGACATTTGGATTTACCTGTGGAAAAATTATTTTGATTGTGCAAAAAGGGCATTTTCTGACAGTAAATTCCTGACTAGTTCTAGTGTGTGTACTGGCACATTTTCTTCCTAAACTTGAAGCATTTTCTCTTCTAAAGTAACTAAAAAAGGCTTTGATTTTACAGACTATATAAACAAGAACATACATAAATAGATTCACCAAAATAGGAAAATAGACTAACCCGATCCTAGATCCTAATACTGAATAATATACGAGTATGATTATGTAAATTGCTTGAAAATACAGTGGTCACATTTTAAAGGTTGGTTTTTTTTCTTTTCCATTTTGAAAGATTCTACCAGTATATGAAAGATTCTTTTTTCTTAAAATGGGAAATACTGATAGTCTCAAAAGACATTTTTCAATGTCATCCCATGTATAAATATTTTTATTTTATTTTATGTGTTTTACTGTTTTTTAATGTATTTATCTTATTTGTGGAGCTGTAAGAAAATATTCAGTACCATACAAGAAATCAGTCATAAGGAGATTATGGTCAGAAATGTCACTTTTCTCACAACTGTCATTGCACCTTGCCTTTAGCAATGAACTTAAAAAAAGGATCATTACATTACATCACTTACATTATAAGTTCCTGGATGCAAATGTTGTGGAGTATTTTAGAAAAAACAGCATCCTTTAAATTTCTAAACAAGATAATTTACACGTAATAGGCAGAAGTTAGTTTAAACAAACAAATTATATTAATTATTTACCAACTGCTAAACTTAAGACTCGCAACAGCAAATCTAATTTCAAGAGCGGGTGCTTAATGTACGCTGTGTCATTTTCCCAACAAAACCTCTAGTCACGTTTTAAATCATGTTGAAAAATTATGTTTTCCGTCCAAAAGTCAGCATTAAACTTTTTGGTGTCACTTTTGTTCTTACCCATTCCTTTTTCTCACAGAGAAACCTCGTATTACTTCTGAGCCACAGGATGCAGATGTTATCCCAGGGAATACTGTCTACTTTACTTGCAAAGCAGAAGGAAATCCTAAACCCAAGATAATTTGGATACATAACAAGTAAATCTTAACCAATCATTGCACATGTATACTAGTCTATTTTCAAATGCTAATTATTATTAACACCTGGGTTTGTGGACTAGCAATCTAGAGTGAGTGTGTGTGTGTTTTCTAATCTAAGTCACTCTGTAGAAGACTGGTTATGAAAATTCTACACAATTCATTTTCAATGAAACTCATGGAGGAAAAGAGTTATTATTTAATACTTTCTTCACTGACCTCTATGCTGCTTTGGCCTATTTTTAAAAATGACAGGGAACTACAGGATCCTTTAAAATGCCTCCTCCCTTTCATTTTCCATCAGAACTCCCCCATGCCTTAGGTGCAATGTGCACAGGTTCATTTTCCAGATGAGGTAGCTGAGGAACAGAAAGTTGCAGTGATTTGCCAGAGGTGACATAGGATGCTTGTGAGAGAGCCATAAATAGAACTCTAATCTCTAAAGGTAGGTCTACACTGCAACTGGGAGTTGTGAGGCAGCACATATTCCAGTAGCAACAACAGCAGGGCTGATGGCACAGGCTTGTCTTCAAGTATGTGGACTTTACCTATGTATTCAGGTGGCTAGCCTGTGCTACCGCCTGTGTCATTGCATGACATTGCTATTTTTTGGCAAGCTAGCTCAGTCAAAGCTAGCTCAGGTATCCCCATGTGTGTTGTCCCAGTTGCAGTGTAGCCATAGCTTGAGGCACTTGATCCATGTGTTATCCACTAGACCAGGGGTGGCCAACCTGAGCCTGAGAAGGAGCCAGAATTTACCAATGTACATTGCCAAAGAGCCACAGTAACATGTCAGCAGCTCCCCCCCTGCCCGCTCCCAGCGCCTCCCGCCAATCAGCACCTTCCGCATCCCTCCCCACACCACCCAATCAGCTGTTTCGTGCTGTGCAGGAGGCTCTGGGGGGTTGGGGGATGACTGAGGGCATGACTGAGGGTTGGGGGATGACTGAGGCTCAGGGGAGAGGACAGGAAGGGATAGAGTGGGGGCAGGGCCTGTGGCAGAGCCAGGGGTTGAGCAGTGAGCACCCCGGCACATTGGAAAGTTGGCACCTGTAGCTCTAGTCCCAGAGTCGGTGCCTATACAAGGAGCCGCATATTAACCTCTGAAGAGCCACATGTGGCTCTGGAGCCACAGGTTGGCCACCCCTGTGGTAGATCATAATGCCTCATGGAAATTGCTTCATATATCAGTACTTAGTGAAGCCAACTGCAAAATCAGACTAATCATGCTTACTTACCCAGAGTGCTCTGAGACCTACAGATGAAAAAAGCGCTATGTAATATGAAAACATTGAGACACATTTTTAAGATGGTCTAACTGAAGCACAGAATGATTAAGTGACTTGTCTAGGAGGTTTTGTTGCTGAGTCTGATGGGCATTGGCTAAGAACATGAGTCCTTCTCTTCAGTCTGTCAGTTAATTTGGAGAGCAAGTTGAAAAATTGAATTTTCATTCTGTGGGAAATTCTGAGATTTCAAAATTTGGTTTCATGGCAAATTGGAACAAAAAGTGAAAATGGTATTTTGCAAAATAAAATATTCCAAAATATTTAATTTGTTATCAAAACATTTCTATTTTATCATTTTGACCTTTATGTTTAAAACTTATTTTTTATGCTGTCTTAAAAATTATATTATAATATAAAACTCAAAATGATAAAATAGAAAAGATTTTATCCTTATTGAAATGAAATGTTTCAATAATTTCCTGACGAAGATTTTGACTGAAGTGATATATTCCTGTGAAATGTTTCAATTTACTTGAATCAACATTTTCAGAGAGAAAATTGTTCTGTCAGAAAAATAATTGATCTGGTTCAACATTTTCTATGATTTTTAGCATGCAGTGACAGGCTGTAGCTACTGGTGGTACCATATTATGGTTAGGTACCTGGCTCATGCCTCACTCCATCTCTTGTGTCCCCTGCTGATGGTTGCTCCAGTGCAGTGGGGCTCTCTCTTCTGGTATACAATGACAAGGCCTTTTGGCAAGTTCACCAGTGGAGCCAACCCCCTTCCGGGGAGGCGTAGGTAACAGAGTCTAACCAAATATATAGAAGTCTGTAACCCTTCTGTCAGGTGGAGTTGGCAGCAACAAGGTCTGGCTTCAGTGTTTTGGGGTTCCTCTTAACAATACAAAACAATATCCTCACCCACTAATGTGGGAAAACTTAACACCTTGCCGAGGCGCCTCTCAGAGGCAATACTTCCCCTCTCACAAGGACTGAGTCTGTGTATAACAAAAGAACTTTTATTCAAAAGGAAAAGGAACCAAGCATTAGTTTGGGAAAACACCGCAGCCACATTCAAAAGTGAACCTGACCTCACAGTGCATCAGACCGTGTCCTTTGCTTCAGTTTCTCACCTACTGGTGGGAAAGTGAGATGAGCAAATGCCCCTTAAAACATCACTCCCCTCTCCCTCTGCTGCACCTCACTCACAGTTGGTGGTCCTCTGTTAGTGAAGAATTCAATGGTGTGTTCATGGAGTTCACCTCCCGCCCCTGGGGGGACATCGAGCAACGCCTCAGCTGCTGCCTCTGCAACTGGCTCACAGCTCCTGCTGTTTCTCTACCACCACTGGCCACTGCTTCTCTGCTGCCGCTGCTTGCTGCTCCACAATATTGTGTTCTGAGGTTCTGTCTCTGAACCCATCTCTCAGTGTTTTCAGCAGGTAGGAGGGAACCTCACAGCCAGTGCAGTCTCTGTGTTGTCTTTCACTGTCCCCACACAGGGTCTAATGCTTAGCCCCTCGACCTGCTCACCAGTGATGTCAGCTCTAGGAATCACCCGCCAGAAACAATGACTCTCAGTTGAGTCCAATCAGCTCTGCCATTGAATGATGGAGAAGAGCAGGTCTAATGGCATCTAGGACTCTTTGGGCAGATTCCTGTCCCCACCCACTCTCCTCTTCCCTGAGCTTTGACATCCTTAATCCCTGCTTAGCAGGTGAGATACAGTTTAGGGTGACCCCTTCAATCTGGGCATGCTGAGCACAGTTCTGCTGCCCTTTACTCATACAGTGAGGATAACAACATTTCATTACCCGTGCATTCAAATACAAGAGTGACTTGTAACCCCAAACCAGCCAAAATTGATCATTTTGGCAAAGCAGCTCCATCTGCTGTGCACCTAGGCAGAGTAGGCATGTCTGTGCAAACATGGTCTGCTCCGGGAAGTCTTTTCCTCTGGCTCATCAATAGATGGCAGGGGAGAGCTCATTCAGACCCTGCTTACAAGTCTGACATCCCCTACAAAAGAGTCTCAGCCCAGGTGCAGGCTACTGTGGGGCGTACGCCCTATCCTCAGTGCTTGCAATGTTTCTATCCCCCTTTTCTCCAAGAGAAAAGGGTTTTTGCTCCCTTTGCAAGAGGGGCGTTGGTAGTGGAGTTCAGGCCCTCCCTCTCCACTGGGTTTCAGCCCAGGGCCCTATGAGAGGCAGCAATATCAAATACTGAAGGGTGCTTCCAGGCTGCCTCCCTCAGCTGCTTCCTACCACTTCCCTTCCCAGTCCAGTGTGTGGTCAAAAGCCTTGCAAATGATCCACCAGAAGATGGAATGAAGAGTTGCCTAGTCCTAGGGAAAGGCTAGTCCCTCCCTGCCACTTGCAGCCTTCGTGCCTGCAGCCAGGAGTAATGCTGCACCCTTGCTCAGGAGCTCCCAAAATAGGTGTCTCCTCCTCCGCTGTCTGGCTCTCTTTTAAACTCCTCTTCCAGCTGGAGCAGGCTCTGCAGGTGCAGTGGGGTGGAGCTACCTGGCCCATAACTGCCCCTTAAACCCTTCTGAGTTTACATACCCCATCACACATCTTTCCCCTGTTTGGAATGAAGGTAGGCTGTGCTGTGTATTCTATCTCATGATTTTGTTTTCTTTGCCAAGTGCACACTGAGGTTTCTTTTTAGAAAAGCATTTGAGTACATGCTTAGTCCATCTCTGTTCAGGACATCACTGAAGCATGTGCTTAACTTTGAACACATACTTAAATCCAATAGAACAATATGTTCAAAATTAAGAACACGCTTATGTGCTGTCCTCAGTACTTTTCTGAATTCAGGCCTGAATGAAGCTAGACTCTTATTAAATTAGTTAATTCCTTTCATACCTTTAATTTAATAATCTGGTGGTGCATGCATCCCAGTTGTTAAAAAAATCAATAAGTGTGTGTGTATACCTACACAAGAGGAAAAAACATAAAACAAGAAACTAAAGCAACAACTATTTCATTTGCAAAACAAAGGTTGATAAGTAACAACCATATGGCTGCCTGTCATAACATTTACAAAAACAAGAGCTAAAAAAGGAAAAGCATGAATACTTAATAACATCACTGCCTATATAATAAACAAATGTTGTTCTTCTTAAGTATAAAGACCTGCATATTCCTTCACAGCAGCCTTAATCTGACTCAAACGTAATATGGTTCTTTCACCAGTATCTCAAAATATATGCATGCCTCAAAAGCCTTCCGAAGAAGTGAGTTTCTACTCCCTGATGTCCCTCTTCATAAATACAAGCCAAGTCAGTGAGTGATTTCTGGGGTGCAATGGACAAATACCTCACACCAAGAGGCATACCCTAGAGAAGACTCACAGTCCCCGTCTACTGTCCCTTTCCTCTCAGCGGACAGCCAAAGAGCTGCTGACTGAGAAGGGAGCACAGAGCCAGTCAGCAGCAAGAACTGCTTCAAATTTGGGGAGTGGGGGGAGAGGCAGGGGGAGGGTCAGCAGTTGATTCCCTGGCTTAAGGTCCCAAGCATACCCTCATCTTTCTTGGAACAAAGGGTTTATTCTTCAGCAGGCTGTACCATCTTCCTAAAGGAATGGGGGTGGGGGATGTCACAAGTATTTCCAGACATGAGTGCCTCCCACTTCTCACTCCCTTCACCCCCCCCCCAACCCATGTCTACTATTACTGGAAGCAGCGTGTTTCTCACTTTAACTCCAAAACTGTTTCTGGTTCCTGGGCACGGGGCAAGAAGGGGGAGATATCTGTAGCACTTCTGCCTCTCCCTTCCCGTAGCAACCTCCCCACTTTCTCCCAACTACCTCTCTTCTTTGGGTAGCTTATTCAACCCTCAAGATGCACCAGGTCCTTGTATGTGTTGTGCGGGACACAGGTGTTTCATTCCCCTTCCCTGCTTTTAGGGTGGGTTTAAAGAAATTGAACCAGGCGGGGACAGGGCTGCTACTTGATGTCATAAACGCAAGGGGGAAGATTCAGCTGAAGGTCCCTATATATTTTAAAAAATTATTTCTTTCAAAAAGATTGAAATTGACCGTTTATTCACCCTAGCCCTCATGGTTATGAAAAGTGGTACTCAATAAAGAAATTGAATGTGATCACACTTCAAACCACACATCTGTCATTATTCTTAATCATTAATTATATAAGTAATTTACCCAGAACTTCTGCTGTTTGTTGATAAATAGATTAACTGACATTTCCCCCATTTAAAAAGCCCCTCAAAATAAAATATTTAGATACTGAAAACAAGGTAACAAAAATAATCAATTTTTTAAATAATCCAAGATGGTTGTGATAAAATATGCATTTCTTTATATTTGAGAAAATGTCTTTTTTTATAATATAAGACATGTAAGATTTATGATGTCCTTTTGTCCTTAAAATCCCTTGCCTCTGAATGCTGCTTATTCCTTATTTAAAGTGCTTGTTTTTTGTCAAAGATGTTATAGTCAAAGTTTTTGTCAGACGTTATACTATTGTCACTTAGTATACTAATCTGAGTTTCAAACTACAATTATTTTTTAAAAAATCCTCTTATTAATTCAGCTATAACTGAAGCTTTGTGGGGGAAAAATACATCCCCCCCAACCATGGTACAAACTGTTCCAGAAGAGTCACTCTGTGTGTTTACGCTGCTTGTATCATAGTCACACTGTGTTGCCCAGCAGGGAAGTTGCTTCGGAAGAAGCTACTGGCTACGTGTCTTGAATGTCCTTTTGCAAATCTACAGTAGCCAACATAGATGCATAATTGTTTACAAACACTGCAGAACCTTGTTAAAACCAAACTATTCCAGTCTGCCTAAGCAAACTAAAATTTTAATTTAATGATGACCATTTTTGCAAGTTATTTTCATAAGAAACTGTCACTGCATCAGTCAGAAAAAAGGAACAAAGAAATTTTGTCCTGAGCAAACAATACTGATGCCCCAAATGAGTAAACAAATGCTCTTCTGGTGTGTAATCTCAAATCCAGCATGGTAACAGCAAAATTAAAAGAACAATTGCCAATAAAAACAAAACAGATGTGCTAGAATGTGGTGTTTAATGACAGCCCTGAGTAAGAGGTAGCGTATAAATGTGTCACCGTTCATCCCAAAGTACCTCGTCCCTCTTGCATTAGGATTAAATAATTGACTGCAGTGTTGTAAAGGGTGTTTTTCACTTATCTTCATGTATCTAGCCAGCTCCACTGGGGAATGAAAAGGCAGAGTCATAATCCACTCCTGTCTCCTCCCCACTCGTCCACAGAGGGGAGTAGTGGTTGTACAATACCTGTGCTCTCCACAGGACCCAGACCCAAATCCAGGTAACCTTGATGTGACCATGTACAGAGGATGGAGTCTCACTACTTTGTACTGTTAGAACCGGGGACAATTTATACCATTTTATTAAACAAAATCAGAATAAATACAAGAACTTAACAGAGGGCTTGTTCCTGCAAGGTACTAAGAGCCCTCCTCTCCCATTGTCTTCACTGGGAGATGAGGGTGTGCAGCACCTCACACTATTAAACCCATAATTAGAAGCCGAACATTGCATCGAAACATAGGCATGGTCCCAGTATCATTAATTTATCCTCCATCCCAAGTATGAAATTCCAACTGCATAATATGCAGATCTATTAATTTATAGTAAATGCACTTGTTTGTCATCAGGATCTGGTCTTTATACTTTTTCCAAAAATATTCAGTGTCTTTTTCTTAATTTGTAAGATGATAGAAGTGTTCCAAAATGTGCAGATTTGACAAAGATAACTTGTCAGAGTTCTCCTCTATTTTCAGCCACTTGTTGGATATGAAAGATGACAGGCGATTGAATTTGCTTGAAGATGGGACCCTCATGATTCAGAATACCAGAGAATCTGACAAAGGCGTCTATCAGTGTATGGCCCGGAATGTGGCAGGCGAAGTTAAAACACAGAGTGCTTTCCTCAGATACTCCAGTGTTCCAAGTAAATACTTTCTGCTTCTTTGCATTATGTCTAGTTTGGAAACACATTTTTCATTTACTTGAATACACATCTCTCTTTTTAATTCTCAAATATATTCTTTAAAACATCCCCAAACCTCTACTCGAGGGTTAGTAAGTATTCTCTTAAGTTTGTATAATTTTTCATATTATTAATTTGAATTACAGTACTGCCCTGATCAAGATCAGGGCCCCATTTTGTTTTGCACTGCACAAACACATAATAAGAAAATCCCTGCTAGAAGAGCTTAAAATTTAAAGAGACCAGAAGTGGGAGAAAGGAAGTGTTGTCATTCCTATTTTACGGATGGGGATCTGAGGCAGAGAGACATTATGTAATTTTCCTCAGGCCATCCAGGAAGTCTGCAGCAGACTTGAGAATTGAACTTCGATCTTCTGAGTCTTAAACCAGTGCTTTATGTGAAAGATCCTTACTCAAAGAGTAGCATAGCAGTTTAGTTTCAAAAGGTGGAAATTAACACCCCTTTTCACCTTGTTTTTCTCTTTCTTCCCTAGCCAAGCCCAGTTTTATCATTCAACCCCAGAATACAAAGGTATTAGTTGGCACCAGCACCACTTTGGAATGCATGGCCACAGGCCACCCCCAACCTCACATCAGCTGGATGAGAGGAAATGGAGAGTCGCTGGATGAGTCCAGGTACAACATCACTTCTTCTGGAGGACTTTTCATCCAGAACGTCACATTGCAGGACCACAATCAGTTTATCTGCCATGCTCATAACAACCAGGGCTCTATCCAAGCATCAGCAAATATTATTGTTCAAAGTAAGTAGAACATGAAGCTGCTGTTGAGATTTCCATGGCTCAAGCGTGAAACATAGCTTTCAGGTCATGTGTGTTAAGATGCGTTCTTTGAACTGTATGATGAAAATGTGAGCTCTTTGTTGTCTTGCAATCTGTTGTCTTGTCTATACCAATATGCCTGTTAGTCAAATTTTGCCTCAGATACACATATACACAATATTGTTGACTGAACAGTATACATATCTGAGGGCAGAACTGAGCCCTCAGGAGTCAATTTATTAGAACTGTATATCAGTATTTCAAGCGTTCAATGTTTATTAGGCCAAATTCATCCCTGGTAACTCCATTGACTCTAGTAGGGATACACAAGGGATGAATTTGGTTTGTTTATATGAGACTATTTTTTACCAGCTGTATAAAGTCAGGGAAGACCAACATTGACCAGCACAGCTACACCCAAAATAGTCGATGGTGTGCAAGACATCATTTGGCTACTCTTACTACAGGCTGACATAACCATTTGAGTTAACTTTGATCAAACCTGACGGTCCATTTTAGGACCTTATAGTTAAATAAGCAGTTGGGTAAACTTGTATGACCCATAGTTTCTAAAAACAAAAAAATCCCCAAACCCTCTTTCTAGCCAGTAAGGAAAATAACTTCTAGTTTTAGAGGGGTTTGGCTTGTTGGCTTGTTTGATTGTGTATGGATGTGCATTTTGGGTGTGTGACTTAGGGAAAACTAAGTCAAATAAATAAGTTTTGCATTTTGTTCTGAAAATGGTTAGTTTTGTGGTCCCTTGCAGTACTGGGACCCATAATCTAGTTCCACAGTGTTTTCTGCAGTCATGAGTCTCCCTCATTGTTCAACAGCTTTATTGTGCTGATGGATCATAGATGTCAGAGGAAGTCATTGTGGCAGAGGCAGATGCAATGTCTCAGATAGCTAGAACTAATCCCAGGGATGGCTTTGATGATCATGCTGGAGACCTTGAACTTGACTCTGTATTCAACAGGGAGCCAGTGCAGAGAGCTGAGTATTGGGGTGATGTGTTTATGGTGAACTGTGTTGCTAAGCAGACAACCTGATGTGGGTTACACCCACTGGAACTTGTGTGTGAGGATTCATTCCTAGATATGAGTTGCAATAATTAAATCGAATGTAATAATATGTTTTTATGCCATGCTTATCATCATAGAATCCTAGAATCGTAGGACTGGAGGGGACCTCAAGAGGTTATCTAATTCAGTCCCTGGCACTCAGAGCAGGACTAAGTATTATCTAGACCATTCCTGACAGGAGTTTGTCTAACCTGCTCTTAAAAATCTCCAATGACCGAGATTCCACAACCTTCCTATGCAATTTATTCCAATGCTGATAGTTAGGAAGTTTTTCCTAATGTCCAACCTAAACTGTCCTTGCTGCAATTAAAGCCTATTGCTTTTTGTCCTCAGAGGTTAAAGAGAACAATTTTTCTCCCTCCTCCTTGTAAAAACCTTCTATGTACTTGAAAACTGTTACTGTGTATCTAATCCAAACTGATACACAGAGATACAGAAGATGGACTATGGCAAAAAATGTCCACAGTCTGGAACAGATCTGGATATAGATTCTTCATTAATCGTTTATCTTTTTTTCTCTTTAGAAATGATTTATGAAGAAATTATTTTTAAATATTTATTTCATTGTTTTGAATTGTTTGAGCCATTTTTTTCCAACCAGTTTAGCCTTTGGATTATTTACAAAATACCTTCTCTAAATATTTGTTGTTTGCAATTTGCTATTTATGCTGTATGATTGGTCACTTAAATTGTGTTGTGGCTGGGAGTTTTGAAGTGTTCACCGTTGGCCTAATTCTGCTTCCATTGACATCAGCAAGGGCCTAGTTAGGTCAACACAGATGGTTTGAAAATCTCACCAGGTATAGTTTCTATTCCTGGCTGGCTGATCGAAGTATAACAATCAGTAGGCTGCCTGTCTAAATCAATGTGGCTATGATCTTCTCAGAATTAGTTGAGAAACACTTTAGGGAGAGAAAGAGAGCATACAGAATGTAAGCAAGCCCAGAAAATTTTAAGGCATTTAAAATCTTTCCTTGTATTCATTGATCGTATTCATGGACCCCCATGGACTGCCATCACTAGTTCACTTGAGTACTGAGAGATTGAGAAAGAGAAGGTAGAGTTACTGGCTGTCTAGCAATCTTTACACCTCCTTTTTTTTTTCTGGTCATGCAATAATAATATATGTACATGAAGGTCATAAGCAGATCTTCATGTCTGACTCATTTAATTGCCCGAATACCAGGGCTTTTGCCAGGGCACTCCCCTGACCCATACACAAAGCATATACTATTTCAAGTTCATTGGCTAAATCCACTAGTTTCCCTGTTATGTCCCTGTCATTTTCAGACTACTTGCCACTGTTATAGGCATGCTCAAATCTGACTACAAAGGGCAAAGTCTCCTATCTTCATCTCTCTAGTTCAGCGGTTCTCAAACTTCATTGCAACACAACCCCTGTCTAACAACAAAAATTACTACACAGCCCCAGGTGGGGAACTGAAGCCTGAGTCTGCCCAGGCCCCAGGTGGAGGCCAAAGTAGAAGCCCAAGGAAGGCCTGTAACCTGAGCCCCACTGCCCAGGGCTGGAGCTGAAGCCCGAGCCCCACCACCCAGGCTTCAGCCCTAGGACCCACCAAGTCTAATGGTAGCCCTGGTAACCCCTTTAAAATAGAGTTGTGACCCACTTTGGGATCCTGACCCACAGTTTAAGAACCGCTGCTCTAGTTTGATTGCTAGGCCCCATGCCAAGACTTTTTTGGGAATTACTGTACACTGTTAACTCTCCCCTCTCTATCCCATACTATATATAATTCACTGTTACATATGTCTGCCAAGTCATTTATCCATTATGCTCTCCATTTTCGAACTCCTAAATCATGGGCTCAAGCAGCCATCTGTGCCTTGGTGGTGATGGCCCGTACAGGACAGTATATCCATCTGGAAGTTGCCTTCCCAGATGGATCCAGAAGTTGTAAGTTCTAAGGTAATTATTTTCTCTGTTTACTGGTTGGCCAAAGTCCCTGTACAGAGCCAGATGAATAAGTACATTCCATCAAAACTTCCATGGGATGAGTACCACTCTGCTTATTCCAATCCACATCACTGCCCATACACTGCACTTCCAACTATTTCATTCACTTTTCGCCATTGCCTTGTTAAAAAAATTCACTGTATAGTCCCCGTAAATGATTTCTTATATGTCTAATTAAAGAGCTCTGCATTTCTCTTCTCCCTTCAGAATAATTTAACCCTGTCCACCAGTTTAAAAATACTTAACAGAATCTACCCAGTAATGCTAATGATATATAAACCAACCTGTTGCAAAGAGAAGATACGTGACCACCTTTGTTTCTAAACTTCATAGAAGCCTAGAAGTCATGGTGTCTCAAAGGCCACTATTATTTTCTAGAGCTGAATTGTACAGCTTTAGTAGCTTCAATAAGCCAAGTACATAACAAATATCCTTGAATATAGAAGAGTAGGAAAAGTGCCTTCTAATAAGTATGACAGGGCATACATCCACGTGTATCTGAAAGGTCAGATGATAGATCATGTCTTGTTATATGTGCTTTTCCTTGTCAACTTCTTGCACAGTTTTTTTTCATTGTGACCTTTTTATTCATTACTTTAATGCTATTGAAATAACAAGACTTGCTTCTAGAATGGCTTTACTTATGTCTGTAACTAACACATGCTAGATCATGAAGTAAATCAGCTTCTGGAATTAACTTTAAAACTTAACCAGAGAGAGTGTGGCATGTAGAAGGCAAATAGGATTTGGCCTTTTATGGACAGATCCTATTGGCATAGGCTTAGCACAGATTTGTTTGGGGAGGAAAGGGAGGTTGGGTGACATTTGAGTGCTTACATATAAAGGGATTGAGGAAAGAATTCCCTCTGTAGCATGTTGTCACTGTTGTGGGGATATTTCTTATGAGAGCAGTGTTGTAAGAAAATGCAAATTATTTCATAAATGGATAAGGAGTTCCTTTGTGAGGCTACCACAATGAACTTTCAAGCTTTCAGTTGGTTTGCAGCTCCCTTTTGGAAAAAAACCCACAGTAAATACTTGAGCAAAGAAAAGTGTTCAATATCAAAGCATCAGAATAAATGGAAAGTCTTAAAAAAATCAATTCTGATCATTCGGCCCTTGCCTTCCTGTTTAAAGTTTTTGAATATCACGAAGGCAAAAATACATACATTTAAAGGAGAAAAATAAAAAATGATAGCAAAATCATCTTTATTCTTTCTCTAGTATCTTCTTCATATGATAGCAGGAAGGTTTTCATTATTATATTAAAAAATACCCAGTTTGTGCTTTGAATTTGTGTTGGTATAATTTGAATGGTTAAAAATATTTTTATTACTCTCATTTTTTCTTCACAAATTATAATAATTGTGTTATACAGTATATGGACTAGTGGTTTATCACAGATGTCCAGTAGGATTTAATCTTTGATTCCTCCCTGTTTGGGTTCTCTGCTACCATTATTATTATTATGAATATCTCAGGGTTATTTTACTTCTAATTTTTTCTTGACAATAAATAGTTATTTCCCACAGATGTCACTCTTATCTATCCTTATTTGTCCTTCCTAAATAACCTGTATATGCATTTTGAACTACTTTGTTTGGATGTATACTATTTATAATGCATAACCTATAATAACACTAGCAACAGACTGCAGTTTTTCATCTATAGAGACCATATGATTGAAATTGCCATCTGCTTGTCCTTCAAGATTCTTTACTGCTTCCTTGTTACTTTTATATATCAGTGTGTAGCTTTTTAATTTCTCTTTAGCTGGATCATTAATCAACCAACTGGTATGCAAAAGGATGCTTCTTATTTCACATTGAAAACAGATTGCATGTTTTGTTTTATGTGTTATGCTTCTATGTCATTTTAGCAGATGATCCATCTTTTTTTCCTGATTACTATAGTATCCATATATATTGTGGCAGCAATTAGAGTGAATAACATAAAATCTGCTTTATAGATTGGTTGAGACAAGCAATAAATAAAAATTGAAAATATGTTTCCCATTCAAAAGTTGAAATCAGTATGTAAGGCAGGTGCTTAGTTTATAAGACTTACAATAATTAACACTGTAAATCAAAACTTATTCCGAGTAAGCATCTTCATAACGTGTGGCCAGAAAGGTTTTGCCTTGATTGATTTTAGTAAGATGACAAAACTCTGTTTATGTGATAAATATAAACATAATAATAATAATAATAAGTAATAACTTTGATACTAAGATTCCTCAATGGAAATTGTTTTAAGTAACTTCATGGATTTTTTAGCATTGGTGATCTGCTTGTGAGCATTCTATAACAATAAATGAGAGTGTGAAAGAGTCAAACATATTACAACATCAAAAGGTCTGCCTTAGAACAGTCAATACAACTCTGTTTTACCTGATTATAAATGTAGTGTCCCAAGAACATAAGTTAATCAGTGACAAAAGAGATGAGATGTGGAAATGCCAACTCATTTGGATTTTAATCTTCTGTTTTCCTAGTTGTAGTTAGTGCTGGGTTTTGCTCA
Source organism: Mauremys mutica (assembly GCF_020497125.1). Taxonomy (NCBI): domain Eukaryota; kingdom Metazoa; phylum Chordata; order Testudines; family Geoemydidae; genus Mauremys; species Mauremys mutica. The sequence continues at coordinate 73,621,286 of NC_059073.1, forward strand.
AGTTTAAGCCAACTCTTTTGGTTGTTTTAATTAATTCCCTACAAAATGGCTTTCTGCCACAGCATCTTCTGAAAAATCTACATGGGATTGTTGTTTGGGACTTTAGACAAAAGTCTCATTACATTTGATGGTACTTAGCCATTCTTGAATCTCACTTTAACATAATTAGTATCTTTTGTTTGTGATGCAGTAATTAATGATGATTCTTTTTTCAAGACAGCTCATCTGGAGGAAGAATTCTGATTAGACAGTGAATATTCTCAAAGGAGTTATGCCCTCCTAGGCAATCTAAAATTCTGTGCAGGATGTGTATCTTTCTGTTTATAGACATATGGAATTAGTGCCTTTAAAAAATTAAACATTTTCACACCATGCTGCCACTATGGAATTACAAGTTCTAACTTTGGGAGTTTGTAGTTACTACAAGTTCCTGAGACAATGAATTCTGAGTTTTAAATGGTGCCTAATGCATATTCACAGGCAAAAAATGAAGGTGGAGATCTGGTTGAGCTGACATATCAGTAACTTAATGGTATAACATATTACAAGAATGTTTTAATTATCCCCAAACCAAACATTACATACCCAGGAAATTCAGAGTTAAGATTAAATTTTAAAGGAACCCAAAGCAGTTACTGTATTGAAATGCACACTTAAAGCACTCAAACTACCTTAATTGTGCCTTTAGCAAGCACCATAAATGGAGGGGGCATGAAGTTAAAACTTTATCTTTTAAAATTCAGTTTCATCTAGTGTGACACCACATTCACTAAAGCGCTTTAATCATAATCTTTTGCTCAGTACATGGTGTCACTACAGGGTAGCGATAAGGTGGTGAATGCTTAGCTCTGCATGCCATAGCCATACCATTATGGGGTGTTTGGTGTTTTATATATATACAGATAGTCAGTGAGAGAGAGAGAATACTTGTTTGTGTTTCCTCGTCAGCATATATATTATTGGTAGTAGTAGTTTTTATATATATACACACACATGTATGTTGAGGAAGGAACCCAAATATATATATTGAAAATGGAACACACAAAAAAAAGTCAAGATGAAGTGTACATTTTGGGGCAAAGTGATTTGTGGGAAAACAGATTTAAAAAAAAAATAGGATATTTTTATTCACATAGCTCACAATCATGAGATGTTCATATTTACTGGAAATAATTATTGGTAATAGTAATTTTTATTTTAAAAATCTATAAAATAGAAGATAAAAAAAGCATGCAATAATATCAGTTGAGCTACCTTGAGTTGCAATGTTTTGAACTGCAGTTTAACTTCAGTTCCTTGAAATTTCTGAAAGTCGTCTTCCTGAATTTAAATCAGGAATCAAGGCACTCAGAGAAATGGGGAACTGGGGAAAAGGGAAGAAATATAGCATTCATATTCACTTCTTAAGGTGGTGCAGAACATGGTGAATTACTTACCTCCACAAAGTGAGATCTGCATTAACTATGTAGTTAAAAACCAAGCAAAAGCTTAAGGGGGTGTGAGACATATATACGTGGAAAGATTGGATATTGATGTTAGGGACACCTAATTATGAACTACCTTCTTTTCATCTTCTTTCTCCAATGGATTATTTTAAATTAACTCCAGCCTTTTGTCTGCTATAGAGATGGCAAAAAATGCTTTCGGTTTTACAAAACTAAAATTAGTGGTGGTCCCATTTCATCCAAACCGTCCAAATTTGGGGAAGGGGATTTGAATAACTGGTTCTTATTTTAGTCCATATTTACTGTTATATCCTCATTTACTTTCCCATCTAAAGCAGGAATAATGTTTTGAAAGGCACATTATATCACACCCACTGGTTGAGGAGGGAAAACAGCTACTAGAACCGAGCAGGAGCTGGAGTAGCAGGGAGAAGTAATTTACTCCTTCCACATCCGTCCTTCCATTGCTGCTGCCTCTACTCACCCCTAGCTAATCTGAGGTAACTCCTCAGCTGTCCTTTCCTCTCCCCACGATAAGGTATGTTGTTGGGGAACCAGTGTTTCCACAGCCACTTAAAGCGGCGTTGCCCTGTAGTTCAGCACACTGTGAAAGAGGAGTTGGGAAGCACTTTTACGAGCAATCAGCTATAAAGCCCACCCACTGGCAGCAACAGTAGCCTCCATCCATGTCCTTAGCATTTTGTATATAGAATATGCAAGGGCAGCATTTGGACCATAAGCAAAGAGTTTTTCTGTGATTAATGAGATCATGTCTAGCTTTCACCTTTGGTGCTTCTCTGACTGAGGAAGAATTGTGGAAGTCGTCCATGTTATTCCTTACTGCCGCTGCTATCATACACAAGAGTTTTGATTTCAGGATCTTTCTTTTGTTGATTTTTGCATAAGAAGCTATGAGACATGAATTATGTTCTCTTAGAGATGGGGTTTTAGGAATGTGTTTTCCTGCTATCCACCGTAAATAGGAAGACTCTTGATAGGAATCAGAGCTGTGTACTGTTCGTCCTCAGAGTCCCAGCTGTACTCATTTCAATGAGCTTGTGTCTTAATGGACCCGTGACAGATCATCATTCTTTCAAGCCATGTTCTCCCAAGTTTTTAATTTTGTGTGGTGACTCTAGTGACATTGTAAAAAGTTCTTCTGAAAGTAATGGGTTTATACTTTTTATACATACCTATATTACTCAGTTATTTTAGCTGCTTTCAGTACTGCAAATGGTAACACAAAAAACACTTTGCTTCCTTGGTAGTAAAGGAAAGCACATGACATGATTTACACCTGCAGTGTGTGTGTGTTATTGTCAAGCAATTATTTTTTTCTGTTCAGCTCCTCCGCAGTTTACAGTAAGTCCCTACAATCAGGTGGCAATAGAAGGGCACACGGTAGATTTCCAGTGTGAAGCAGATGGTAATCCTCTTCCTGTGATTGCCTGGACCAAATCAGGTATAGCCAAATCTACATGAGATCATATATTTTTGTGCTGAATTTTATATTTAAAATAAATAAAAATAGTCTTCAGCCTTTTTCTTTTCTTTCTTTCTTTTTTTTTTCTTTTTTTTTGTTATTGGAAAGAATTACTAAAAGTAAATCAAGGAAGTATTGTGTAGAATTACTGAAATTGAGATATTTAAAGCTATTTGTATTTATCTGACCTAATCTCTTATGTCATCACATGTGTACAAAAAAAACACATTCTCTGATCTGTCAATGATGCTGGTCTCAGTGCCCAGCCATCCACTTTCCCCATATCCATCCCCTTGCCTGAAATTCCCTCACAGACTTGCTTTGGCAGGCAACCTTCCTCTTGTCATTCAAATTCCTCCTTACGATCAACTCCTACTGCAACACTCGCAAGAAGTAGGATGAAGACAACATTTCTATTTTATGACGTTTATTGTATATGCATAGAATTTAAGAAACAAACCAATCTACAACCTGTTCAATCATGCTATGCCCACACCATTTCTAAGTTTGAGTTACCCCCTGTAACTTAGTTTGCACAACCACAGTCTTTCTGTTTTCCTTTCTAGCCTCAGTTGTTGGCTCTTAGACTCTTTGTAGCTGGGGCCTTATATAGTAGAACAATTTTGCTTGCTGTAATATTAATGACAAAAGATAATGTTACTGTTTTAACAAAAATCTCACTTTACCTGGTTTATGCCGTATTTTTTTAAATTAAGTATATTGGGTGGACTTCTGCCTTCAGCTAAGCGTGTGCATCTTCTGTTCAATTTTGCATGCTTAACTGAGGTTAGAATTTAGCACCTTGTAATTTTGGAAATATCCATAGATTTAAAAGGTCACTTCATAACATCTGCTTCTGAATAGTTATTTCCAAGCAAGCAATAGCAAAATAAGTTCATATCAGTATGTTTAATATTTTGGAACAGTCTTCTTTTATGGAACCTATGGATCAATTTGTAATTATGTGGTAAATTGCAGTATTGGCCACAATCTGCCATTGTACAAGGGTTCAACAGGTGAGGATTTGTCCTTATGTTACTAAATAGCAATGATACGTTATGGACTTTACTTAGTAATTTTACTAAAAATGAGGAAATAGCTCAAGGGGGTTGCTTGGCAATAGAGTTTCAAATTAGCAAACAACTCAATACCACTTAATCTTCAGTTTTTGAATTTTGTGGCAATCCAATTTACATGGATTGGATTGGAAATAATACCGATATAGTCACCCTGGGATTATATGGACATGAGTTTATTTAGTAAATATTATGGAATTTATCCTTTTATACAAAAACCTTAGTGTCCAGCTAACCTCATTCCTTCCTACACAACAATACTAGTGCAAATCTGGAAGCTAAAGAAAAAGGGCTCACTTTATAACCAGTTTCTGATCACTTTTTTCATAAGACATATTCTGATTGCTTCCTTAAGTAGTCTGAATCCTTACCAAATGTTCAGGTTTGCTGAGATGGGGTGTGTCCTAGTGGACAGAGCAGTGGACTTGCATTCTCTTCCTGGCTGTGGTACTGCCCTGTTTGAATGACTTTGTGCAAGTCAGTTCACCTTTCTGTGCTCAGTTTCCTCATCTGTAAAACTGTAATTATCACAATGCGTACCTCCCGTGTCTAAAGTGCATTTTGGAGACATATGAGTAAAAGCACTATATGGGACTAATTATTGTTGTTGTTGTTGTTTATTATTTGAGTTCAACACCTATGTACTCTGGCTCTCCTTCAGATCACATAGTGATCTCTCTGTCACACTCCTCAATAAAAAGCAACACTGTTAGCAAGATGATGAATAGCTCATTATCTGACCATGACATTGAAGCAAGCAACTCACATTGCTCAATAACCCATTGTTCCCCACTCAGGTACTGTCAGCAGATACTAAAATTAAACCATTTACATTTTCCAGAGGTGAAAAACTACTGTATCAATTCGTTAGACTGTCTGATCAATTCAATTTCTCTTTTTGTGGACTGGATCTTTTTTCATAACAAGGTCTAAATAATGAATATTAGCCCTTCCGAATTTGGTATTATCAAACATGATCAAATGCTCTGAGTTCTATGCTATGTTGCTGGCAATTTTAATGTTTTAAAAGTATCACTAAATTAACATCTTGTTTAATAAGCAAAGAGAAAAAGACCACCAATGGTAGAATTTGAAAGGAAAGAGCAAAATGCTCACAATTAACCATGTCAAGAATTTTGAAGGGAATGCCTTTTAATATATATTGCCTCCTAAAATGTTAACTAAAATAATAATAAAAAACCCTATAAGTATGTATATAAGATGAGTGTAATTTACCATATTTATGTCTCTGTTGTTTGACACATTGCAGGAAGTCAGCTGCCTCCTGATGGACGCCACACGGTGCTGTCATCTGGAACATTGCGTATTGTACATGTGGCCCAACATGATCAAAGCCAGTATGAATGCCAAGCTGTCAGTGCTTTGGGTGTAAGGAGAGTGACCATCCAGCTGAATGTGCAACCTAAAGGTAATAAATTAGGTGTTTTGTTTTCTGCTGTTTTTAAGGTTATAAATGTGCCTAGAAACTTATCAGATGGTCACACTTTTAATGATAAATATGTATTTAGAAACATCATTTTCACTTTTGGGGGTAGTAGACAAAATCATGGTTTGTTTTCAGTACCAGAATCCTGTGTATAACTGGTTTGTTCATTTCACATTTGTACCACATTGTATTTTGCTGAGGAACAACTCCAGTAACACTCCACAGGCTATCAGGAGAGGATTCCACCTTCCATGAAGCATTTCTGTGGTGGTGGGCAGAGAATTTGGCCCTATATAAATATAAATCCAAAACAAAAAAAATTCCCAGGCTATATTTATCCAGTTTCCGTATTATGGAATATGGTAAAATTATCTATAAATATACTTCTTGAATTTACAGCAAGCGGAGTGAATTTTCCTTACCATTTAAAAGGGTTTAATCCATTAATGTAGTACCATCAATGTCAACATTGTTACTTGTGAGAACATGAGTGTTTCCCCAATGTGTTATTACTTCATATAAATATTTAAAGGGCAATAATAGAAGGAAATGATTGTTTCTATTAAACACCAGTTGTAAAACAGGAAGTAAGAGGTTATGTTATTAAAGGTCAAATGTAATTTTAAAATTAAAATAAAATTGGTTAAGGCAATAGGGTAGTGAATCATTTTACTTAATGATGTACTCATCACAAATGCAGTAGAGTCATCTAAATCAAAATTAGGCCCACTTATGGAAATTATGGCCTAAAATAGTGTTTTTCTTTTTTGATGCAACATCCTAAAATAACCTAACAGGTCCCTTTCAAACATAATTTCTATGATTCTATAATTTGTGATAGTACCATTATAAGTATTTTTTCCTACTAACTTAAGACATGTTTGAACATATGAGTATCCATGCCCTAAACTATAGAAACAGAAAAGTTAACAAAAGACCTTTATATGATCTTAGGGATATGGGACTCATCTGAGCCTAGTGAATGTTATAGCATGAATGTAAATGGAGTAAGACCTTTCCAAAGTTTAGTAAGATTTTTCTATCATTTTCTTATTACATGGGATAACATGGCTTTGTTGTTCTCATTACAGTAACTAAACTCCAAGGGGCAGATCTTCAGTCGATGTAAATTGTCATAGTTCCAGCGAAGTCAATGATGCTATAACAGTTTATACCAGCTGAGGATCTGTTAGCCATGGCAAACATAATCAATCCAGGAAAGTGTAAGTCGATGACACTGTTGGGTATTAGAAGAGATGACAATATAAGGAATGTGTGTTTGTGTTTTCTGCAGCTCTGCCAGTATTTTCTCAACTTCCACAAGATACCAGCGCAGAGGTTGGAAAGAATGTAGAGATTCCTTGCAGTGCACGTGGAGAACCTCAGCCCACAATCAGCTGGAGCAAGGTAGGGTCACTTAATTATATCTAAGGGGCTCTCAGTCTTGTCCAGCTGATACAGAACCTTAAAAGTAATGGACCCAGTGTTGTTCAGTTGCAGCTGTGGTTTTTACCAAAATATAGACACCTATTGTAATCCTCAAACAATCCTTTTAAAAATATTTGTTAATGTTTTTGAAAATGACAAAGAGCAAACTTCAGCAATTTAGTCTGTCGTTTAAAGGCCTGTATTATATTTTTCAGTCTTTACATCAGAAAATTAGCAAGCCATTGTGTATAAGGGCAGATTCTGTCTCTGATTATAGATTGAGAGCAACACAAGTGGATGGCATAAATTGGTCCTAAGTATTGTTTCTTAAAAGCAACATCTTTTTTTAAAACAATTTGACAAATTCATCCAAAATAGATCAGATTCATTAAACTATTCCATTTTGGAAGGCTTTAAAAGATTAAAAGCTCTATACAAATCTACTGTACATAAAAGCTTTTTTAACCGTAGCCTATTTTCAGTAAAATTACAATACAAGAGTTGAAAGAGTGTGCTATGCCATACTTAAATTCTTGGGATTCTTCAGGACTGAAATGGCCTTCTTCATAAATTAGGTGGCCTAGGGGGCTGCTCTAATTCATTGCAGTTCTGCCTAACAGTAATGCTATAGCCTGGAGCTGTGCTAGAATCTCCAAAGTCATAGTCATCTTTCTTGTGTTACTCCCATCAAATGGAGTCTACTCTGAGTCCTGTCCCTCGAAAGTGCTATGTTCAATGCCATATCCCCTATCATACTACATGCTAACACGTCTTCCTTTATGACATCCCACCTTGTCTCCTTGGGTTGGCTGTTGTAATTTTTGAATCTGGTTCTAAGAATAAGGCTATGAGTTGAAAATTCACTGGAAGTACCTTTATTTCCCAAAATCTGATTGGCTTTTTACCCTTTTACCAAAGGAAATACATCCCATATGCTGTACTCAACATGACTATAAACCCCATACTGCAATAATCATAGAATCATAGAATTCAAGATCAGAAGGGACCATTATGATCATCTAGTCTGACCTCCTGCAAGATGCAGGCCACATAAACCGATCCACCCACTCCTGAAATAATTCTCTCCCTTGACTCTGCTGTTGAATGCTCCAAATCATGATTTAAAGACTTCTAGTAGCAGATAATCCACCAGCAAGCGACCCCTGCCCCATGCTTCGGAGGAAGGCGAAAAACCTCCAGGGCCACTGCCAATCTATCCTGGAGGAAAATTTCTTCCCGACCCCAAATATGGCGATCAGCTGAACCCCGAGCATGCGGGCAAGACTCTCCAGCCAGACCCTCTGGAAAAAGGCTAACAATATCCTATCATTGACCCTTTGTACTAATTACCATTGTGGCATGTTATTGACCTATTGACTAAACCCGTTATCCTATCATACCATCCCCTCCATAAACTTATCTAGCTTAATCTTAAAGTCATGGAGGTCCTTCGCCCCCACTGTTTCCCTCGGTAGGCTGTTCCAGAATTGCACTCCTCTGATGGTTAGAAACCTTCGTCTAATTTCAAGCCTAAATTTCCTGACTGACAATTTATATCCGTTTGTCCTCGTGTCCACATTAGCACTGAGCTGAAATAATTCCTCCCCTTCCCTGGTATTTATCCCTCTGATATATTTAAAGAGTGCAATCATATCTCCTCTTATCCTTCTTTTGGTTAAGGAAAACAAACCGAGCTCCTCAAGTCTCCTTTCATACGACAGGCTTTCCATTCCTCGGATCATTCTAGTGGCCCTTCTTTGTACCCGTTCCAGTTTGAATTCATCCTCCTTAAACATTGGAGACCAAAACTGCACACAATACTCCAAATGAGGTCTCACCAACGCCTTATATAACGGGACTAGCACCTCCTTATCTCTACTAGAAATACCTCGCCTAATGCATCCCAAGACCGCATTAGCTTTTTTAGCGGCCACATCACATTGCCTACTCATAGTCATCCTACGATCAACCAGGACTCCTAGGTCCTTCTCCTCCTCCGTTACTTCCAACTGGTGCGTCCCCAGCTTATAACTAAAATTCTTGTTAGTCATCCCTAAATGCATAACCTTACACTTTTCACTATTGTATTTCATCCTGTTACTAATACTCCAGTTTACAAGGTCATCCAAATCTCCCTGGAGGATATCCCGATCCTTTTCCGAATTGGCAATACCTCCCAACTTTGTGTCATCCGCAAACTTTATCAGCCCACTCCTACTTTTGGTTCCGAGGTCAGCGATAAATAGATTGCTTCCCTCATACTATAAACAATGGCCTTATTACAGTAGAGTGATAAGGAGGTCCCACTACACCATTCAGGTGTTCCTGGTCTTGGTTCCTCATTGTTCAACATCCACTTTTATATCCTATGCTTAGCTGTGAACAGCACTTATTTCTGTCAGCTACTGTCTGCTTCTCTCAGACTCTTCCTGTAGCAGTGGTCACAACCCTTCCTTTTACAGTGGTTTCAATGAGCTTAAACTAGTTTGTGGTTTTAACTAACACAAAAACTTTTTACACCATCTTAATTAGTTTTGTTGTTTGGTAGATTATCTGCATAACAACAGTTACCTTATTATTTTTATAACAAGCACCATCTTGCATTATCTGTATTCCTTCACTGGTCTGTATCTTTTTTTTTCCTTCAAGCTTCATCTGTTAAACTCTCTTACCCAAATAGTTGTCGGAACTGCATTTTAAATGATCAAACCGTCAGAGCTTGCACTCCTACCCTAGGATCTCCAAAGTACTCTGTGCTATTGAGATCCTGCTCCCAGCCCAATCTGCCCCTTCCTCTTGCAGCCCCACTCCTGGCCTGCTCCCATGTTGGGGCTTAGTGTAGGGCACCCTACGTTTATCCTATATGGTACCTGTCCTGATGGAATTCTTGCTAGGGGGTTTTTACATACACAAAACTTTAACTTTAAGTTGCTACAGTATTGGAGACTCTATACATTTCCTTTCACTTTCATTTGTGAAGAAAGCCTCCTGATTTAAATATAATCAATAACTGTTATGTTTACTGTATATATCTAAAAAGTAATAGTAAAGAAATAAAACTAATTTTTATTTAAATCTGAACTGATTGTACCACTCCTGTAAACTACAAAATAAGCAAAGAAGCCACTTTGTGAAACAAACATGTTAACACCCCAATCTCATTGGTCCATTCTCAGAGGCTAATAGCATCAGTAAGATTTCCTGACTCTCTGAGAGAAAATACTTTGCCCAAATACTCCTTTGTACTCAGTCAGTCAGTTACAGCAAGACTTCTCCTACCTCCACAGTGTCCTCATAGGTCACCTTTGCAAATTACCAGGTACAGATAAAGCAGTAAGAGGGAGGGGACCAGCACATTAATGGGAAAGAAAAACAAAACAGATCCCCACCATTGATTTTGAAGCACTCTGATGTATATTCCTATGCCTTGTCTGTGGTGGAATCTAAAACATTTTTTTCAGTCCCCCCACAAAAATTGTTCCATGTGTTGAGGGCCTTCATGAATCAGACTACCTCTAATCAGTAGTTGATTTGAGATGTTTCATTAGTAGTAGCTTTCCACCTTTTCTGAGAAGAAATTGAGAGACACCAATAACATGCACTTTGGGTGTTTTTGTTTGTAGACCGGTGTTCAGATTACTGAGAGTGGCAAATTCCATGTGAACTCAGATGGCACTCTTACAATCAGAGACTTAGGACAAGGAGACCAGGGGAGATATGAATGTGTTGCAAGGAACTCTTTTGGCCTGGCTACAACCAGTATGGTGCTGACTGTTACCAGTAAGTTTCCAAGTAGCTGTTCCTCTACTAATGTTTCAATTTCTGAAAATCTGCCTAGTGTCTTGAGTTCTGATAAGCATAGAGCTTTTTTGACAGACAAATTGTAAATATGCTTTTATTAAATATTTAATTGACAGCACTCTTCTCTTTCTCCAGTTAGTAGATATTATAATGTTAAACATCAAAGAAAATGAAATATATGTCAAGGAAAATTATCACCTCATGAACATTTACTTTTATCCTTGTCTTTTTTTGTTAAACCAAGAACAGTGTCCCCAAATAGCTTTGAGGTACTGGTTGCCATTTCAAAAGCAGGTCCTGTATAATGTTAGCAGATATCTTTTTTTTTTAAATGTTTATTAAAGCAATAATACCTTTCAAGAAGTAGAATTACTCTGAGACCCAAAACTGAACTGAGGGAAAGTTAAGCTTGAGAATGTATTTCATTTGTTGTTTTAAAAAAAAAAGTTAAAGAAAATATTATGGATTTTAAAAAAAACAAAATCCCTCAAAAGTAAGGAAAGAGGCAGATATATTATAATTAAATGAAAATTATATAACAAAGAATAGTAGAGAAACAAAAGGTGGGTGAGGTGATATCTTTTATTGGACCAACTTCTGTTGATGAGAGATATGAGCTTTCGAGCTTACACAGAAGTTGGTCCAACAAAAGATATTACCTCACCCTTCTTGTTTCTCTGATATCCTGGGACCAACATGACTATAACAACATTGCATATAACAAAGAATGTCATTACAGTTTAATTTGTATGCAACAAAAAGGTATTTCGGGGATTTGTAACACAATTATCATGTGGCAGTCCTATTCGGGGTCACTAGAAGGGGATTTACCAGGTGCATGGCATGCCTTGGGTTACATCACATTTTTTCTTTTTAAGAAGAAAACTCTGCTGCATTCAAAAAAAATTAAGGTAGTTGGTGCATGAAGAAATCATCAAGAAAAATTTTGAGTGATTTTTCTTTTCTTTTCTTTTTTTTGCTCTTTCTCTGTGTGTACCCATTTGAAGGTCATTGTAATAAAACACAAAATTTAAGAAAGTAAGACGGTACTTTCTGAACATGCTGCAGTAATTTTGCCATTTGTGCTGATCTCCCAATTAATTCTGTCCTAGAAACTGTAATTTAACAATGCATTACTAATAACTAAGGAATCCAAAGACAAATTGGAGGATGACGTTAATGGCTTTGCGTGGCACAATTTTGTACTTCTACTTTCGGGGGGTTGCTCTTGGAGCCATTTAGGGTTTCATGCTAAAAATGCCTGTATTTTGTCATCTGTGTGCATGCTCTCAGCTCTAGAGTACAGAAAACTATCTGGGCAAAGTATTTTCTCTCAGGAATCAGTATTGGTTCTGTCAGTCTCTGAGAATGGACCAATGAGAAATGATAGTTTAACATGTTTGTTCTATAAGGGTCTCCCATGCTTATTTTGTATTTGACAAAGGAGTGACACAATTGGTTAAAATTTAAATAAAAATGGACCTTTATTTTTTATAAGCCCCCTTCCCAAAGTAATAGTAAAGTGTATAGATTCTATTATACAACTGTAACAACTATCCATGCATATTATCTTCTATTTATTCTTTGTTTGCAGTGAAGTCAATTGAGCATAATATATTGCATGTATTATCCCGTATAAGATTGGATATAAATGAGAGAGCGCAGACAAAGCAGCTTGTAGCTTTTTAAAAAATGCTGCTGTTCGTTGTGTAGATTGGTCCACTGAGCAACCCGTAACTTCCCTCAGTAGATATTTTCTCCTGAGAAAGCACCACTTAATCTGAACTACCATTGTGACTAATTTAGATGAGTTAATAACCTCATCAGATATCACTACCCTATTTTATCACAATGAACCTCTCATGTTGGAAAGCTCCACTGTTTTCCTGGTTTTTACTAGGGAGCAAGGGCTAATTGGAAAATGGGTGAGATGATGGGAATGGAGTCTCTTGCTTATTTTTCAGGGATTTTGTAGTGTTCTAGAGATTGTCTGGGATGGAATGGTTTTTACAAGTCCTCTTTATTTTACCTCATACCCCTTTGCCTGCTCCCAGATGCTTCATTTTTATGACGCTAACTTCCTTTTTCAAATGTAACTTCGTAGTACTGGTCCATGGGGAGGCTCCCTCAATATTGCTAGTCTGCTTTACTCTAACAGAAGAGTGAGAGAATATGAACGTGTGGCTCTTGGTGGATTATGCTAAGTACGTTGCCCCAAAACTGAATTGTTCCTTAAAAAACAATGTTTATGGTTTCTTAACAATTGGGATTTTGGGACCTCAGATTGGTTCCTTCTGTGATGACCAAAATGTTGTTGAAAGCTCAGTGTACTTCATCCTTGTGACCCTTTCTACTGAGATTCAATTCCAATTATGATGATTTTTGGGTGGCTCCTTCTCCTCTAAGAATTGAAGTGAGACTTAATTCACAAAAGTGTCTAAGCAGCTGTACGTTGATAACATTGTCATTATTAACCGGATCTGAACCAGTGATCTGAAGGTGTCCTGTATCTCTTTACCAATTCTGAACATGCCAGCTAGGATTATTGTATGGAAGATAATTGCCTATTCTTTGCAATGTCTAATATAAATGTCAGGATTTACAGCTTTTTTTGTTCTTGTAAGGCTTGTCACTTTAAAATGCCAAATGTTATTAAATGCTATTTATATCACATAAATTTGAACTTTAAAAATGAGACATTTCTCAAACTATGGATTTTTTTTTTCTGCAGTAACGCAAGGTAGACCAGCTGGTGATAACTTTGTTGAATCATCCATTCTCAATGCCATCCAAAAAGTTGACAGTGCAATTAACTCCACAAGAAGAAATTTGTTTTCGCAGTAAGAATTTATTTTATCTTTGCTCACAGAAATTGTTCATATTTTTATTCTGCTTAACTTGTGAGTGTTTTTAAATTACAAAAAAAAACCCCTAGCGACACAAGGTTGGTGAGGTAATATCTTTTATTGGATCAACTTCTGTTGGTGAGAGAGACAAGCTTTTGAGCTTACACGGAGCTTAAAAGCTTGTCTCTCTCACCAACAGAAGTTGATCCAATAAAAGATACTACCTCATCAACCTTATCTCTCTAATATCCTGGGACTAACACAGCTACAGCAACACTGCATTCAAAAAAGTGTACTGTAATGAAGTTGTCAAAACATATTTTTGCTTGTAGCCAGGACATGGTTTCTTAGCCCTGGTCTACAGTATGAGTTTAGGTCAAATTTAGCAGCGTTAGATCGATTTAACCCTGCACCCATCCACAGGACAAAGCCATTTTTGTTGACTTAAAGGGCTCTTAAAATTGATTTCTGTACTTCTCCCCAACGAGGGGTTTAGCACTGAAATCAACATTGCTGGGTCAAATTTGGGGTAGTATTGGCCTCTGGGAGCTATCCCAGAGTGCTCCATTGTGACCGCTCTGGACAGCACTTTGAACTCAGATGCACTAGCCAGGTACACAGGAAAAGCCCCGGGAACTTTAGAATTTCATTTCCTGTTTGGCCAGAGTGGCGAACTCGTCAGCACAGGTGACCATGCAGTCCCAGAATCGCAAAAGAGCTCCAGCGTGGACCGAACGGGAGGTACTGGATTTGATCACTGTTTGGGGAGATGAATCTGTGCTATCAGAACTCTGTCCAAAAGACAAAATGCCAAAATATTTGAAAAAAATCTCCAAGGGCATGATGGACGGAGGCTACAACAGGGACCCGCAGCAGTGCTGCATGAAAATTAAGGAGCTCAGGCAAGTGTACCAAAAAAAACAAAGAGGCAAACAGCCACTCCAGGTCAGAGCCCCAGACATGCTGCTGCTATGATGAGCTGCATGCAATTCTAGGGTGGGCCTCTACCACTATCTCACCCCTGTACGTGGACACCTGCAAGGGGGGAGTCTCATGCAAAAGGAATGAAGATTTGGGGGACGAGGAAGATGATGAGGAGGATAGTGCACAGCATGCAAGTGGAGAAACCATTGTCCCGGACGGCCAGGAACTGTTTATCACCCTGGAGCCAATACCCTCCCAGCTCTCCCAAGGCGGACTCATGGACCATGAAGCCAGAGAAGGCACCTCTGGTGAGTGTACCTTTGTAAATATAATGCATGGTTTAAAAGCAAGCATGTTTAATGATTAATTTGCCCTGAAGTCTTGGGATGCATTCCCGGCCAGTACAGCCCCTCCTTTTAAATGGCCAACCCAACTGATGCTTGGTATGGGAAAGGAAGGTGCTGCTGTTTGAAGCCATTCCCACATGTTATGAAGGTTGAAGAAGGTGAAAGATTGTGGCTTACCATGGCTGCCTGCAAGCCGAATTCTCTTGCCCAACCTTGCGTGTGTGATCTCTCACACCAAACCGGCAGGCCCTCAATATAAGAGGCAAAATGTGACCTTATACTGAAAGCACATGTGCTATGTAATGTTAACAGCTTGGTTCACTGTGAAATTCTACCTATTGTTCTCTAAAATGTGTCTTTTTAAATACTACTCTCCCTTTTTTTCCTCCCACAGCTGCAAATGTTTCAACGCTCCCCCTATCATCTCCATCCCAGAGGCTAGCGCAGATAAGAAGGCGGAAAAAATGCACTTGCAATGAAATGTTCTCTGAGCTCATGCAGTCCTCCTGCACTGAAAGAGCTCAGCAGAATGTGTGGAGGCAAACAATGTCAGAGTCCAGGAATGCAAAAAATGATCACGAAGACAGGAGGGATGAGCAAGATGAGAGGTGGCGGCAGTGCAATGAGAGGAGGCAGGATGCAATGCTGAGGCTACTGGGGGATGAAACTGATATGATCCACTGCTGCTGCCCCGTGTAACTGCCCACCCTCCTCCTCAAGTTCCATAGCCTCCTCACCCAGACACCCAAGAACGTGGGGTCAGGGGGGAGCTCTGGGCACCCAACCACTCCACCCCAGAGGACTGCCCAAGCAACAGAAGGCTGGCATTTAGTAAGTTTTGAAGTGCAGTGTGACCTTGTCCTTCCCTCCTCCCCATATCCACCACCCCACCCGGTGCTTCTCTCCTCTCCCACCCCTCGCAGGCTACTTTGGCAGTTATCCCCCTATTTGTGTGATGAATTAATAAAGAATGCATTATTTTGAAACAATAATGACTTAATTGCCTATACAAGCAGTGATCGAAGGGGGGAGGATGGTTGGCTTACAGGGAAGTAGAGTGAACCAAGGGGGCGGGTTTTCATCAAGGAGAAACAAACAGAACTGTGACACCATAGTCTGGCCAGTCATGAAACTGGTTTTCAAAGTTTCTCTGATGCCCATGCGCCCTGCTGTGCTCTTCTAATTGCCATGGTGTCTGGCTGCATGTAATCAGTGGCCAGGTGATTTGCCTCAACCTCCCACCCCACCATAAACATCTCCCCCTTACTCTCACAGAGATTGTGGAGCACACAGCAAGCAGCAATAACAATGGGTATATTGGTTTGGCTGAGGTCTGAGCAAGTCAGTAACATGCGCCAGCGTCCCTTTAAACATGCAAATGCACATTCTACCACCATTCTGCACTTGCTCAGCCTATAGTTGAACAGCTCCTTACTACTGTCCAGGGTGCCTGTGTATTGCTTCATGAGCCATGGCATTAAGGGGTAGGCTGGGTCCCCAAGGATAACTATAGGCATTTCAACGTCTCCAGCAGTTATTTTCTGGTCTGGTCAGCCCTTCCGGCAGCTGTTCAAACAGACCAGAGTTCCTGAAGATGCGAGCATCATGTACCTTTCCCAGCCATCCCATATTGATGTCGGTGAAACATCCCTTGTGATCCACTAGTGCTTGCAGCACCGTTGAAAAGTACCCCTTGCAGTTTATGTACTGGCTGCCAAGGTGATCTGATCCCAAGATAGGGATATGCATTCTGTCTATTGCCCCACCACAGTTAGGGAATCCCATTGCAGCAAAGCCATCCACTATAACCTACACATTTCCCAGAGTCACTACCCTTGATAGCAGCAGCTCAGTGATTGCGCTGGCTACTTGGATCACAGCAGCCCCCATGGTAGATTTTCCCACTCCAAATTGATTCCTGACTGACTGGTAGCTGTTTAGCCCTCTGGAAGCTTGCAACGCTATCGCCACTCACTTGTGAACTGTGAGGGCTGCTGTCATCTTGGTATTCTTGTGCTTCAGGGCAGGGGAGAGCAAGTCACAAAGTTCCATGAAAGTGCCCTTATGCATGCGAAAATTTCGCAGCCACTGGAATTATCCCAGACCCGCAACACTATGCGGTCCCACCAGTCTGCTTTTTTTCCAGACCCAGAATCAGCGTTCCATGGCATGAACCTACCCCATTACCACCATGATGTCCAAATTGCCAGGGCCTGTGCTTTGAGAGAAGTCTGTCAATGTCCTCATCACTATCGTGATTGTGCTGTCGTCGCCTCCTCGCCTGCTTTTGTAGGTTCTGGTTCTGCATATACTGCAGGATAATGCGTGAGGTGCTTACAATGCTCACAACAGCAGCGGTGAGCTGAGTAAGCTCCATGCTTGCCATGGTATGGCATGAGCAGGAGAGCAGAGTTGCAGCGGAAGTGGTGGATGACGACAGATGCCACGAGAATAGATATTTATACCGAATGATGAGAGGACCTGCGAGGTGGATTCATGGCACCAGGAGAGCAGAGTTCCA
This sequence comes from Mauremys mutica, assembly GCF_020497125.1. NCBI lineage: Eukaryota > Metazoa > Chordata > Testudines > Geoemydidae > Mauremys > Mauremys mutica. The sequence continues at coordinate 73,638,604 of NC_059073.1, forward strand.
GCAGAAGCAGTGGTTGTATGACGACGGTTAGCAGTCCTACTGCACCATCTGCTGAAAGCAGTATGGTGTCTGCACAGAAAAAAGGCATGAAACGATTGTCTGCCGTTGCTTTCACGGAGGGAGAGGCGACTGACATGTACCCAAAACCTCCCGTGACAATGTTTTTGCCCCATCAGGCATTGGGAGCTCAACCCAGAATTCCAATGGACAGTAGAGACTGCGGGAACTGTGGGATAGCTACCCAAAGTGCAATGCTCCGAAAGTTGATGCTAGCCATGATACTGTGGATGCACTCCACCAACTTAATGCACTTAGTGGGGATACACACAATCGACTGTATAAAATCGCTTCCTAAAAATCGATTTCTATAAATTCGACCTAATTTCCTAGTGTAGACATACCCATAGTAGCAGTCATTATCAGTTAAGCTTTCGAAGGGAAGGTCATGCTTCTCAACACTGAGCAAAGTCAGAAAACATATTTTTTAGTATTTCATCTTTTAGACCCATCTCTATCTATCACCTGGGCTCTCTATCACCATTCAACTGCCATCTGATTACTTTCTGTGGCTTACAGCTCTCTAAGTGCCTTCTTGCTAAGGGCTAACCTAGCCAGGAACTCTGTAGCCAAAGCTTTGGGAACAGTAGGAAAGAACCAAACAGAACATCCATAAAAAGTCTTTCCTCTGGACAGGAACAAAATGTCTGGTCCCTGTGGTTCCTCTATTGTGCAATGCAGAGGGGAGTAAAGTTGTAGAAAAAGCAATTAAGTTATTAGAGGCTGTTACTGCTGCAATGCAATACAGAAAAAGGATTTGACAGTGCTAACCTTGAGAAGTTTTCATTCCTCTGTGAGCCTTAGGCTTTTGTTTTCTTGGTGAAATCACTAACTTATAATTCCCCCCATGAACGACAGTAACTGTATTATATTTCTTTGGCATTTAAGTGTGGAAGGTAAAGGCAATAATATGTTGTTGCAGTGTAGCTGGACACTGGAACTCCTTTTTTCTTGTCAATCATAAAGTTCAGGTAAATTCAGTCTAATCTTTGAATTTTATGGTAGCTTTCAGCCATTCATGGGTGAATAGTAGGCTATCCCTTTATTTGGAGGGGCAAGTAATTGACACCGTTTTCTTTCCAAATGCATTTTTCCTTTAACAAAAGGGAAATCAGACAACTAGTCCAGAAAGGATGGTGAGGAGAAGGTAGCATGTTCTTTCCTTTAAAATACTATAAATGCCTCTTTATAAGTTGGCTGTTGGAGAGTATGAGGGTCAGATGAGCAATAGTATTTTCTGTGATATCCCACTGTAGAGTAGTGTTAACACTCTTTGATTTCTTTGGCTTTGCTCTATAACATATACAAAACACCCAGATAAGGGGAGAAAATTAAATATTTTATTGCATGTAGGTTTCTACACACCATCAGTTTAAGACTACTCTCTTGAAGCAGGCTAACTTCTTTGTGATTATTTTCAGATGTTGAATATCTATAGAGAAACTCTGGTCATATTTCTACACAGAAATTAGTTTTAATATATTGGTTTCAATAGGTCCTTTTCATTTCTGCAGGCGTCCCCGGACTCCAAATGATCTGTTGGCTCAATTCCACTATCCACGGGATCCTTTCACTATAGAGACTGCAAGAGCAGGAGAGATTTTTGAGCAAACACTTGATCTGATACAGGAGCATGTTAAACAGGGTCTGAATGTTGATTTTGATGGAATAGGTGAGTATCAGTAAAAGCTAGTATCTTTTCACTTTGCAATGTGTTGCTGTATCTCACCGGTGAAATTTGACCTGCAATAATATCTGACATTTATAGTGTTTTCCATCCAGAAGGCATTATACAAAGCATTATACATAGTGTAATGCACGCAGGGTTTATACTGCACCTAGGGTTGGAAAATAGCCATTCTATTCTAGTACCACTGCACAACTTAGGACGAGAAGTGAAAAACCATTTAGCTAGTTGAAACTATTGGGTGATTTTGGATATAACAAATTACCAGAGCTGGAAATTGACTGTAACACTGGACTTAACACTTCTACATTTTTGAAAAGTGCTTTAGTTACCACAAGTAATCAGGACCTTTCTTTTACTCTTGCGGAAGATACCCCCTCCACAGGCACAGTTCCCCTTATATCATGGGACTTTGGTTCAGAAATGACTTAAAGGCAAAGGTGACATTTATTGAGTTTCTTATCAATGCCCCATAATGCAATGGGGAATTGCTGTAACAGAAGAACCATCTTTCAAATGAGAAATTTTAAGGATAAGAAAACATTCCTACCCAACTTCTGTATTAATGTACTTACAGTGGTTGAAGCAATTTTCTTTGTATTCACTTGTCTATATTTCTTTGCCTGCAATTACATTTTTTAATCCTTTTTGATATTGTCATGCTGTTCTAGTGTGAGTTGCTCTTTGTTTTTCTTCAGAATTCCATCTCTTTCTCTCTAATGGCAGTTGCATTCTACTGACTATATTATTAATTCACATTTCTTTTTTTATATTATCAAATTCATCTTGTCTTGTCAATGAAGGAGTGTGACCTTTAGGGTTACTATTTCAAAAAAATTACAAAATCTTCTATTATTTCATAGGGCTCTTCCATTTTAACATTTCATTTCCTATTGCAATATCAAAAATCAGCAAGCAATAAATTATTACTATGTCTGCATGTTTGTCACAGAGGTCGCAGAAGTCACAGATTCTGTGACTTTCTGTAACTTCCATGAAATTCCACAGCTGCAGCGGCCCGTGTGGCTTACACCAGGGATGCCCAAACAATTGGCGCCCTGGAAGCAGCCAGAAGCAGGTCCATCTCCTAGGCGGGAGGGCCAGGACGCTCTACGCACTGATCTCACCCACAAGCACCACCCCCCAGCTCCCATTGGCCAAGACATCTAACTTGTTTAAGTCATTTTTTACTTGTTCTTTCCCTATTTTAGACTCTGATCCTACCTCATTTTCACTGGCATTCACTATGTTAGATGTCCAATCACCACCAACCTTCTTGGTGAAAATCGAAACGAAGTCATTAAGCACCTCTGCCATTTCCACATTCTCTGTTATTGTCTTCTCCCTGTGATACAGCAGGCCCAGGGAGCAGGGATAGAGGGGAAATATATAATCCCTAGGCTAATTAGGGAGTGGTTTCCTGTAGACTAGGGAGGGTTGCTACAGGTTAATTGGAGCACCTTTAGTCAATTAAGGCCATGTCAGGAACCTAATAAAACTCCCTGCTTCAGACAGTCAGGGGAGGAGGAGGAAGGAGAGCGGACTGGAGCTTGGAGGTGTGTTGAGAGATTTGAAAGACCAGAAAACCAAAGTAAGGAAGACTGTGCCCCAGCAGGGCAGGGAGATGACCCCAGCCCCCAGTGTCTAAGGACTGAGGGTAACCCCTCCTAAGGGGGGAAAGAGGGTAAGAAACCCACAGGGGTTGTGAGGGGCTGGGACTCAGAGCGAGGAGCAAACCCAGATCTTCCCCCACTTCCCTCCTCTACCACCTTCCTGGGCTACTAGCGGGGCACTCGGTGCCTAAGAGCAGGGGCAAGAGGTGGTGTCTTAGCCCCCTCACCCCGAAGAAAAGCGCGGGACGCACCATATGAACATCTGCCATTTTGTCACACCCCTCATTGAGTAATGGGCCTACCCGATCCTTGGTCTTCCTCTTGCTTCTAATGTATTTGTAGAATGTTTTTTTTTTTGTTACCCTTTATGTCCCTAGCTAGATGGATCTCATTTTGTGCCTTGGTCTTTCTAATTTTGTCCCTACATACTTGTGTTGTTTATTTATATTCATTCTTTGTAATTTGACTGAGATTCCATTTTTTGCAGGATTCTTTTTTGAGTTTTAGATCATTGAAGTTCGCCTGGGAAGGTGCAGTCCCCTGACTATTGTGGGTTTTCTTCACTATGCAGTGAAACTACCAAAAGGAAAGCCTTATGTGAATTTCACTCATACAGAGCTGAGTAGAAAAATACTCACCTTAACTGTTTCCCTGAATTTTATTACTTTGACTCACCAGGAGTGCTGAAGAACCCTTCGAGTCATTGTAACAAATCAAGGCATTTTGTGAATAATGTAAAAGGTGATAAAAGTGCATCTGGATGGCAGAAGACAAGAGGGAGCTGGCATGTGTTTAATGAGGCAGTTGTTCTCTATGCTAAGAGCTTGTTCTAGTCCAAGAAATGCAGAAACATGATAGCATGCTGCTAGCACTTGACTAATGGAATCCTTTTAGCAAACTTGTAATCTCTTGCTCTCTGTAAACATTGATGCTTCTTGTTTCCTGTATTTGATTTACTCACCTAAAACACACTTTCTGTTTTCTCCACTTGGTTAATTTTTTTCCATGGCATTGAGCACTGTTGTGCCTTGAATTCTTTATGAAGAATGAGTGCAGGAAGGGTTATGTACAAAATTCCTTTTCAGCTTTTACATAGCAATGATGGTATGGTATGGTATGTTTTTGTTTGTTTGTTGTTTTCCCCACATAGTCATAGTTACAAGGCTAACTGCCCTCTTTCCTGGTCTCTGCGAGCACGCAGTTCAGGTCTTGGGTATCTTGCCCTTATCCATCTTGGAGTGCAATTCTATCTTCTAGACTGGAATCTGGATACAAGAGGTCATCTGTGCCAACCATGATTACTGAATAGGCCCCAGTAGATATCTGCATTTCTTCCCTTCTGGAGCCTGTAACCAGTGATTTAGAGAATAACAGCCTTCTTAGGGTTATTAGAAAATGCAACAAAGCATTAGAGAGTGATTTCAAAGTCATAAACAGGCTGTCCACATATTTAGTCTCATGCAACCCTTCACTACAAGCTAAGTTAGATGGGTTCCCCATTTGAGTTACAGAAAAAAAAGCCAAAACCAACGTAAGCCTTTTTGGAAATCCAGGCACTGTTGAGACTGAGCCAAGTGTCAGTTTATCCCTCAGACTGTGTGTTCACTAGTCTATTGTCTACTCTCCTCTGACATGCCAACACACCATCTTAGAAATTCATTCCATAAACCCCATTTTGGGGTACAGATCAACATTCATCACTGAGCACCCCCACATTCATCTCTCACATAATAGTTTGTGAGTTTTCAGAATGTCTGTGACACAATTAGAAAGAGAGAGATTAGTGGTGGATATATAAACATGTCATTTCTAGAACATTGGTTCAAGTGCGCCTCAAGTTCGTAGAGACCGAACACCATTCGAATCTGTCAGTTCTTCTCATTGACCTGGTGCTTTCAGTCCAGTTCCTGGTGGACATATCCACATCAAACAAACCATAGTTACAACTGGCACTAGGTGGCTCTCTTGTTTTCAGCCTCAGAGAGTGGCTTAATGTGCATGATGGCTAGCTAGAGTGTCATTTTTAGATTCTATTTTGGAACCCAGCCCAGATGTGGATGGTCAGGTCAAATATGTTAGTAAGTAAGGTGGTGAGAAGAAGTTTACATGGTCTATTCATCTGTTCTTTTATTTAAGTACCTTGTAGGTCTATGCTTTTTGTATCCCTTTGAAATTGTCATATTTGTATGATGCCACCCACTCTCAAGCTTCCAGCTCCAGGGCTGTAGCCTGGTGTGGGTGGAGACTCATGTCTCTCTCCTTTCTGCCCAGGATATTTCCAGGGTGCACAGTTCCCTGCCTTCACTGTGTTGTTCCCAGCAGAGGCAAACTGCCCAAGCATTCCTGCTTGCTTTCTCTTCAGAGATGGACACAAGGAATTGTCAACAGTTATAAGTTACCACACAGTTCTTTCTATGCAGCCTATTTTACTCTTCTGATAAAAGCACTACAGAAAATACATTTAAAAACAATAAAAGAACCTACATGCATGCTAATAAGCGTACCAGATATCACATCAATCAAAGGAGTCTTTCCAAACATCACCCAAGGGGTTTCTTTTGTGGTGATAAATTCATTACAGCTTCAGTTCTGAATAAGCTCCCTAAAATATGTTTAGTCCATACTTTATACAGTTATGGGGTCTTTGAGCTGGGTTTTTCAGAACCAGGTAATTAGTAGACAATGGGTTTTCCTCTTCAGGGCATAGCTTCAAAAGGATGGATTTGAAGTGGGTTATTTGCATTCCCCTTACTCCCAGTTCCTTCCTAGTATAGCCTTCTCACAGATATTGTTCCAGAAAGCCCTTTAAAGTTCCTAATACCTTCCAAAGATTGCATTATTCAGTTTCCTAGAGAAGTTACATACATACAGTGACATGTACACAATTGCATTTGTAATACAATGGGCCTCAAAGGTATTAAACCTAATTCAATAAGGGTTTACTTAATTCAGTAAAGTTAATTCAGGATATTGTCAGTTTTTCACAGGAGGAAATATGAGTAGCCAATTTTGCATCAGGTTGGGCAAGAGTGTGTGTGCATTGCGGGGTAGGATGGTTGGCCATTTCCTCTGCCTTAAAGATGGTACAGATCTCTGAAATATGGCATGAGGCAATGGTAATTGCCATTCCAAAGCCTGGGAAGCCCACAAATGAAGCAGCAAGCTCTAGGCCAATTTCTCTACTATGCATGATGTATAAACTTCTTGAACGCATCATCCTTAAAAGAAAACACCCTTTTACTGAGCCAATTATCCCTGTCGAACTGGCAGGCTTCTAGCGAAAACGTAGTTGTTGCGACCAAGTTCTGGTACTCACAACTCACATTGAGGCTGTCAGAAAAAACTAAAGACTGGCACAGTATTTGTTGACCTGTCATCTGCATATGACATTATATGGATTAAGGGTCTGATGCTGAAACTTGCAAAAATTATGCCTTGCTACCAAACACTTTGCCTTCTGTGGTCCATGCTGAGTAACAGACACCTATGGGTGTACCTGGGTAATAAGACCAGCTCACCGTGTACCATAAACAAGCTACCACAATGCTCTGTACTGACACTAATGCTTTTTAATATTTCCATAAGTGGCATGCCTCCAACTAAATCATTAAAATTTGGGTATGCAGATGATTTTGCCATGACAATCCAAGCAATAAACCTCCATGACATTGAGAAAGCATTAACTGAGGACCTCCAAACTATGGAATAATACTTCTGGAAATGGAAGCTGAAACTAAACCCTGGAAAAACAGTAGGAAGCGCATTTCATCTTGATAATTGGAATGCCAAAAACACACAAAGTAGCTTTCTGTGGTAAAAATGTGCAACATAATTACATGCCAACATGCTTTGGAGTGGAACTCGACTGCATCCTTACCTTCCATGATCACCTTGAGAAGGTAACTGCAAAGATAAAAATGAGAGCCAATATAATTTAGAAACTAGCAGGTACAACCTTGTGTGCATCGGCCTCAGCGTTGCGAACATCTGCAATAGCACTTGTATATTTGGTAGCTGAATATTGTTCACCCATATGGAGTAGATGCAGCCACACGTGACTTGTTGACACCCAGCTGAATACAGTGATGCCGTGTGTCACTGGAACCCTTAAGTCGACACAAAGCCATAGGTACATGTTCTTTTTAACTTCGCTCCCGCACTGATAAGCTGAATTGCTGCAATGCTGTGAAGCTCAGCGAATCCAGTAAAACAGATGTCTTCCTATCCACCAAGACCTCGACAATGCCCCCCCTCCAAATCTCTTAAGTCTTGCAAGCCTTTCTGGGAACATCTGCTTTGCCTCATGCAATCGGACTATGATCAGAGAAGGTTTGGAAAGCAGATTGGGCTAAACAAGACTTAAAAAATAAGCACCTTGTGCCGGATCCCAGGCAGAAGTTTCCTGGGTTCAATATTCCAGTCATCTTGGTCAACTCTGAACCGAATCCAAACCAATCATGGTAGATGCAGACATATAATGCACAAATGGAAAATCAAGGACTCCCCAGCATGTTAGTGTGGTTCCCTATGACAAACCATCAAACATATTACTACCTACTGCCCAATTTATGAATATGAAGGAGGCATCACTGCAATAAATTCTGCTACTTCTGATGTAGCCATTTGACTCGATGAAGTTCAAGTGAAATTGTAGTTGCTGCTGTACACCAGCCATATGGAAGAAGAAGTGGTGAAGGATTTAACTGAGTGACTTTGTTCCTGAGTTTCAGAGACAATGTGGAGGACCCAAGGCTTCAGCAGGTGGTGCTGGGGCCTAAATTGGAGGACTTTGATGGCACAGCAGTATCTCCTGAAGTGTAACTGTCTATATCTGTTTCCTCACTACTGCTTAACACAAGAATACAAATTTATAATTCTCTGGCTCTTCCTTCAATATAGCAATTATTAGAACATAAGAATGGCCACGTGCGGTCACTTCAATGATGGTTCTGACAGTGGCTGGAGACAGATGCTTCAGAGCAGGCACGTCGCCTGTCAGGGTAATCTGCTGGCGGACCGGAAGACAGTGTTTACACTGACCGTCCGTAGGCATGGCCGCCGCAGTTGCCCACCACTACTTCAGAAGGAATGAACAGAACAGGGCAATTATCAAGTGAGCCATCCTCTGTCATCCAGTCCCAACTTCTGACAGTTAGTGGCTCAAGGACCTCCACAATATGTGGTGGTGTCCCTGACCATCTTGGCTGCTAGCCATTGATAGACCTGTTCTCCTAATTCTCTTTTGAATTCAGTTATACTTTGGTTCTTCACAGCATCCCCTGGCAGTAAGTTCCAAAGGTTGACTCTGTGTTGTATGAAGAAGCATTTCCTTATGTTTGTTTTAAACATGCTATCTATTATTACTATGTAATAACATGTGAAATTAATGTCAAAATTAAAGGCATGATTGTCCCTTTGGCCCCTCACTGGGTAGGTGTTTAGGGGGCTTCAAAGTAAGGAAGGAACAGGAATTCCTAATTCTATTAATTCTATGGAGCTATGGGGGATGGAACACCTGAGATTGATTGGAGGCTGGATCTATCTGATGTGGGCAGCTGGTCCTCTTTTCTGTTCCTCTGTTCTCCTTTTCCCATTGGAAAGATACTTCTTTAAGAGCCCTGCTGTCATTGACTCTGTGTATATGATTTATATATATGATGTTATATGATATTGTTGTGGATGAAGGGTGAACCATACCTGTGATCAGTCTGTGGGCACTTCTTGTCAGCAAAAGGCCTGAACCAGAGTTATAGAATTCAAGGTCAGAGGGGGCCACCAGGTCATCTAGTCTGGCCTCGTGTACATCAATACCACCCAGCAACTACAAACCCAACAACCAAAATTAGACCAAGGTATCACAGCCCTCAGGAGACTAAACTATTTTATGCCACAGGCAGAGAATAGGAGGGACTGAGGTGCATCTATGCATGAGACCCCTGCAGTAGCAGGGAGCTGGTGAAATGATCTAGACCCAGATGATTTTGGAAAGCAACCCTCACCTCATGCTGCAGAGGAAGGTGAAAAATCCCCAAGGTCACTGCCAAACTGACATGGGAGAAAATTCCTTCCCAACCCCACATATGGCTATCAAATACATGCTGAGCATCTGAGAAAGAACCAGCTAGCCAAGCACATGAAAGAGCGAATTCTCAGTACCACCTCAGAGTACAGGCTCACCTCATCCAATGTCCTGTCTCCCACTGTGGCCATCTTTGATGCACTTCTTTCAGATTTGAATCCCATGATTCACCACACTTTTTACTGGGCCACCAGATTCTAGCACCCTCTGTTAACCAACCGTATTACCTCCATGGGGTCCAACTAGGTTTGACATCTGCTCTAGAATTTCCAGTGACAGCGAACAAAGCTGGATTTATTTGTTTATAGCAGCATAAGAATCAGAGAGAAAAGGGTAAAACATAAGAAAAGCCTACATGCATATTGTCTTACATAAACTTGGCTGTCCCTTGAAAGTTTTAGGTAGGTTCTCACTTATCCCTAATGCCTCAGCAACTGTGGACCATGTTACAATCAGTTTCTCTGCAACTCCTCTGTCTCTCCTTTCCTCCAAGGCTCAGCTTTTTAACTGCTTCTCCAACCTTTTTGTTTGAAAGTTCCATCATAAAAAAAAACCCTTGGCTTCCAGCTGGAGACTTTCTACCCTCCTGCCCTCTGAACTAGCCACACCCAATTCCACACCTGCAGAGGTAAGCGTTGAAGGAATTATTGTTCAATGGGCATGTGAATATGGCTATTTGAACCCAGTAGCTTTTGTAGGTGAAGTTCAAAGGTAGCTCAAAGTGATTTAACTCTTTAGATGCCCTTTAGCCAGAAACACATTAACCACCAAGCCCATAGACAGATATAAAATTAATACAGAACAATACAGATAATTCCCACGTTCTCCACAAATATACATTATGTCTATCTTTTTTAAAACACTAGATTGGGTGACTGACGTTACCTGTCATTGATATTTCTTGTACAAAGCCTGTGACATCAGATAGGATTTAGAGAAAGTGTTGGGTGGTATATTAAACAAACTAGCCATAAGAAACACTAAAGATTGGAGATTTGCTGTTATCAGTGATCACATTCTGTGCTTAATTTTTTTATATTATTATCGTTGTGCTCTTACAAATAAAAGACAATTTCCTTCCATATTCACAGCCTTTGATGTTTTGTTTTCATACGACAAATGTTATAAGTGGATGAAACTCCTTGTGCAGTGCTCTGTCTTAAATAGGAGCCAAATGTTCAGCACCTGTTTTTTTTTTCCAGTAAGAAGTTGTTCCAGCTATTTTTTTCTCAGAGCTAATAACAAGTATATTTACTATAAAACCAATCTTTTCCTTGAGTTTGTTTTCATGTTACTTTTTAATCTTTAATATAGAAGATTCAGAGGGGTAACAACTTTGCATGTGCTGATGGAATCTGAACATCTAGTTCAGGGATTGTGTTTTTCCCATACAGGGTAGTTAATATCAGAACATAATAAGCAAATTATTATTTTATCATTTTATTCCAGGTAATTTGTCCATAGCACTCTTCCTCTGATTTACCTTAGAGTATATTCTTTACTGCTATTATGTTTTAAATTATAATTTAAGTGCAATTCATCTACACCATTCATATTCACATACAGTAGGGATGCATCCATGTAATCACTATTGTATTTTGAAAGAATTGGTCCTACTAGATAACTTCATTATATGTTGTCACTCCATTATATCATAACTCGGAGTTAATCAGAGGCAAAGAAAGTTTGAAGTGTATCCCTTTCCAACCAAGCATGTGAGCCATTACCAGTTTCCCTACCTCTCACATGGCTAGTCCGGGGCAGGGATATAAATGGAAAAGGGAAGCTGTTGCAGAGGTGGCTAACTCATAGACACTAAGGTCAAAATGGGCGATCATGATTATCTAGTCTGATCTCCCATAAATTGCAGGGCACAGAACCTCACCCACCTACTCCTGCAATAGTGCTATAACCTCTGGCCGAGTTACTGAAGTCCTTGTTGGGATTCCCTCCGAGACCGCTTTCCACTCAGTTTCCCAAGAACTCAGTTCAACTCCAGCCTTTGTCACTCAGGTATCTTTATTTGGCATACAGCTGTGCTACACTGAATTGATCAAACTCAAACACAGGGGGATAGATGCAGGATACATCACAGCACCAAAGTTACACAGAAACTCTCTCCTCTAATGGTTAGAAACTTTCATCTAATGTCAAACCTAAACTTGTTGATGGACAGTTTATATCCATTTGTTGTTGTGCCAACATTGGCCATTAACTTAAATAACTCCTCTCCCTCCCTCATGCTAATCCCTCTGATGTATTTATAGAGAGAAATCATATCTCCCCTCAGCCTTCTTTTTGTTAGGCTAAACATGCCAAGTTCCTTAAGTCTCCTCTCGTATGGTAGGTTTTACATTCCTCTAATCATCCTAGTAGCCCTTCTCTGCATCTGTTCCAGTTTGAATTCATCTTTCTTAACATGGGAAACCAGAACTGCACCCAGTATTCCACATGAGGTCTCACCAGTGCCTTGTATAATGGTAATACTTCCCTGTCTCTACTAGAAATACCTCACTTGATGCATCTTAGGATTTCATTATCCTTTTTCACAGCCATATCACGTTAGCAGCTCATAGTCACCCTGACATCAACCAATACACCCAGGTCTTTCTCCTACTCTGTTGCTTCCACTTGGTACATCCCCAACTTATAGCAGAATATAACCGTGACATACCCATGGAACAGTCCAGACTAACGAGTAGACATATCACTCCTGCCCTCTAAGCTGGGGTTCCCTTTACATTGCTTTGCAGCTGTAGCCTCCAGCTTGGACTTCTCACAAACAGCCTCTAGCTATGTCTATCTGTGTGTTGCAGCCAGCCAGCCACACCTTGGCTCTTACCAGCCTTGGTTATAATGCAAGGTGACCCCAATAAACTCTGTCTTAAATTTTCTCCCAGAAATATGTCCTGTACTGTGCAGCCCTCTCCAGGACAATAGAAGTATTATTCAGTTAAGTCTATTATTATTTTAAGATAATACTATGCCATCTTACTAGTTCTTCAGACATTTCAATTTAAACACACTGGATTAGATAAAACAATAAAACAAAATTATTAACTACAGAGGGATAGATTTTAAGTGAATACAAGTAATGAGGCATAAAAGTCAGAAACAGTTACAAGAAAAATAAAGATAAAACACAGCTAATGTCTAATTTACCAAACTATGTTAAAGTCAAAGCAAAGTTTTTCTCTCCATATGCTTTCAACATTCTTACTGGTTAAACTTCTTAGGCCAGGACCCCTTCTTCTGTTTAATGGCTGCTTCCTTTGTCCCATTTTGTTCAGTGAATCAGTGGACAGAAAGGGAGGAAGAGAGGAGGTGCCTTGGGGTGTCTTTTTATAGTTTGTTGCCTGTTTTGAGAAGCATTTCCAGCTGGGAGAAAGGTAACAGGCAGCCTGTGTGGAAGGCAACTCCATGCTGTTTCTTTGCTAAGATGTAGATATTTTTGCCCTTGTCCCCTTTCCTGCCAAAGAGTGGCCACTTAGCAAGGAATGGCCTATCAGCCTTGTTTACACCTGGCTGAGGCATCAGCTTGCTCTTTGTCTCTGAGGAACGGGTTTGGCCCACTCCATACTTTTAGTCATGATCTCAGCTTATGTTTATAGCTTCACATATAACACTGCTACATGCATTTTGCCATGATATTATTGGTCAGCAAATTGAGTTTTTAAATTTCTCTCAAGGCATACTTTGTATAAAGATTATTGCAATAGTGTTCAGGGTGTGGACACAGGATACATTCTGTCACAACTACCTAAGTACATGGCCTTGCAGTCTGCACCATTAAATTTCATCCCATTTCTATTACTCCATTTTTTAAGGTCATCCAAATCTTGTTTGATATTCTGGTCCTCCTTTGTATTGGCAATGTCTCCCAACTCTGTCCTCCACAAATGTTGTTAGCATACTCCTATTTTTGTGCCAAGATCATTAATTAAAATGTTAAATAAGATTGGTCACAAGACCAATCTACTAGGAGCCTCCCTCCATACTGACAGTACACTTTTCAGTATGACCTGTTGTAGTCTCCCATTTGCCCAGTTACTTAGTAACGTACATTTTGTAATGGAGTTTATTATAAGAGAAATTTATTGTGAGCAGGGTGTGGCACTGACGTACATTGAGCTACAATGGAAATGTGTAGAAGACCTTTAGAGGACTGTTTTCAGTAGTGAAAATATTATAAATAACTGAAAGAATATTCTGATTTCTGCAGGGTATTTTTGTGTGGTTTATGGAACTGTAGAAATTAGAGATGGAGAGGATATAAAAACTTCTACCAATAGTCTATCCCATGCCAATCTCAGATTTGTACCTACAGTATACTTTCCAGTGCTTTATTCAGTTCAATTTTAAATTACTGAAATGATGGATCATTCACCATCTTCAGTGGGAGTGTCTTCTGTAGGCTAATATATTTTTCTGTTTAAAAACAGCTTTCTAATGATCAGCCTGTGTGTTCCTTTGCCCAATTTCCTCCTATCAGTTTATTCTCATCCCCTGGTGCATTCTTTCTCTTTGATGTTTTTATCCGCCAAATACTCGTAGTCAGTTCTAATATCCCCCTTAGCCTTTGTTTGGCCAAGCTATTACATTTCTTTTTATCTTTCTTCATAAATCAATCCCTTCAGCCCTTTAAATATTGTCAGTTGTTCTCTGAATTTTCTCCAGTTTTATATAAACTTTCTGTCATTCAGATTCAAGAACAGAATGCAGTATTCTCAGTCTGGTTTCATCAGCAATTATTACCTCCCTAGTCCATGACACAATGTCTCTGCTTTAAAAACAGAAACAAAATCATTTTTTTGCTCTCCTCTTGCATTGCTAGCTCAAATTTAATTTGCACTATCACTCTTAGTCCTCTTTCAGCATTACCGCCTTCCAAATATCTGCCTCCCATTGATAAGGCTTCTCTCCCTCCTCCCTCATCTTCCAGCTATATTAGCTTGCATTTTCCATCTTAAATATCAGTTGCTTTGTTACCTGCCCATATTTCAGACCTATTTTATAGAGTTTTAGCATTTCTGTATATTATTTTTTAGCCCTCTCTGGTATTCACATCCCACCCCACTTTAGCTGTCGTTGCTATCACTTCAGTGTTTTCTCCACAACCCAATCCTGACCCCTGTTTAAGTCAGTAGGAGATTTGCCATTAACTTCTCCAGGAGCAGGAGCAGGAGCAGGAGCAGACCACAGACTATCAGAAATTGAGTAAGGCCTATATCATGACAAACACTTTATGATAAAGAGATTTTTATCCATGTATACACACCATTAATTACTATTGAACTTAAGAATCTTACATGGATTCTTACACTTCTCTTTTATATGAGATCAATTAATTTCTTCAAATGTTGTGTTTCAGAGTTTCGCTACAATGACCTGGTTTCCCCACACTACCTCAGTCTGATTGCCAATCTCTCTGGATGTACAGCTCACAGGCGTTTCCCAAACTGCTCTAACATCTGTTTCCATCAAAAGTACAGAAGCTACGATGGAACATGCAACAACCTACAGCACCCAATGTGGGGTGCCTCTTTGATTGCTTTCGAACGGATCCTTAAACCTGTGTACAAAAATGGCTTTAACTTACCCAGGAGTGTCAGTCATGACTCTTTGTATAATGGCTATCCTCTTCCACTACCAAGGCTTATTTCAACAGAAATGATTGGTACAGAGACCATAACTCCTGATGATAGGTACACTCATATGCTCATGCAGTGGGGCCAGTTTTTAGACCATGACTTGGATCAGACAGTGCCTGCACTGAGTATGTCACGTTTTTCTGATGGACGCTCTTGTAGCTTAGTGTGTACTAATGATCCACCTTGCTTCCCCATCATTATTCCTCAGAATGATCCCCGAGTGACAAATTCTAAATGCATGTTCTTTGTTCGCTCAAGTCCAGTTTGTGGTAGTGGGATGACCTCTTTAATAATGAATTCAGTCTATGCAAGGGAGCAGATAAACCATCTAACATCATATATCGATGCTTCTAACGTTTATGCAAGCTCTGACAGGGAGTCAGAAGAGTTAAGGGATAATACAAATCAACATGGTCTCCTCAAGGAAGGCCTGCTTGTCCCATCTTCTGGAAAGCACTTATTACCATTTGCCACAGGTCCCCCGACTGAATGCACAAGAGATGAAAATGAAAGCTCTATACCTTGCTTCCTTGCAGGAGATCACCGAGCCAATGAGCAGCTGGGCCTCACAGCCATGCACACTTTGTGGTTCCGTGAACATAACCGCATAGCAAGGGCACTGTTGAAAATGAACCCACACTGGAATGGAGATATTATTTACAATGAAGCCAGAAAGATTGTTGGTGCACAGATGCAACATATTACCTATAGCCACTGGCTACCCAAGATCCTTGGTGACCATGGCATGAAGATGATGGGTGACTACAAAGCTTATAACCCCAATGTGAATGCCGGGATTATTAATTCCTTTGCAACTGCAGCTTTTAGGTTTGGTCACACATTGATCAATCCGATTCTTTATCGCTTGAATGAGACCTTTGGCGAAATCTCACAAGGCCACCTTCCACTCCACAAAGCTTTCTTTTCACCATTCCGGATAATCCAGGAAGGTGGCATTGATCCACTCCTGCGTGGCCTTTTTGGCATTGCTGGTAAAATGCGAGTATCTTCTCAGCTTTTGAACCTGGAGCTGACTGAGAGGCTTTTCTCCATGGCACACTCAGTGGCTCTGGATCTGGCAGCTATGAATATCCAGAGGGGGCGTGACCATGGGATTCCTCCATACGTTGACTATAGGGTTTTCTGTAATTTAACCTCAGTTGAGAAGTTTGAGGATCTTCACAATGAGATTAAAGAGCCAAAGATTAGAGAAAAGCTGAAAAAGTGAGTATTAGTGAAAATACACTTATTGTATGTGATACATGGCAGTTAATACTGTATCTTAATGTCTCATCAGAGGCCACAGCAAGTCTGTTTTTAAATGCTTTTAAAATTGCTTAACTGTAAACTCCCTCTTAAAACCTTAGTCACACAGTGACTAATCTTAGTCTCCCTCTCCATGCAATTTTCTTTCTTGTTTTTTCAGACAGGATTGATGAGATCTCTCTCCTTCCAGATCTCTATCTCCCTTCCTCTATCTTCCCTCAGCCTTTCTCAGCCATTTTCCTTCTTCCCGATAACTGGCACTGACCTTTTTTGCCTGCTCTCCTCAAGTGCTCCACCTATGTTTTTGACCCCATTCATCTCCCATCTGAACACTTACCCCCACTTTTAACCTCTCCTCTACTCTTCTAATTAACTTGTCATTCTCTTCTGGCTTCTTTCTTTCAACATACAATCATCATAAGGTTTCCCCATCCTCAGTCCTATTTATCTCTCCAGCTATTCTCCTTCCTTCCTTCCGTCCTGTCATCTCCAAACACACATTTAACGCTCTTTACTTGAGTTCCTTTTCATCATCTCCATCCTGGATCCCTTGCCCCCAGTCTGGCTTTCACCCTTTACACTCCACCAAAACTGCTTGCACAAGATTTCTAACAAGCTTTTCTTGACCAAATCTATAGCCCTCCTTAATTTTTTAGCTGTGTTTGACAGTGTTAATCATATCCTCTTTCTCAGCATCTTATTCTTTCTTGTTTTGTGTGTGTGTGTGTGTGTGTGTTTTAATATACAGTCTTCTACTGGTTCTCCTTCTCTAACCACTCTGTCTTTTAGGTGGTTTCTCTGTTCTCCCTTTTACTGTGGAGTTCAGCAGAGCTCTGTCTTTGGCTCCTTCTTCTGATTTGTATGCCTTTTCTCTGAGTGATCTCATCTGCTCACATACTCGCAGCTACTGTCTGTACACTGAAGATGACCAGAGCTACTTCTCTACTCTTTACCTCACACTCCTCACCTAGTCCTGCATCTCACATGATTTATCTCACATCTACTTCTAATGTATTGCCATCAACTTACATTTAACATGGACAAAACATAACTCCTTATCTGTCCTCTGACATCTTCTGTGCTTCCCCCACTTACTGTCAAACCCACCATTCTTTCATTTCTTTCTTGATGCCTGGCTTATCTGCTTCTCCCACAACTGTTTCTGGGCTGATTCCATGCTGACCTCTTTCCATGAGGAATCCCCTTCCTAAGCTAGTTCTCAAGGACACTGATCTGATCACTGTAATTACTCCTCAGGACCCACAGCTGTTGTGAGACCTAGTCAACAAATGATTCAGCAGAGATATTAACTTTTGGTGATCTGGTAATGGAACAAATTTCCACCAAATCGTACATTAGCCCTCAATGAGTTCCAATATTATCTTACTGATGAGTTGCCCCTGTCTTTCCTACTGCAGTCTCCTCCTTGTTTCCCCCGCAACCCAGGATGTCTTGTCTAATACTAGCTTGAATGTGCTTTTGTTTAGTCAAGCAAACAGGAAGCATGTTTGTTGTGTGGTATAAATAATAATAATTTAAATGGCAAATGCTAGATTAACCTTACTAAAGATCTGTTGCAGAATGAGTGCAGCAGAAAGCATTTCCCTGTGTTAATGTGGCTCTAGTCTCTCTAACATGACTCAACGCTAACTTGGAGGGACTATAATTAAATGTGAACTGATAGGTCATTTTTCATGTGTATTTGCTTCTCTGTTGGACTCTCAACGATGCTGATAATTAGTGCCATCATGACTAACATTACTGGTTTTTCTGATGCAAACACCTGTGCATTTGTGGTGATGAACTCATTCCATATAGGCTAACAAACAGTAGTCAGATGGTAATGATTTTCTGTCATCCCTGACCTATGCGGGATTCAAACTGTTGACCTAAGGTGACTGGCACTCGATCCTTTTGCTTATGTTTATGGAGAAATATAGGGATTTGATTTTTTTTTTTATGAAGGCTCTGAGCATTTCCAAGAAAATGCATGTAACCATTCTTACTAGAATAAAGTCTCACTAGCTGTACATGGCTTGCAGAGATGTTTAACATATTATAGAGAAAATGTAGTATAGCAAATTTTTTAAACTTATGTTTTCTTTCACCAGTCTTTAAATATGATGAGATAAGGAAGTAATAATTGTTTATAATCTCTCGAGAGTTTGACAAAATAAATAGCGACTCAGCCTTCCCTTTGTGTTGTAAAAAGCGTGGGGGAGGTCAATGACATGGCTAGTTAGCTTCTTGTTCTCTAAGGGAATGTCTGCACTGAAGCTGAGGTGTAATTTCCAGCTTGGACAGACATACCCATGCTAGTTCTGATTGAGCTAGTGGACTAAAAATAGCAGTGTAGCTAGCAGCCCTGAATGTAATTCCATCTGAAACACTAGTACTAGTAAAAACAACGAGGAGTCCTTGTGGCACCTTAGAGACTAACAAATTTATTTGGGCATAAGCTTTCATGGGATATAACCCAATTCATCAGATGCATGGAGTGGAAAATACAATAATGTTATGTGAATCAATATTGTGCATTGATTCCCTACTGTGCAAATAAAATGTACTCAAAAGTATTCATATTGAATGTGTAAGTAATTTGTTTACTGCAATTGAAATCTAAAATTGTATAATCCTACACAAAAAATATACAGCACTGCTGTTTTTTATGTAGCACAGTACACATCATTGGTTTCAAAGTACAGAAAAGTATATAAAACAAAAACAATTATCATTACTGATAAAAATGCAACAGTGAACAAGAAAGCTTTAAGATGTGACTTAAAAACAGATAAGGCATTTTGGTTTGCATTTTGAGATAAGCTATTTATTTCAATCAGTAGGAACATAGGCACAGAAATCTGTCATTCAGTGATTCTGTGACTAGAAATTGAAACTTTAAAAGGTGACAATGTGGAACATAACCTGAATGAAATGTGCTAGATATCAGAAACACACTGGGTAGGTCAAAACCAAAATATAAAAGTGAATGTATATAAAAGTGAATATAAAGTATACAAAATATAAAAGTGAATAAAAGCCGGTGTCAGGATGCTAAAAACACGTAGACCGCGGTTGCAAGTTTCAGAATTACAGCAGGCTTCTGAGCAAGATGAAGGTTGCACAATCACCTTTTCCAGTAACAAAGACCAAAAGAGATTAAATCATCTGAGAATCTGCTAAGAGCAAAAGTGGTCAACATTTAGCAACACAGTTCCAGTCTATGTGGAACTTGTAAACAGAGATGGAAACTTGGATGCAAAATTCAGTTGCAACATTTGATCTCACTCCCTTCCCCATAGTTCAGGGCTCAGATCTGGAGTTTTCATTATATATATTATAGATCTATTGATTTTCACTTTCTCACACTCACCTGCAGAAACATTTACATGAAAGTCCATTGATTTTTCATGGGGAAATGATGTCATTTGTAGTAGTAAATATTATTTTTATACCCCCTCCGGCAAATTTGCAACCCAAAAAGTATTTGCAAATTGTTACACATTTACCTCAGGTAAAATGTCTTTTTTTCCCCAGTAATCCATAATCATTTTATATTTTATTTCCTAATGTAATTTTCCCTTAGATGTTATTTCTGAGTTGTATTTATTCACGTTTGTGTTTCTGTTACTTCAGAACTGTGCTTTAGATTATGTACTCTGAACGTTAGTTTATCTATTAAGTAGTCTCTTGTGCCAAGATTTTGGAAAAGAGTTTCCTCAAGTTAGGCTTTGAATCCATAAATAAGTGGGTCTGACTTAAAAGTTCTGAAAACCCAGCAGATCTCATTGACTTCAGGCACTTACCCAGTTATTACAATCTTGGCCTAGAAACTTTACACATCTTTTGACTATTTCTGTTTGTCATCTCTTCTGTTTTTCCAATAGAGACACATTCATTTATCCAATGTGACTTCAGGACTTCAATTAGTTTTGTAGCTTAAAAAAATTTCTGAAGAGTCGCTTATCTTATTCAGTTATGAGTTTTAAGCACTGTATATCCCCATACAATTCTCCTCATTTGAGTTAATATTACAATCTCAGGTCTTAGTGCTAACAAGTTTGAATTAAGTCAACAAGCTGATAGTCTTTTTAAAAAGGAAAGTTTTCATTCTCACACTCCTTTCTCCACTCCCTCTTGCTCCACTCGTAACATGCCCTGTTGCCTTCCATGTCCACCCTCCCAACATCTTTTTCAGTGTCATTATTGTTAGAACTTGAGCCAAAGTAGTGGTAAAATACTCTTGAGAAAAATAATCATCTTCCCTCTGTTTTTTTTAATTGTTCCCCAAGAGGCCTGTTCTAGTTCTTTCCTCTTTTGTCAATAACATTTTAGGAATAAAATGTTAGGAATAATTCAAGACAGTAGTGGTTTTAACTAAAGTGATCTAGAACAAGTACCTGGTGTAAGAAATCCTTACAGCTTTGTTATTAAGGTGTTTCAGAGCAGAATTAGCAGTAATTATCTTGCACAAAGAGCACTACTTTTCTCTGGTCTCATTTCTCTGGGCTAGTACAGACTGAGTGCTCTGCATGGCTTTCTAGAGGAGGAAGGGGATGGGTTGTTGTGGGTTACTGAACAGTGATCCTCACCAACCAGGTGTAACATTGATGGAACCAATGAACTCCATTCAGTCTGCAGTTGAGATGTGTGAATTGGGGGCAGGGTGGGGAAACAAAAAGGATCCTCAAAGACAGATAAAGAGATGTAGAAAACCCAGCTGAGGGAAGAAGAAATTCCATGTAGAAATATAATATTGTGCTGCTTGTGTGCTGTGACAGTATAGGGGTTTTTTTCCTTAGGCAAATGAGCATGGTGAAAATTGAGAACAGAAATTGGCCTTGTTACAGAAAACTCGGACTAGCTCACAGTCATAAGTGAGAACAAGTCCTATAACACAGAAGATTTTACAAATAGAAATATCATAATATATGTATAGGAAATGCAAGATAAACTTCAGGCCACCTAACAAAGAAGAATGTCTGTCAGGCATGTTGTTCCCAGAAGTACATTTGTGAGAAGTGCTAGTTGGAAACACTGATTTAGATCTTGAAAAGGCTGACAGAAATGTTTTGTGGACCTTCATCTGAGCTTTTTCATGGTCCAGAAGTTAGTGTCAGTGAAGGCCTAATTTCATGATGACAATTAAGACTTGTCTACGTGACATCGCAAAACATGCCAGAAGGGTATAATTTGTCAAACACTCTAATGTGCTTTGCCTTAACTGCCCAGTGTATTGCCAGTGGATCTTGATATTTGTATTGTTTGAACATCACTCAGATACCAGTCATCCTTGGCTCTAGAACTGAAGGGCCAGATGCTCACGTGGTGTAAATTTGCATAGCTCATTGAGACTTACACCAATATAGACCAAGTAAGGAGATGGCTTTAAAAGTTTTTTGTTTGATATAATACTGCTTAGATGTAGTAGCTGATGGTGATTCTTACCTGAGTGAAGTTCAAACAATACAAATATCATAATCCACTAGAACTGCTGTTTGCTTTACTAAAATTATGTGACTGAAAAATGTATATTTATTGTGTTTAGTGTTCAAAGAGGAAGGCAAAGTTGGGTTGGAGCTGGATCTACTCATCCCAATATTTTTTTTCACTGTGTCTCAGACACATTTTGAAATATTAAATCTGAGAAGCTGCTTAGTGTGCAGGTTAATATTCAGCATTCAGATTTGTTTCTAAACTACAGCAGTGACTATATCAAAAACATTTTTGGAGGTTGTCAGATCATAAGAATTCTTTTGATGAAAAATCATTGTGTGTGTTTTGACTTTCAAGGAAAGTTTGTAATGATTAAGTAACCTCTGTAAAAACACCTGCATTCCAAAGAGAATGAGTCTGAAGCAAAATGCCAGTCTAGCTCCATGTTTGTAACTTGAGTTTTACCTGGATTCTTTTTCTAGGCTCTATGGTACACCACTGAACATTGACTTTTGGCCAGCTCTGATGGTGGAGGACCTGATTCCTGGTACAAGAGTGGGACCAACCCTAATGTGCCTTTTTGTCACTCAGTTTCAACGGCTCAGGGATGGAGATAGGTAATCAGGTTTGCATGACAGTTGTGTCCATAAAATGCTAATCTAGTTGCATACCATACAAATGTAATCACCCTTTCCTCCCTGAGTTACTTGGGAGCAGGCAACCCGCACCTGTGCGCCCAGGCACCTGAAGTTGTTGACAGTAAATGAGATCCTGAGTCTCCCAGTGGAGATGTTGAATAGGTGGGAATCCTCTGTCCACCCGTCTGCTGCAGTCATTTTACTTGTAAAGGGAATTAAAATAGGTGGGGTCTCCATCTGGCTGGGCCCTGTACACACTCAATGGTGTGCCTTGGGAGGCTCCAGGAATAAACCTGAGCTAATCTGTGCAATGGGTCTACTTTAAGAATACCAATTATAAACAATATACACCCATTATACATTTAGATTAAAGTTAACATACCTTTACTTAACAATTTACGGAAACATGGTATAACAGATTGAGATTGAATGTGACTACTCAGTTAAATCAGCGGGGGCAGTTCAATAAATCAATTAACAAATACAATATTCAGTAGTGGAGGAAACGTATCTAACTTGCATTTACACTGCCACCTTCTACCTCCCCTGAGGGCACACTCCTCTGGATTTCAGAGTTCTAAACTCTTCCTTGCATGGGTGCACTTGAAGATCTTGAAGCTGCAGACAGCACTCTGGTGGTCTGGTGAATCAGTCCAGCCAAGGCAACAAGGGGCAGAACAATTCTAATTTGGGATCATGCCAAGCTGCACACCCCTTCTGAAGACTGGAGTTGTTTTAACCAAATGTCAGCAACCCTGGGTTCTGGTTCCATGAGAAGACCACTCCGCCTCTTCTCAGACTCAGACAACCCCTGAAAGTCTCTTTGCTGTCCCCTTCCCTTGTAAGCACTTTCCCAAACAAGGGTGGTGGTTACTCACACTGACGTCACTACAGGTCCACCTCAGTTAGCTCTAGGCACAGCAACAGTCTCTGCCCTGCATCCACTGAAGCCATCATCCACACCTGAGGCTCCCTATTTAAAATCTCTCCAGCAGGCTCTCAGCAGCAGCTTCTGGCTTCCTGACAGCAGATTAGCAGCATCTATGGACAGAGCTCCACTAAAACAATCTCAGCACCTCTCCAAAATGGAGCCCACTGCGTGCGGGTGCTCTCTCTTCACCCAAGGCATCATGGGAGTTTTAGTCTCCATGGCTGGATTGCAGTGCTCAAGATTTTCCCAACTGGAATACTACCAATGAAGTTCAAAGGCCTCGCTAATAAAGGGTGCCTACACGCATATACCTCAGATTTGACATAGCATACGATAGTATTTGAGTCTATCATAACTGAGGCTTGAAAGAATCTAAGGAGTTTGGGGCTTT
This sequence comes from Mauremys mutica, assembly GCF_020497125.1. Taxonomy (NCBI): domain Eukaryota; kingdom Metazoa; phylum Chordata; order Testudines; family Geoemydidae; genus Mauremys; species Mauremys mutica. The sequence continues at coordinate 73,662,353 of NC_059073.1, forward strand.
TTACTGTCAAACTGTAGCTGACTTACCAGTTTATCAGCTGACAGCAAAAGTGAAGAAATGTTAAAACTAAATGATTTTTAGATTTAAATGTTTTTTTTACTAGTTTCTTTATAGTTGTACAGAGATAGTAGTAGGACAATAGACAAGCTTCTAACCCTCTTTCCCTGTAATCATTTGCTCTTGTTGCCAGTGTTTACTAAATCTAAAATTAAAAAGCTGTCATTGATCAGGACATGCAGGTGAATGAAACAGGGATGGATGCTAAGGAAGCAGGCTGCAACTTTATAACTTTAACCAAAGGGGGCTATCAACCGCCTTCATGCTCCTTGAATTCAAGACATTTTATTGGATACAGTGCATGGTTAAGTGGCCTCATGTCATATTAACCAATCCATGTCATCTGATCTTCTTGAGCTTAACCCTAAGTCTCAGACCAGGTCTGTAAGATCTTGCCATTCCCACCCATGAGGAGGAATTATGATTCCTCCAAAGGATACCTCAATCCCTGAACACTTAAGGTATCTCCTTCCCTATAGGCTAATAGGTACACCAGCCATATCCTGGGTCTTGTACTGTTTTCCTCTGGAAGCTGGCCCTTCCAGCCTTTGATCTGCACTGCACAGCACCCACTAGACATTTCCAGATTGTTTTCTAATACTCAATTCCTATTCTTATTCCTATAAACTAAAAACGGGCCTCCATGATGCTGCAAGGAATGCAAACTTCTACCCTGTCTGCCCCAGCAGGGTTTGAAGTACGGAAGGTCGATGGCACCCAAGAGAGCCAATCAGCTACCCCATACACACCCTGAGCAAGCCAATGGGAAGCAGAGGGAGGAGGTGAACACTTTCCCCTTCCCCGAAGGCACATTCCCTACATGCACTCTGAGGCACCAGGAGTGTGCATGGAGGGGAAATGCTCCAGCATGGCTGTGCACAAGTGCTCACCAGACCCACTCCACTGCTGGGCTCAACCAAACTTCCCTAGGGAGATGGGGGAGGGTGGAGAGCAGTGTTTATCTCATTTGTGGAATGCTCCGTACTAGTGTATATCCTCCAGTTCAGATCCGGAATAAACCCTTTGTTGTTCCCAAGACTTCTCTGCAGTACAATAAAATGAGATATTTTTAAAAACAAAAATTTAAAATAATATTTTTTTTAAAATAAGGAGTTAGTAGAGCTAATCAAATCTGTCTCATCTCAAGAGAGGAGAGTAGTGAAACATATGCATTTAGCAGTTTAAAAGCTATTATTTAAATAGCACAGTACTGTGAAGTGCATGGTGATTTACTAACATGTCAGAACCCACTGTCCCTGTCATGAAGAGCTTATAATATAAGGGCTTTGTCTTTGTTTTGCAATATGATTCATATTTTTTTTCATTTCTAAGGATTTGGAATGGATCCATTTTCCCATTTATTTGAAAATATTCACAATTAAACATTTTACAAATATTATTGAAATAGTTTGTGTGCTGGGTATTGGTAAATGATAAATGCCATTAACCATTTCAACAGGGTTTTCATTAACCATTTTAAGCATGTTTTTAATAAGTTTTAGAAAAAAAATTATAGCATGGCATTTTTCACAAAAAACAAATGTTTCAAACGAGATCGATAGTTTTACATGAAAAAATATTTGTAAAAAGCCATTTTTCAACTAAAAGCTCTCTTATCTGAAAAAAGTAGCGGACCAAATTCGGTAAAGAATCCTGGTCATGTGCCACATGAGCCATGTTGCGCATACGCTGAGAAGACTGAAAAAATTTCAACTAGATCTCAACTCAGCCCTTCTCAGATTGAAGCCTGAAATTAGCAAACGTATGAGGAGATGCAGAGGGAGAATTATCATGACACTAATTTGGGGCAGGCATGATTCTTGTCACTTATATGCTGCTGTTCGATTGGGGTTTTTTTGGTATGTTGATATTTTCAATTATTTAAAAATGATAAAATATCAGAATGCCGACATTTGAACGCTGAATGTCAGAATACTGCACAATTTGAAACATTTATTTATGATACAGGAAATGCTGGGAACTCCAGTTTGGTAACATGCTTCATCACCATGTATCCCCAATCTCTATACTCTGGGTACATCTACACTGCTGCACATGTAGACATACCTGAGCTTGCTTTCGTTTAGTTAGCTGAAATAACAGTAGCAGTGAAGCTGCTGAAGCAGCACTGGTTAGCCAGTTGAGCATATACCCTGGGTCCCAGGTGGAGTTGTACAGCCTGTGCTGCTGCCTGTGTGGCCAGGGCCTAACTGCTATCATTATTTGAGCTAGTCAGATCAAAGCTAGCTCAGTATGTCTATGCATGCTGCAGTCACAACTCCAATTGCAGTGTTGTAGACATACCCCAGATAATAGCTCAAGATCATAACATTTAAGAATTTGATAAAACTTGAAAACCATGAAAGTAAATGTAAGTGGAGAACAAATGTGATCCCTTCCATATGGTGCATTCTCTGTCTGCTCTTATATTTGCTTCATTATTTGACATGCTGTTAATTCTCAGGCAGCAGATCCCTGATGCCATATCTTTTTGCCTGCTGACTAGGTTTTGGTATGAAAATCCTGAAGTGTTTACAATGGCACAACTCACTCAGCTGAAGCAGGCCTCTTTGGCACGTGTAATCTGTGACAATGGGGACAACATCCAGCAGGTCCAGCCTGATGTCTTCTTAAAGGCAGACTACCCTCAGGGATACATGAGCTGCAGTGAGATACCAAAGATTGATTTGAGACTGTGGCAGGACTGCTGCAAAGGTCAGTAATAAACAGAATAGCAGATGGAAAAATTAGTAGTACTACTAACTCTCAGATAATTTTTATTTGCCAAAACTGTGTTTTTCATTTTTGTTGTTCTTACAGTATGTATAGTGGCAGGCTCTTCAATAAAAAGAAGAAAAGAAAACCATTTTGAAAGAATGATTTTAGTTTGGATACAGAGATTATTCTACACAGTAAAATTAAACTATTCATGCATAGAAATAACTCCAACTTTTTTCTCCTGAAAAGGCACTGTTGACCACTAATAATACTAATTAATTGCTAACGATTACTCTGAAGATTAAGGAGAATTTTTGTACTAAGTGTGTGGGAAAGTGATCAAACTGATTCTGACTTACAGGTCATTAAGTATTTTGATTTGAAGTTTTGACTTGTATCTAATCTTTGTGTCCTGTTAGCAAAATGACCTGTTGCTACCTCTTCAAACCATCCACATAGTTAAATCTCCTTGAGAACAGACGCATTGGCTATATTTGAAGAAAATTGCTTATAATTAAGCAGAGTTATTAATGACTGTGACTAACTGTAATGTTTATGGTGTGTATAATATTTTATGAGCAATTTGTCCATTAGTGGGGCAGTTTAGAGAGATTAGAAAAGGTTTTTCCCATAGTTCAGGTGATTGAAGCTATAGTCTTTGGAGATAAAAGACCCAGTTCTAGTCGCAGGTTTGCGTGTTCCATCTAGTACTGGTTTGTTACAATGGATTTTGTTCAGGATGACTCTCTACTGTGTTTTTATGCTAAGCAAGAAGAAAATTAGTCAAGCTCTTCTTGAGTTACAGGTCATTACTCTGAATATGAGGCTACTCAGTAGACATACTGATTGGTATAGTGAAAGCTCACTGGATAAAGTTATCAGGGCTTGACAGGGAACTGTTTAAGGTCTATTAGGCTGGATGATGCTTTATAAAGTCTATGCAGGGAAAAAGAAAGGATCCCTGTGAATAGTTCTTAAGCTCCAAAGGGCAGTAAAAAGCAATGACAATTGGGGACCACCAAGAGCACTTGTGCTCAAAAGTTCTGTAGGGCAATGGGAAGAGAGAGGAACCCTGTTGCCTGTGGAGCTCATGTCTTCGTCATAGCAATAGTATCTGGAGGGAGTTATGAACTTCACAAAGCAAATAGTATGCTCAGTGCACTGGTAAATGTAAGCCAAATCCTGCCCTGTTCTCTGCAGCCTAGAAGAGGTCTGATCCAACAGAACCATTCAGGGGTCTCCGCTCAGGTGCTTTTGGGGCATGAAAGAAGCTGGGCTGGAGCTAGTGGATCTGTGGTTCTGTCTATGGAGTGGGGGAGGGATTCTCATATCCACGGTGTGGGAGAGGGTTTCTTTTCCCTCCATTTCCAGTGTGTGGGGCTTTCTTACTCAAGCTGAGTACAGTGTTCTGGGTTTACAATAAATGAAGGAACCCAATCCTTAGTGGGAGAGTGGGAGACTCTCATGTGATTTTTTTTTTTGTAAATGGTGGCTTCACTACATTACAAGGCAGAGCAAATGGGGCACAGACTGGCTTAAGCTGCCAGCTAAGGTTCCCATTGCATAAAGATAGATCCAGGTAACATACAAGTGCCCTAACTGGCTCTACACCTGTTGCTTCTAGTCCCCCAGCATAGGGGATGGTCTGGAGTGGGAGGCTATGGACAGAGTTCACTACAATCCTGGGCCAACGAAATGGCTCCTCTGGGGGCATATACTGTCCAGTTAAGCCATGGGCTGCTCTAATTTACATCAGTGACCAAAAGAGCCCCCATCTGACCCCAAGACCATGGAGTGCAAAGGTCACTGTAATATAGTGGGCAGGTCGTTTAGGGGGAGTTGACTTAGCCTCACCTGCATCTAGTTATCCATCTCCCTTGGGCTCGGACTCATGGATCAGGTGACCAGGCATCCCATGATGATACTCCAAGGGTGGGGCTTTAAGAGGGAGCCTACTCTCTCATAGATAAGGAATATCAGAGGTTATGAAAGACCTAATGGAAGGCTCTGTGGAGTGATCCAGAGTCTGGAGAGCAGAGGAATCATGGGGTTTTTTGTTGTTGTTTTTTAACTGTTTGAATTGGGAGTGGGTATGCTCCCCAGAGTTTTTAACTTCTTATTTTGTTAAAATATCTGTCTTCTTTTGTCTGTTTTGTTTGGTGTTATGTATCTCTGTTTGAGCTTCTGTCATTTCTTATATTATAACTTGGATTTTTAGAGCGTTTCAGTGTCCTTAGTACTAGTATATTTGTCCTTGTCCGGCTTTACAATAAGAGTTTCAAGCAAGTGGTTCTGAAACAGCAGAAAGGCAACTTTGAGAGATTATGCCATAAGACAAAGTTAAATATAGTAACTAAATTCAAAAGCAGGACTGAAAACAATTTTATAGCTTAATTGTCTCATTATAGTTTACTGTAAGCTGTTGGAGTCTGATGTTCTCCACACTGCTTTGAAGGGCTTCTTTTCGTTAATCATGCAACAGCTTTTAATAGAATGAATTTATTAAGGGAATGTTTTGGTAATCTAATACACATCTTACTATCTAATAAATTCAATTTTCATTAGTCAGCAATAATTTTCAATGCTGGGGATACTTTAGCTCACAAATCTGAAAAAAGGAAATACAGATCTCTGGAATACCTTAAGACCTCAAAGTGAGAACTCGCTGTGAAACTTCCATCTGGAAATCACAAACCAGATGGTTTCATATGTCCCAGAAGAAAATATACATCTGTCAGTTCTTCCTGCAACTGTTTGTATTTGAAGAAGGATTTATTTAATCAACTGGCAACATGGCTTAGTGTGTCACTCACATCAATACAGCATGTAGACCTTCTGTACCAGGAGTGCTCTTTCATTTCTAGGATGCACCGGAGATGATGATTTCACTAAACAGATGTAGCATGATTGTGGATTTTAATTGCACCAGGCATAAAGATGATGAGGAAGAGCAGTTTCAATTACTGGAGGTGGCTGAATCAAATAAATACCCCAGGGCCTATGCAATTTGCCTTTTGCTCAGAATGCAGAAATGCTTATCTATTGACTGACGGCCAAATTGTGACTGGCTCTTGCACAGCATGCAGCGTCATGCCCCTGCAAGGAACATCTTCACAACCCCCACCCTGCACGCACACACCCAGAGTTGCACAGTGCCTCAACAGAGGTGAGAAATGGGGCCAGAGCGCGTAGGTTGCCCTTGGAGAGAACTGGTGCAGCTTGAGAATTCTTAGCACATTAGACTGGGATTTGTTCTGCCTGGAGGAGTGTTGTGGCTCTGCATTGCCTTGTTTTCAGGCCAGTGTCTACTGCACCACAATTGTGTCCTATGGGAAACTGAATACAATTTTATCATAGAGATTCTTACATATGATTCCAGTTGTTCCCAGAGTATGAAGTTTCTTCCTTATCCAATATACCTATTCCTTCTCACCATACCCTAGGCTTAGCATTTGATGTTATCTAGCAAGGCCTATAACAGAGTAATGGGATAATTTGGGACTTTATCTAATTCCCAGTGAAGCCAATGGCAAAATTGTCATCTGGATCCAAACTTTCTCAAAATTTGAAGATATTCAGATGTTTGGTTTGGCCCTTTTTAGCGATTATAGGAACCAATAACAAAGTCTCTCGAAGTTTAAGGAGGCTGGGCTGTAGAGTTTCACTTCAACTCAGTTTATGATGATTGAGCTAAAACATAAATGGCCAAATGCAGTGCATCAACGCAGACATTATACATGCATGTTTTGATAATTTACCTGTTGAATTTTATTCATTTACTGAAGTCTTACCTTTGCTCTTTGCCTTTTTAATTTTATTTGGAACCATGGTTATCCCCACAACATTATTTCCCTGATAAATATCTCCAACACCAACATGCTCAGGCAACTTTTTGGCTTTGAGCTCCCGTGTAAATAGCCAGGGAAGCGTGGGTTGATCGTAGCAGCTACATATTGCTACTTCTGCCCTCCTTCTGTAACGTGCTCACTCAGTCTGGCTTTCTGTCCCCTTCTAGTGGGTGGCTCACACAGAAGTTTGAGTTTGCTACTGTCATAGGCTAACAGATGTGAGTCTTTCAGCTCAGGAAGTAGTGGCTCTGTGTGGTCTAGCCACTGTGAGAACAATCTGTAGTAAGTGTAGGTTAACTACCATTCTGAAAAAGCTTTACATTATGGAAACAAATATGTAACCGTTTTCCTTGGAAACAATTTTAGCACCAGTTTTCCACTTGGAGCCTAAGATGGACACCCATGGACCTCATCTAAGTAAAGTGGAATCCATTGTGGCAACCTGTAACCTTGCCTTCATGGGTTACAACTAAGAATATCAAATTTAGAACAAACTGCTGAGGATTAGGGCAGACACACCCCAAAACTGGTGGTTATTCTCCCATAAGATATACCAAACCAGCAACAAAAGTAAACTTCTGTTTCATCACACTGGCTAACAAGAAGTCAGAAAAGCAGTTGTCTTAGGCATTCCAGTCCTTGTATCACCACCAAAAGCATTAGACTTAAAGATGAGTGGTTCTTTAAAACCAATTTCATCAAATAAAAGGCTCTTCTGATCCAAAAGAACCAGCCACACACCCAGGTCAATATACAACTCAGATCCTACCCAATAATCACGCTGTTGCCAATCCTTTAGTATCTAAAATCTAAAGGTTTATTTCTAAAAAGAAAGAGAGAAAGGTGAGTTAAAATTGGTTAAAGGAACCAAATACACCCAAAACCTTTGCATTTATTGCATCAGGCTTGTAGCAGTGATGGAATAAATTGCTGGCTTAAGTCAAGTCACTGGTTGCTTCCAAATTATTGGAAGGTTCTCAGTCCCTTGGTTAGAATGCTCCCATTAGTGTAAGTTCACAGTCCAGAGGTTTGAGCAGGAAAGAGGCAAAATGGAGATGTTTCCAGGGCCTTTTATAGCTTCTGCTGTGTGGAGGGAAACCCATTATTTCAAACAAAGCCCTCAGCACAACTAATGGAAAATTACAGGTATCAAGATGGTGTTTGGAGTCACATGGGCAAGTCACATGTCCATGCAGGATTTCACTTAGTCACAGCAGAAAAGTCCATTAATTGCAGATGAATGTCTTCCATTGTGAGTTAAATGTTCTTTAATGGGCCATTCACTTGAATAGTTCCTTCAAAATGTGCTGGATAAATACCTTGTGGGTGCTACACAGAAGCAAACATTTGAAATGCAGCTATAGAGCCAATGCTCATAACTTCAATTACAAAAATGATACATGCATACAAATAGCAAAATCATATTCAGCAAATCATAACCTTTCCATAGACACCTTACTTGACATACAAGATTTGTTGCAATTATATAACAGTGGTAGCAACAATGCTCTACATGGTAATATTTTAATCAGATAATGTCACACAACCATCCAGGGAAATCTTCTTATCAAAGAAAATGTCTTCCTATCAAGAAAGGTCAAGATGCCAGAAAACCAAATCCTGAAACATCAGAGCTCTTGATTTAAAGATGAAACATATTATCAGCACTTAACAAGTAACAATAACTGATTATATAGAATCAGTTGAAAAAAACCATAAAGATTAACTGAAACCTCATCAGAAAATAAATTATTATGTATGGCTGGAGGGTTTTTTTAGATATTGGTTTCTTCTTCCAGTCCATCATATATCAACAAAATCTATACTTTAATTGTAACTTTCATACCCTTTCAGTACAGGAAGAGGGTTCATAATTCAGTAAGAAAAAAAATGAGTTCTGTTTCAGAGTCACCAAATACATACATTTCCTGACTCGGCACTTGCTATCCAAATAAAACAAGAATGCTTTGAGACGTCAGTAGCCTGATTTTTTTAAATGATCTTTGAATGATCAATATTATAGGCAAAAAGAACTGGGGGTGGGGGGTTAAATAATGTCATTTAGATGTTTAACTACCTAATTACGTCTCAAATCTGGCAGTTAGAAGTCTAGTTAATATAAATTGCACCCACGGTGATTTGTGCTTGCAAAATGGTTGAGGCTCCTGTCAGACCAGGACTCAATGGCTAACTTCACACAATTTTGTACAATTATTACTATTATTACAGTAGCATATAAGAGCCCCAAGGGAGGATCAGGACCTAGTCCTATCGTGCTAGGTGCTGTTGTATTAATTTAGAAGGAATAAATGTGCCAAAAGTGTTGATATAACCCAGTCACTGTCCTACATTAAAAAGTGTTAAACTAGGTTTGGTTTTTGTTATGGAGACCTCAGCCTGCTATGGCAAAAACATGAATATCTCCTGTCATGGTACTTAATGAACCTGGCAGAGCAGATAATCTAGCCTTGGGTACATTGCTGGAGCAAAGGAGGCAATTGCTGTTGCAACAAGCTGATAGAGCGGCTAGATTGGACAGGAATAAATTGTGACTGGTGTGAAAGGTGAAGACGAGAAATTACAGTTGATCCACTGCAGAAGGGTATGTCAGCAGAGTGATAGAAAGATTTGGTCAAAGTTCTGAAAATGAGATTAGCAGCAGCATTGTGAATGAATTTATGGAGAAATTTACAGCAGGTTGGAATCTTCAGTGCCAGACAGGATGTATGACAAGGAGGCCCTGCACGAAAGATTTGGTGGTTTAGGGAAAGGACCACATAAGTAATGTTACCCAGATTACATGCCTGGGTGGCTGGTTGTGATGCCACAGTGATATTGATGGTGAGGGGAGAAAGAAGGTGATTCTAGGGGGGAAATCAAAACCTCAGCTTTGGCCATGTTGAGTTTAAGTGGGCTATTAAACAAGAGAGACTACGATTTTAATTGTCAGATGAGACATGTGTAGAAAGGAGAGGTATATTTGAGAGTCATTAGCGTAAACATAATTGTAGCCATTCAAACAGATAAAATTATCTGATTCTCCAAAGATAAGGTCGAGAGGAGGGTGAATTTACATCTATACAGCCAGCTAAATTCAGAGTCCCTTTTGAGGGCGCCACATCTATTTTCTCGGATTTTGACTCCATGAAAACATTTTTGGATATGACATTTGGCCCTTTACAGGAATATCTTCATGAAACAAAAATCTTCATATGAAGTTCCTGTGACTCTAAGAACCTGTTAATGCCAACTGATTAAGGGTTCGCTGTTCTGTAACAGCAACTGCTATCAGGCCTGAAAAATTCATTACGCCTGACATGCTGCTTTCATAGGATTTATTCAGAAAGGGTTGTGTGAAATGTCTAATAATAAAAAGCATATGCCATACTGAGCCCTCACAATTGCTGTGAGATGTATTTACTGATCATATTTAAGGAATTACGTATATGAATTGAAAATATGTCTGCGTCCCAGTCTGTGAGGCTGGGTTGTCAAACATGTTTTGCCAGACAAAGAGATGTAGATTCACCTGTCTGCCTAGGTTAATATGTAAATTAAGCATATAAGCCAACACAATGGAAGCCTGTTTTGTATATAGAGTCAACAAGAGACAAGTCACTGGAGCCTAAACCACAGGTGGTCAACCTGACTCTGGGGGCAAAACAATGAGTTCTGGGAAAGGAGACTTTGTGAGAACAAAAAAGACAGCACTTCTTGTGTTCATGAGAGTTAGATCCCAGTCTAGTTGGCTGGTGACTCTGGGAGACTGCTTTAGGTGAGAAATTACTTTGGACAAGGATTTTAGCCTATTAATGCTTAAGTTTAGACTCTAAGAAGTGTGTTATGCGTTTTGTTTCATATGTAACCACTTCTGTTTCCATTATCCTTACTCAGTAACTTTTAAATCTTAATCTTTGATTAGATATCAGTGTCTCACTAGAAATATATTTCAATGTTATAAAGACCTGATCCTGCGAAGTACCAATCAAGCTATGTCAATACTGCTCCCTTGGGGACAGCTAACCTGGTAATTTCTCAGGGTGTCCAGTGGTTAAGGGCTGGGCATCTCAGGGGAACGCTTCAAGGGGCAGACAGATGTTGGTGTGTATCTCTTACTAGCCTAGACAGACAAGGTGGATGAGGTAATATTATTTTATTGAACCAACTTCTGTTGGTGAGAGAGAGAAGCTTTTCAGCTACACAGAGCTCTTCCTTACAGAGAGGAAGGTCTGCAGAGATCTGGAAGACAGTGCTCGTGTTGGTTTCAGGGAGCTAAACTGCGGCAGGCACAAACAAAGCTGTTTCATGCTAAAGGCAGTTAGTGGTGAGGTGTCTCTCACCTCTGGGGAGCGTCACAGTCCTTATTCAAAATTCTTTTCTCCTTGGTTTTCAAGGCTTTCCATTATATGTTTTATCCTTTTGTTTTCTAAACCATGCCTTCATCTTTTATTTTAAATTTATAATATATATTTTGATTGGCTCTTTGATTAAAACATGAAAAACAATGTGTTGTGACCTCAGAATAGCATGAGCTGAATTCTGCAGTTAAAGGCTTTAGTTCTGTTTGTAGTTTTATTTTTTTAAAGGAAGAATTATGGGTAATTATGTATTCATTGCCAAAAAAGCAATGTTCTTAGCAAAACCAACATTGATAGCCAAGGATCTTCTACTGTCGTTGTAGACAAAAGCATACATATGCAGTTGCCATTTCTGTCTTGAGAGATAAATTATGAGCATAATTACTGACACTTGTCGATTTAAAGCAAAGCAAAATATTTTCATACAAGAAAAAGAGGCGTAATGGAATATTTTAAAAAATCTGTTCTCAAAATGTTGGCTGCTTGTGAGAATAATTCCACATTGCTTTATCAAAGCTGATACCCCAAAACGCAGTGTCATGCAGTAAAATCTACATAAATCTCATGAAAATAAGTGGATATAAAAATAACAGAGGAACCTCAAAAGTTAATCTTTTTCTTGTAGGGCTGAATAGTTTATTAGATGGCTAGGGTTGGGCATGGTGAACACAACTCACTTTGCATTGTAAGTATTGTGTATGCAAGGATGATACCAGTTTCACTAGATCAGATGACAGCAGGTGAAGGACTTTTGTTATAGTTATTATTTCTTCAAGTGTAGTCAGCAAGAAAGGGTTAGCAGCACAAGGAAATATGCTACAGTAAATCCCCTGCTACAGTGCCTACAGTCTGGGGAAAGACTTCAGAATATAGGATCTTCTGAGTTGACACTTCAATGAGGTGATGACTGTTGCAATTCATAGATTCTTACACTGGTATTATAGGCCAAATTTTCAATGAGATTTCTAAAATTGCACCTGCACATCTTGTGCTCATACATGTTTTTTTTCCCTTCGAGCATTGGTCATCTAATATTTCTGTTTGCACACTTTTTTTTTTTTAAAGTGTGCAATAGTTATACCAGCAAAATAACAGTCACAATTTTAGAGGTCCATTTGAAAAGTTTAGCCTTTGTCTGCCAGCTCCTCAATGTTAAGGTTTGGTTTGTCAGCTAACTCAAACAGAGCTGATCCAGATAATCTTGGGCTTCTTACAAATCATTTGCTCCTTATGGGCCTGTATTTTGCAGGCTAGAATAAGATCCCAAGTTACCCATCAATCAGTAGCTTCAAACACACGCACATATTCCATTTCTATTATACACACAGTGTGTAATTATTAGTGAGAAAAAAATCACAAAAATCAATGAGATAATTAAATGTACAAACTGAGCAATCTGAATAATCAAATTAGTTGATATTGATTTTAGCCTCTGTAATGTTGCCACCTGAAAAATGTAGGCGATTAGCACCTTTCTATGGAATGTTCTTCTTTTCTGTGGTGTGGTTTTAGGGCTGGTCTACACTGAAAACTGACGTCAGCATACGTCTCTCGGAGGTATGAAACATCCACATGCCTGAGAGATGTAGCTATGCCAACCTTGCCCCTGGTATAAACAGTGCTAGGACGATGGATGAATTCAAGATACAAGAATTCTTCCATAAACTTAGCTACCACCCCTTGGGGAGGTAGATGAACCACAGCCATGGGAGAATCCCTCTCAATGCTGTAGTGAGTGTCTACGCTGAAGTGCTAGCTGCAGCTGTGTCTCTGTAGTGGTTTAAGTGTAGACATTGCCTTTGATAATGTTATAGCATACATGCACGAGTACAAGATCACTGTATATACTGTACATTAAGTAAATCAAGGCTGGATGTTTTTCCAAAACTATGCACTAGGAATTATTTTGGGGACATTCTACGGCCCATGCTATATTGGAGGTCAGACTAGATGAGCACAGTGGTCCCTTCTGGTCTTGCAATCTCTGATCTGTTAGCTATCTTATTAATAAATATAGATAGTATTTTAATCAAAATCTTACTAACATCCATATTAGAGACAATAATGTTTAAATTAGGGCACCAGAGCCAAACTTCCTTTATAAAAGGTGGAAGCCCCTTAAATAACATAAGAAACATCCAATATGTGGTACTGCATTCTAAGAGTGCTAAAAAAGAGAGCTACATTCTAATTATAGATGCACAAAAGGCTTTCATCTTGCTAAACACACCAAGAAAACACTCAGCTTCCCCAAAAGAATTACTATGAATGGTGTGTGTGTGTGTAACATGCACCATGTTCACGTTGATTAAATAATTTTGAAAGAGAGAGAGAAATGTGAATGATGCAATAATATGCTATATGTTGCTTAACATTGTTAATTCTGTAGTAAGATGCATAATTTTACAAGTCAAAACAATGTAATTGTAATGTCTTCTTATGAAAAAGAAAACCCAATAAATAAAAGCCTCCCACTCCAAAAAAAATAAAACAAAACAAAACAAAAAAAACTGTATGTTGCATATAGCAATAGCATATCTTGATACGAGTAGTCTTTAAGATTGAACTTTGGAATAGGTTTTCCCATCTGTTTTTTCCACTGTTGAAGATTAAAAGTACAATAAAAGTAGATGCATAAAATACAAATGTGTCTGGCCCTTATTCAGCACAGTGCTTAAACTTATGTTTAATTTTAGGCACAGGTTTAAAACCCATTGATTTCAATGGAACTTAAGCACATGCTTTAAGTTAAGCATGTGCTTAAGTGTTTTGCTGGATTGAAGCTTATGTAAGTCACACAAAAGCAACTTGATACTACAACTTTTGTGCATTTTTTCTGTGAAAATCTTATTTCAGAAATAATACTAGTATGAATTATTGTGTTCACAGACTGTAGGACAAGGGGACAGTTTGGGGCTCTGTCACACCACTTTAGGAGCAAACGGTCTGCTGAATACAGTTATCCCAAAGAGAAGCATAAAAGGGGTGAGGAGACCAGTACAAGAAGCAGGTATGTGTTTATGAACTAGCCACCTTCGGGATGAGCATGAAAAGTATGTACATGAAAGATTTTGGTTACTACTTAGTCTTCAAAGGCTCTTTGTTTATTAATCTTTTATATGCAGAAATTGTGTGTGAGAAAGAGATCTTTTGAATGTTTTAGTTTTCTTTATACCTGAATACAATGTGTCTGTCATTTTCCACTTAGGTGAATTATGATGTAACTTAGATGCTGATATTCCAAACTAATGCTGTTGCTGGCTTTTGATTATTACTATCATTATTAAGACATTTTTACATTTAAAAATAGTCTAATTACTTTAGGTCAGGGATGGGCAAACTATGGCCCGCGGGCCGGATCCGGCCCTTCAGGGCTTTGGATCCGGCCCACGGGATTACCCCTGGTGGTGCTGCGGGCCCGGCGTTGCTCTCAGAAGCAGCCCCCGGGCCGGGAGGCAAAGGGCTCCATGTGCGCACGCAAAGCCCTCTGCCCCCCCCCCCACCCAGGGGCCACAGCACTTCCTGGAGTGGCGTGGGGACAGGGCAGGCATGCAGGGAGCCTGCCCTGGCCCTGGTGTGCGCCACTGCCACCCCGGAGCCACTTTAGGTAAGCGGCACCGGGCTGGAGCTCAAACCCCTCCTGCCCCCCAACTTCCTGCCCTAAGCCCTCTGCTTGTACCTCGCACCCCTCCTGCACCCAACTCCCTGCCCTGAGCCCCTTTCTGCACTCCTGTGCATTCCAACCACCTGCCCTGAGCTCCCTGCTGCACCCTGCACCCCGTGCACCCCAACTCCCTGCCCTGAGCCCCATCCTGCACTCCGCACCCCTCCTGTACCCCAACCCCCTTCCCTGAGCCCCCTCTTACACTCTGCACCCCTTCTCTGCCCCAATCCCTTGTCCTGAGCCCCTTCCTCCACATCCCGCACTCCACCCCCCCTGCCCCAGCCCTGCATACAATTTCCTCACCCAGATGTGGCCCTCGCCCCAAAAAGTTTGCCCACCCCTGCTTTAGGTGGTTCACAAAATTGATTTGAACATAGCAAAGGTTAGTTGATTTTAATCTGATTGTGTTAAAATTCCCTTTCATTCAGTTAGCCGCAAACAGTAAAATGTGGTGTTTATAAAGTATTGTTAGAAGCTAAGAAGTGACCTGGCTATTAAACTTATTTAATATCACACCATCTTTAAAGTGCTTTGGAAGCTACTGATGAAGTATAGGAGCTAGCTGTGGTGGTAGTGTTTTTGTATTATTTAGTGTGCATTAGGAGAGAACTTTCCTTGTGCTAGATAAAACTGGAAAGAAACATGCTTAAACCAGATTATTTTAAACTCTTGAGTGTAATTCATCATTCCTGCTAATGAAAAACAATATTAAAAGAAATATTTAGAAATTTGCTAACTCAAAGTCAAATCATATGGGAATCAGATAGTGAAATCTTTTACCAAAAATGTTACTTTGAAAGATGTTAGGGGTTTGCTGATTCGAAAGATAATGTTGAGTTTTTACCAAAGACAATGGCTATGAGTTTTCATTCATAGGCATGGGTGTTTTACTAGCTATTTTGTACTACACTGACATTTAAGGGCTACTGAACATTGTCACTGTGGAAATTTCAAACCTCAAGAGACTCATTCTGATTACTATAATACCCAATGGGAGATGCCAAGGAAAGGGGTGTTTTTGATATATTATGATTTTTTGTGGTTTGGGAAAATATATTTTCCTTGTTTTTATCTGTAGCTGATATAACACACTACCTTTTGTGAATTAATTCAGTATTGGTTTAGAGGAATTGTGATTACTTGCACTGAGATTGCCTTGTAGTGTTTGAAATGCTATTTTTTTCTTCCATACTTTTGTTTCTCAATGGGTGGAGTTTAATGATCAGGACAATAACTTATGCCTGACTGAATATAGAGAGATGGAGGCTGATGGTGAAATAAATTAATGTTTGGGTTTGCATTAATATAGGTAATGTTCATTTGTGGAGTTTAGTGTTTTGTAAATATATGGTTAAAATAAAGAAATAATACTGATTTTAAAATAGACACTTTGGGAATAATTTCAACATAAGCATAAGCAAAATGTAAATATTCAGGATACTGGGACTGTCAGTCCTACTTTTGCAAAAAGTGTCAGTGGCTTTTTTATGACCATAAATGGTCAGAATCTCGGTTTTACATCTCTTCTAGAAGACAGCACCTCCTGCAGTTAAGTGTGCCTTCATCCTTTACTGCTACCACTCTCAGTTCTCTCTGTAAAGCTCTTCATCCTAAATTTCCTTCTTTGGGTCATCTCAATTCCCTCTTGTTGTTTGTATTTCACACTAGTTCAAATAATGTGACTGTCACCAGGTTCCAGTCCAAAGTTCCCTGTGTCTGGCCTGGCACCCTGCCTCAGTTTTCCTCTGAGGCTTCAAAAATAACTTATTTACAACCAGGGTCCATAAAATAATCCCCCTCTTGGGCTCTAATTTAGTAAACACTGCCTGGCTCCCCAAAAACCCTTTTGTCCCTTACCCCTTGATTTCAGGGGTTTCATGGCCCTCTTGCTTAAGGCTGTGAGCTTCAAATCCTGGCTTCCCCAGGCAGCAAACTCTCCTTTAAGTCCAGGATTTCACAGCCCTCCTTCTAGGGACTGTACTTTGGATTCATTTTTTCTCTCTCTCCCCTCAGTAGCTTCTTTTAGCAGCTATTTACCAGCAGCTTCCCCTTCATAAGGCCCAGGTGCCTTCTCTGAAGCCCAGGTGAGTAGCAGGTAATCAGTCACAGGAGCACTGGGCCCTGCTCCCTCTTAAAGGGGCCAGTCACCCTGTGACAGTGATATATAACATCTATCATTTCTGTCCTCAGAAGTCCCTGAGATCCCCTCTCAATTCCTTCATTTTTCAGAAAACACAGGCCACCAGCCAAATTGTATTCTCATTAGGGTTGCACTGCTGTAACTGGTAGCAGAATTTAATCCATAGACTTCTTAAATTTTTGTTTAAAAATAATTCAGTGAAACACCCAAAATTTTCAGTTCATTATAGTTTCCCTTCTTTTGCATGTTCTCCATTTCTAGACTTCTCTTTCATAAACTGTCTACAAGTTTTCTGAATATAGCCTCACCAGTCTCTCATACACTGGTAATTTTCTCCAATAGCTAAATTAATTCATTGCTTTTGTTTTTATACATCCTGGTATATTAGTTTATGCTTTCTCTCCTAAGCATGGACTTTTACCTATCCTTACTTCAGGAGTATTTTGCAATGTCTGTGATTCTTGAGGGTGCATCAGTTTCATGTTTCTTTCAATAGCCTCATTACAATACCAACAGTTTTTCTACATTGAATTGCTTAGGCAACCATCAGTAACTCTCCATTCTCCTAAGTTTGCCAAGTAATTTTGAATGCTATTGATGTTTTGTTAGAGTTCACTGTCCCCACTTTTCTGTTTGTCATTTTCAATAACTTCCACAGAGTTTTTTTTTTCATCGTGATGAATTTCAGGTCACTCCCATATTTTATAAAATTAACAGAATCAGTCTTACGACTGAATCCTGCTATTTATCTCCTTTCATATGATAGTATTTCCTCTCACACAGATCCTCTGTTTTAGATACCCAGTATGGAGTCACATAGCTCACACTCAGTATAAAAATATTCCATACCTTTTTAAGACAGCTATTGACTTTTGTCAAGTGCTTTTCTAGAATAGTTGCCTTATGTGTAACTGGAACTATAATGTAGTAGCCTATGAATATACAAAGCTAGACCCTTAGCTGGTATAAATCACCCTGCCTCCACTGAAGTCAACTGTTTCAAAGGAGCAACATTGATTTATGTCAGCTGAGGATCCTGCCTGTTGTTTGTAATGATTTTAGGGGCCTATGTCTAGCCCAAATTATATGTTGGATGAAAACTATTGGACTATTGCTCAAAGTGAATCAGCAGATGGACAGTTTTTGCTCATACAAATAAAACAAAAGAAGGATGGCACTTCATTTTACTGTGTGAAAAAACCACCACCCTGAGCAACGTAACTTATATTGACTTAAAGTGATGTCTACACCACACTATGTTGGTGGGAGATGCTCTCCCTTTGACATAGCTTCTGCCTCTCATTGAGATGGAGTAATTAAGTCGATGGGCAAGCGCTCTCCCATCAATCATAGAATCATAGACTATAAGGTCAGAAGGGACCATTATGATCATCTAGTCTGACCTCCTGCACAATGCACGCCACAGAATCTCACCCATCCACTCCTGTAACAAACTCCTAACCTATATCTGAGCCATTGAAGTACTCAAATCATGGTTTAAAGACTTCAAGGTGCAGAGAATCCTCCAGCAAGTGACCCAGACCCCATGCTACAGAGGAAGGCAAAAAAAACCCAGGGCCTCTGCCAATCTGCCCTGGGGGAAAATTCCTTCCCGACCCCAAATATGGCAATCAGCTAAGCCCTGAGCATATGGGCAAGACTCACCAGCCAGACACCCAGGAAAAAATTCTCTGTGGTAACTCAGATCCCACCCCATCTAACATCCCATCACAAGCCATTGGGCATATTTACCTCTAATAGTCAAAGATCAATTAATTGCCAAAATTAGACTATCCCATCAAACCACCCCCTCCATAAACTTATCAAGCTTAGTCTTGAAGCCAGATACGTCTTTTGCCTCCACTACTCCCCTTGGCAGACTGTTCCAGAACTTCACTCCTCTGATGGTTAGAAATCTTCTAATTTCAAGTCTAAACTTCCTGATGGCCAGTTTATATCCATTTGTTCTTGTTTCCACATTGGTACTGAGCTTAAATACTTCCTCTCCCTCCCTGGTATTTATCCCTCTGATGTATTTATAGAGCACAATCATATCTCCCCTCAGCCTTCTTTTGGTTAGGCTAAACAAGCCAAGCTCTTTGTAACGTGTCTTTACCAGAGTGCTAAATTGGCACCGCTACATCAATGGCAGCAGTGGCGATTTAGCATGGGAGTGAAGAGAAGCCCTAACTTAAACCATTTTTGTTGTTGTTCTCATTGTGTTCAGTAGGATTGGCTTACTTTACACTTGTCTTGCTTTAGAGGTGTGATTTTTTTGACAGCTATGCTTATTACTTTCTTAACATAGTTCTTGTCATGAATACATAATACAGATAGCACCTTTCCCACCTATGCATTGCATAATGTCTGACATTTCATTTGTCAAGGGGTTCTTGGTGTGGAGGGAGCTTTTCAGAAAAATACTTTTGAGGTCTGACTAACGTAGCAATGCATCTGTAATGTAACATGACGTTCATTTTATACTTCAAAAAAGTTTTCAACTCGTGAGATAAAATATCAAAAGCACAATGTCATTTCAGATTATTTTTTTCCAAAGTTCTGTTAATTTTCAGCATAAATCCTATAATTCCCATGTGAAACCTTTTCTTCAGATTGTTATTTTCCATTTTCTGGTGGTAAATTTAACTTGTATTTCAGACACCAGGGAGATTTGCACAGGCATAGAAAGGCAGCCAGTGCAACGCATCTAACTGACATAGTATCCAGTGGATTTGCTCAAGATTTCAGCCATTTTGCTGCCGAAGTTGACGAGACCATTGCAGCTCTAAAACAGCAGGTTTGTTTTGTCATTATCTCTTCTACATTAAACTTAGATGTATTTCAGGGTAACTAAAGTGAATGTGCCTTCAGCTAGTTTAATTAGACTTAGCTGGATCTTTCATGGTATGACAAATCATAATTATGACCAAGTACAAAATGTTTTGTTAAAGGAAATTGAGAGCTCCAAAGTTCAGATTCTCTGTGACAAATAGCTTAAAATTTATTTTACCTTTTTTTTTTTCTTTGAAAGTTTCTTACAGTAAAGGTTTTTACTACTTGATACAACCAATAGTATGTGAAAGATCAGAGATGATATTTCAGTGAGTGTTTTTAGAGCAGACAGGCTTACAGCATATCTTTATCACTCTTTCCTTTGTTTCTAATGGTTAGTTTTTGTTTAAATGTTTTTGAAATGTGGTTAAGTGAGACTGATGTCTAATCTGCTTTTTTTTTAAATTCGATAACTATGTTCAAGTTTTTATGAGATACTGTTTTTCCAGAAGTAATCATGAATACATGTACCTGAAATTGAGTAGTAATATACAATCTGCATTTCAAGGCAGCTTCATTTGAAAAGCTTTCATTTTTGGGCCATTGAAGATGGCTTTACATTTATAGTATTCTGACTTCGGCGGGAAGCGGCGCGGGCGAGGGATGTGCTGTCCGCGGCTTCCCGCCACCACCATTGGCCTGGGACAGTGAACCGCGGCCAGTGGGGGCCACGGTCCGCCGAACTGCCAATGTGGCAGGTAAACAAACTGGCCCAGCCTGCCAGGGTGCTTACCCTGGCGAGCCGCATGCCAAAGGTTGCTGACCCCTGTTCTAGCACACGAAAGATTATGCCCAAATAAATTTGTTAGTCTCTAAGGTACGACAAGGACTCCTCATTGTTTTTACTGATACAGACTAACATGGCTACCACTCTGAAACCTGAAATACCAAACTCATTCAAAACTGTCCTACGGAGAATTGATAACCAGAATCCACCTTTTGCTGAAAGGCAGGGGGAGGAGAATTAAAATGGAACTATGTACTGTGAGTATGTTTAGAGAAAATATGACAGCACACCAAGAAATTTCCATTCTTCTACAGATGCCATCTTTCTCCTCCCAAGTTATATCATAATATGCACCCAGATTTTGTTAAATGGAATAGATTTGCTGTTTCCCTGCATAGTTTTCAGTCAGCCTCCAAATCTGGCTGTCATTGCACAGTTATTTATGAAATCTTCTTTACAATTGCTTTCAAAAAGAGGCCAAAAGGATATAGAATGGGCTTAATCTGCAAGAAGGGAGATTTAAGTTAGATATTAGGAAAAATTTTGTATTGGTAAGGATAGTTAAGTTCTGGAATAGGATTCCAAAGGAGGTTCATAGAGTTCCCATGATTGGAAGCTTTTAAAAACAAGTTGGACAAATACCAATCAATTAGGTTTACTTTGTCCTGCCACAGTGCAGGGAGCTGGACTTGATGATTACTCAAGGTCCCTTCTGGCCCTACATTTCTATGATTCTATGATAGCACTGTATCAGTGTTTGGTAGTAGGTCTATAGGTGAAAAAGCAATATTTCTCTCCAAAATCTATATTTTAGCCATTGAGGGCCTTATCACTGAAGTCAGTGGAAGTCTTTTAATTGATTTCAATGCGCTTTAGATCAGGAAATTTGTTGGTAGCTATGTAGGGTACATTTCCATCAGCTTTTTCTTTCTCCATCAACTTCAATGGTGGAGAATCATGTCTGCTTTTCAAATAATGGCAACTTGTTTTACCATTCCTTCCCTTGTTACAAAGGTCACTGTCAATATCCAAGCTAATCTCTCTGCATCTGTATAGCATTTATTGCCATGACACTTAAGATCTGTACTTAGATTTAAAAACAACGGTGAAGCTACCAGCAGTTAGCCAGTACCTATGTTTAGAATGATGTGATAGAATATGATTCTGATAAAAAGATATAAAGAAACATATTAGACACTTCAGAAATTTTGAAAAGGAACAGTTCTGGAGACTTTTGATTCTTTATACTGCTTACTCCAATATGATCAGAACTAATGCTAGCAAAGTGCTAAATATCTGAAGAACAAGGGCTTTCTTTTTTATCTTTTTACAATACAAGGAGGAAATTGAAATCAGCTTTCACTTTGGAGAAGATGCTGCCTCTCCATTATAACCTCACACAGTAACAGAGTTGCCTTTTTTTTTTAAATGGGAAAAACGGATTCCATCATGCACAATCATAAGTATCGTAGCTCATCAACATAGTTTGAACTGTGGACCTTCAGATTCCCAGTACAGACCTGTAGTACCTGCGCTAACAGACTAACTGGTATCCTTTATGGAAGCCAGCCACTATGTTGTGTGGTAATCACAGACTTTGCCAGTGGGTTACACAACTATTTGCTAGATTGCAGTAGAATGTTGGAGCTCAAGAATCATGGAGTTTATTCCTACCTTTGGGAATTTGGTGTACACTGATTAAAGCAGAGAGTACATGACAGCCAAGCATATTGAGTTGGTATTCTGAGAGTCACTGTGGCTGAATGTATAAGATTTGGATCTGCCATCTGATTGTTAGAGACCTGGTTCTAGTTGGTACTGTGGCTTTGGGCAACCTCTTAGTCATGTTATTGTAAGGTGGGGAAATGACCCTTGATTCCTTTCCAGGGTAGGCCATTGCTTAGACCTCCATGACACTATCTCACTTCTCATGTGTGGTAGTGGGAGGTAGCCACCTTTGTCATGTAGTCCCACTCTCTCTCTCTCCCTCCGTCCAAGGACCCAATGGAGGGCACTCTGCAGGGCTGTAGTCTATGGAAGGGGAGGGGCTAGGAGAGTAGCTCCACATTGTTTGGAGATATAGCCAGGGAGAATTGCACATCATTCTCCCCAGGAGTCCCACATACAGTTGCAGAATGTCTGCAGGTTGAGGAGGGGCTCCATGAGTCATTCCACTGAGGGGCCTGCTTCCCCAATCAAAGGAAGAAAGTGACGTAATTTCCTCTCTCATCACCATCTTCTGTTCATTTTTACCAAAGGAAGGGCAATTTGACAAAGAGTGAAGGGTATGAACATGGCCACATTCAAGATTTAGGAAACGTGTTCACAAATACATTTTCCAACTAGCTGCATGTTAATTATTGCTGATTCTTTGTGTTAAGTGTGGCTCCTTACTGCACCCTGACTACAAGAGAGATGGAAGCATCCCCCTGCAGAGGAAGTTTCTGAGACAGATAGGTAGCTCCTGAGGGAAGGGAAGGAGCCCTGCCCCCAGTTCAGTACGTGCCTAACTTTGAACACATAAGTCATGTCAGTGGGACAACTGCATGCTTAAAAATGTAGGCCTGAGCTTAAGGTTTAATGGGAAACCATGCTGAATTGGAGCCCTGTGAGCATTCAAGCCTGGGGGAAGGCCAGAATTAATTTTCTGTTAATAAAACATGTCTCATGAGAGGTGGCTTTTTCACTGTACTATATATGTGGATCTTTTGTTCAGACCTGTGGTGGTGGAATTCCACCAGCCTGTCTTACACTCATGTTTTTATAGATTTTGAAACAACTGAAACTCAAATATTAAGTTAACTGCAAATATCTGGAGTTCCCTGTCTCCAGGGGTTTTACAGTTATTTGAAATATGACATAGACAGATTTGCAAATTTGTTTTCCTTTTGTAGAAAGACATTATTTATTTTTAACAGGAATATGTTAGATAATAGATAAACCTCTGTTGAAGGAAAAGAGAAAATTAAATAGTATTTCATCATTAAAGAAACACATTGATACATAGTTTAATGAGATCTTCAGCAAACAAAAACAGATGAGGGGGGATTACAGTTTAAATTGATTGAGAGTGTTCATATGAAAACTTCATCTTCTCATTTGTCTCTTCTTTTCCAGCTTTTCCCTTTTATACAACAAATTTGTTTTCTCAGTAGGGCATCCTCTCAAGGGCTAAGACAACAGTGTTGCAAATAAAAATATGATATAGAAAAGAATAACAGGGTGATGTGGTTCAGAATCAGCTGGATGATAGGGTTCAATGAAATTTAGAACATGATATTTAAGAAGAAAAAATTCAGATGCACACTGTAGAAAATGGATGGCAAAGGAATGGTCTTTTGCCACAAAGAGAGAAAATGCTGTTTTCATGCCTTGAGTGAAAATATGCATGTATTATATAGCTAGAGCCTTAATATCAACTGGATATGTAGATATCCATCTGGGAGCAAATGTAACCCACACGCCTTCTGAGTGTGGTGTTCCGTCCCCTCTAGTATCACCACTTAGAGATTAATGAGTCTGCTACAGCCTTAGCTAACAGCCATGTGGCTTTTAGCTCATGCAGTAGAGGCTCATGCACTAAGCTTCAGGGGTCCCAGGTCCGATCCCGCACGAAAATGACCAGGGTCTGTCAGTGTTGCAAGTGGGGGCTCATCCGGGATTTCAACTGGGAAGTCTCTGAAGCTTGGGACTTGCTTTCTCAGCTAAGGGAAGTATGTAACCCACACATCTCTTGGGTGTGGTGCTCTAGTGGCACCGAGACCACTTAGAGATTAATGAGTCTGCTACAGCCTTAGCTAATAGCCATGTATCTGAAGTATTAAGCGTCAGAGGCCCTAGGTTCGATTCCACCCACTGATGACCAGGATCTGTCGGTGTTACACAAATACACATGCTCATTCAAAAAGAGGATTTAGTGTCAAACATAGGTACAAATTGCATTACCGTATGATGACTGTTGATAGTGAACTATTTCTAATTGTAGGGGACAGGGCCGGCTCTAGACCCCAACGCGCAATTGCTAGAGCCGCCCCTGGTAGGGGAAACCCTGGTCCCTGCTGTAAAGGCCAAATAAACAAGTTTGGCTCAGGCATACTACATGGGAGCTAGAGGGATGAAATCTTCCCAGCTCAGATGCACAAACACCTATGAGGACAGGCTGCAATTGCTTCTCCAGTTGGCTTACAGCCCCCACCCTACCACATGGTTTGTCTGCCATTGGATCTGTGCAAGAGGTTTACTCACTGATCATGCCCCTTTCACTGTTCACACCCACCCACAAAACCCCCTGTGTGTATATGCTGCAAGAGAGAGCTCTGATCCTATCATGATGGATGTGTATAATTACCTAGAGAGAAAACATTACAGCTCTGACCTCTCTTCTTCGCAACCATCTGTACATGAGCGCAGCAAAAGATCTCCTATTGTCTATTCCTGACCTCTCAATACGTGAGAGGATTTTACCCCTGAAGAATGCAGCTACTGAAGAGCTGGGTCATGCAATGTATGAAAATGGAGTAAATCTGCAGTCCATAAACTCCTATTGACCAATGAACAATATTTTACCAATTGTAGAATAATAAAACTTAGTGCTCACATAGCATTATTCATCAGGAGATTTCAAACTGCTTTACAAAGGCAGGTAAAGGATAATTATACCTGTTTTACAAATGAGAAAACTGAAGCTCAGAGGTAAAGTGAACTGGCCCAGGTCACACAGTAAATCAGTGGCAGAACCCAGTTCTTTTATTCCCATCTTAGGGTACGTTTATACTTACCGCGCGGGTCGACGCGGCGAGTTCGACTTCTCGGAGTTCGAACTATCGCGTCTGATCTAGACGCGATAGTTCGAACTCCGGAAGCGCCGCGGTCGACTCCGGTACTCCACCGCGGCAGGAGGAGTTGGCGGAGTCGACCTTGGAGCCGCGGAGTTCGCTTCCGCGGCGTCTGGACGGGTAAGTCATTCGAACTAGGGTAGTTCGAATTCAGCTACGTTATTCACGTAGCTGAATTCGCGTACCCTAGTTCGACCCCGGGGCTGTGTGTAGACCAGGGCTCAGTGTCTTATTCACTGGACCATACTGCCTGTCTATTTATATATTACTATGAGCTATGATTTAAAGTAGTAGATTCCTGAAGTATATGGAGACCCAAAACAGATTAGAATGGGAAAAAGGAGATAATTAATTCTCGTACAGGTTCATACTGGCAACTCATTGGCCTCCATCTTGGAAAAACAGCCTTACATCTTTCCCCTCACTCAACACGCTGAAGCATGTTCAGTACAGTCTTAGGGCTTCTAACAGCAAATAGCTATTATCACATTGGCAACCAGTTGGCAATAAGCATAACAAAAATACCTACAACATTACTCTCCACCCCTTTTAAAATATTAGTAATAATAAACTAAAAACATTAACATTGTACCAACAAAACAAAACATCCTAATTAAGAAGTTGGGGTAGCCTACCCTAATCGTCCGGCAATTACAAGGGCTTATTTTGCTCTCTAGAATAATTGCCTTACTGCTACAAGTCCACACTGTCTCCAGATTTAGGAGATCTCCTGGAATGGTACAGTGGAAACAACTTTGGTCCTTTGGTCCTTGGTGCAGAAGGGCTTTCTGATAATATAACTGTCTCCGGAGGCTTATCTTCCAAGTCTGCTGTAGTGGTTGATACAGTGTCCTCAGCAATCTCACTATATCTGGTTGTAGCAGTTGGGTAGTCTAATGAGTCCTTAACACCTGATACCTCAACATCCTCATGAGAATTCTCTACAGGTAACTTGTGCTACAATACAATTTGATAACCAGTGAGGGACACTGGGAAAATTTAAGAACACGTACTGCATTACCTACACCTAATGTTCTTTCTGATGCTCATACATCATAATATAACTTGTGTGCTGCCTGCTTTTCCTCCACCTTAGCAACATATTCAGAATATAGTGAGTCCAGATGTGTTTTTAGTTTTCTTCCCATTAAGAGTTATGTAGGCGGCTTTCCTGTTGTGGTTTATGGTGTCATGTGATACTGGAAAAGAAGCCTGGCCAGCTTGTTTTCCATGCTTCCATGTGTCATCGTCTTCATTCCCTCTTTTATGATTTGCTTCTGATATTCCTGAAATACAGCACCAGCGAACTGGGTACTACTGTCTAAGGCAATCCAACAATAGAAAAAGTATGTCAACGGTTATCAGTTGTAGCCTTGTGTAGAAGAGAGCATTATACCTTCCTCAATCCATTTTGAAGACATGTCAATTACTTAAAAAAATTCCCCCATAAATGGACCAGCATAGTCTACATGAAGTCTCACCCAGGGTTGTTAAGGCCATTCCCCTGGGTACAAAGGAACTTTCAGTAGAGCATGGTGGCTGGATTGGCAAGCTACACGCTGTCACATAATAGTCTTGCATTTCTGAAGCATTCCCGGACACCACACACAACTTTGTGAGAGCCCTTTCATACATACAATGCCAGGATGTGCTGCATGTACCAACTTTAGCACCACTGGTCTATTTATTGGATGTAGGATCACCTGGTTCTGTAATAATAAGCACCCATCCTGGACACTTAAAGACTGCTTTTGGGAACAATAAGGTGGGAGCTCTGTGCTTACCCTTTCTGGCCAGCCATTTGTAACCATTCTCTGCACTCGAGACAATAATGGGACTATTTCTCTCTCTCTCTCTCTCTCTCTCTCTTTTTATTGATGCTGTACTGACTAGAGAAGTGGACAGTAGTCCAATAAGGAGGATGGTTTCTCTAGGCTGCAATACTTTTGATGGGCTATTTGGTAAAGAAAGTCTACTCAGGGTATGTCTACACTACAAGACTATTTCGAATCAACTTAAGTCGAATTTGTGGAATCGACCTTATGAAGTCGAATTTGTGTATCCACACTAAATACACTAATTCGACTGTCTGAGTCCACAGTAACGGGGCCAGCGTCGAATTTGGAAGCGGTGCACTGTGGGAAGCTATCCCACAGTTCCTGCACTCCCTGCTGCCCATTGGAATTCTGGGATTTCCCCCCAATGCATGCTGGGGGAAAAATGTGTCGAGGGTGGTTTTGGGTAACTGTCATCATTGAACCATCAATCACGCCCTCCCTCCCTCC
Source organism: Mauremys mutica (assembly GCF_020497125.1). Lineage (NCBI taxonomy): Eukaryota > Metazoa > Chordata > Testudines > Geoemydidae > Mauremys > Mauremys mutica. Next base: position 73,689,817 of record NC_059073.1, read on the forward strand.
CCGAAAGCGCCTGCAGGCAATCTGTTCGTGCACTTTTCTGCTCAGTGACAGCGCGGGCGCCACAGCACTGTGAGCACGGAGCCCGCTGCAGTTATGGCCGTTGTCAACTCCTCGCACCTTATCGTCCACCTTTTCCACAGTCAGCTGCTGAGAAATCGGGCTACTTTTCAATGGTGCTGCGAGCACTGGTGGACCATGGGGGACGTTTTACCAACATCAACGTCGGGTGGCCGGACAAGGTTCATGACGCGCGTGTTTTCAGGAACTCTGGTCTGTTTAGACACCTGCAGGAAGGTAGTTCCTTCCCAGAACACAAAATAAGTCTTGGGGATGTGCAGATGCCTATAATGATCCTCGGGGACCCAGCCTACCCGCTAATGCCCTGGCTCGTGAAGCTCTGTGCAGGCGCCTTGCACAGCGACAAGGAACTCTTCAAGTACCAGCGAGCAGTGTGACCTGTGACTGTTCAGTTTTTACAGAGAAGCTGAACCTGCCCCTGTTTCTTTACCAAGTTACTGTTGACTAGCATCTGCAGTTACATACCCCGTCCACCCCGCTTCCCCCACTTCCAACACACGTTTAAAAATAAAACACATGTTCCACTGTGACTTTACAAAGGTTTCTTTATTGATGCCTTTGCGTTAAAGGGTTGAAACTGGGACGCAGACTGTGCTGGGTAGGGTGTGCGGTGATGTAAAGACCGCCTCTAAACTCGAGGAATGACAGGCTCCTGCTCCCAGAGCAGTCCGCAGTGCCGGACTGGTTGTTTCAACGGAGCCTGCCATCCCTCCTTTTTGGGACTCTGTGTGCGGGGGCTATGTGGCCTTGCGGCAGGGGAGGATGGATACAGATTCCTCTGCTGCGTGACTCTGTGGTCCAGGACAGGGACTGTTGCATGAGATCTGTAACCCCCCTCCCCCGCTACAAAGTCACATACCCCCCCCCCCCCCCACAGAACCTGCAAACCACCTCCCATACCGACCAGGGTGCCTACTTACTGCACTGTGTGTGTGACCTGCTGCTGATCCTGCCCCCGTCTCTGTACCCTGCTAAAGGTGACTGTCCTATGCAATACCCTACCCCCTTCCCCACCCACCCACCCCTTCAAACACAGCATTGTGTAAAAAAGCATGACGGAAACAGTAATTAACAGCAAAGTATTTTTAATAATTAACCAGACAGTCAGGGGATGAAACTGGGATTGGGGCCTGGGTGAGTCAGGAAGGGAAGGAATTCTCAAAAATTAGGGTATGAGAGCTTCTGGGTACTTGAGCACTCTGCTGGGGTGCAGTGACAGTTTTCACGGCCCCTGGCGCCACTCCTTCTCGTTACTTTGGGTGACGGGAGGTATGGGACTTTGTGGCGGGGGAGGGCGGTTGCAGATACACTGCGGGGGGGCTCTGTCCTCCTGGCTGCGGTCCTACAGAACATCCACAAGGCGCCGGAGCGTGTCCGTTTGCTCCCTCATTAGTCCAAGCAGCGTTTGAGTCGCCTGCTTGTCTTCCTCACGCCACCTCTCCTCCCGTTCGTTGTGTGAGCGCTGGTACAGAGAGAGGGTCTCCCTCCACTGGCTCTGCTGGTCCGCCTCGGCTCGGGAGCAGCCCATAACTTCAGCAATCATCTCGTCCCGTGTCTTTTTCTTTCACCGCCTAATCTTTGCCAGCGTCTGTGAGGGGGATGCTGTGGCAGGTCTGGAGACAGTCGAAGCTGTGTGATGGGAGAAAGGGAGTGAATTCCTTGCAAAGATACATTTTTGCGAACAATGAACACAGTCTAGTCTGTGTCTGTGAACAACACCATGCACAGCACCTATCTCATCCGCACTCCTGCAGCAGGCAATCCTGAAAGCATAAACTCTGCCCCTGTTCTACCCCATCGCAGTGTCCCCCGACCCTTGCACTTCTGGGTTGAGATCCCAGTGCCTGATGGTGCAAATTTCATTGTCGCGGGTGGTTCTGGGTAAATGTAGTCAGTCATTCCTTCCTCTGGGAAAGCAACGCCAGACAATCATTTCGAGCCCGTTTTCCCTGGATTGCCCTGGCATACGCCATAGCGTGGCAGCCATGGAGCATGTTTTGCCTTTTGTCACTGTCACCGTATGTGTACTAGATGCTGCGGACAGAGGCGATTCAGCAGCGCTACACAGCAGCATTCGTTTGCTTTTGCATGACAGTAGAGATAGTTATCAGCCATACTGTACCATCTACCATGCCATTGTAAATTGGCAAGGTGATGATGGTTACCAGTCGTATTGCATTATACCTTCTGCTGCTGTCATATGTGCCCCTGGCCGAGATCAGCCGGGGATGCAAAAGACAAAACTGGGAATGACTCCCCGAGTCAATCCCTCCTTTATGGTATCTAAAAATAGAATAATTCCTGCATAGAATATGGGGCTAGTGTAGTAGAGATCCAGTGTTTCAGAGAACCAGAGAGCACAGCCGCTCCGTGTCAGATTATTCAGGAATGATGAGCTGCATGGCATTCAAAGAGGGTGCTCCTGCAACAACCCCACCTGTTGCTTCCCTCCTCCCCCAGCCTTCCCGGGCTACCGTTGCAGTGTCCCCTGATTTGTGTGCTGAAGTAATACAGAATGCAGGAATAAGAAACAGTGACTTGTTACTGAAATGAAAAAAGGGGAAGGCAGCCTCCAGCTGCTATGATTGTCCAGACAGGACATTAAGCAGTGTGTGGGAGAGGAAAACAGCATCCTGCTGCTATGACAGTCCAGGCAGTACAGAATCTTTTCTTTACACATGAAGGGCGGGGGCTGATGGAGCTCAGCCCCCTGTTGCTATGATGAAGACGGTTAGCAGGCCGTCTACTTATGGGCTGATGATGAGGACGGGTACCAGTCGTATTGCACTACACCATCTACAGCAAGGCTGATGATGATGACGGTGGATACCAGTTATATTGCACCGTCAGCCTCCCATAAGGGGCGGGGGGGGGAGGTTGCTATAGTACAGTGCCGCAGCATCGCGTCTACCAGCAGCATTCAGTACACATAGGGTGACATTTAAAAGAGTCAAGAGACGATTTTTTTTCCTTTTCCTTCTGGGGGTGGGGGAGGGGGTTACATTGATGAGCTATGCCCTGAACCGCCGCGGACAATGTGTTTGACCGTACAGGTATTGGGACATCAGCCAAGAATGCAAATGCTTTTTGGAGACTGCAGGAACTGTGGGATACCTTGCGTCCTCAGTCCCCCCTCCCTCCATGAGCGTCCATTTGATTCTTTGGCTTTCCATTACGCTTGTCACGCAGCAGCGTGCTGAGTCTCTGCTATGCCGTCTGTCTGGAGATTTTTTAAAAATACTTTGGACCAGGCGTAACATTACAGTAATTCCCCTAATTAGATGCAGGAGTCGCCGAGCGAGATCGCCCTGAGGAGGGTCACTGAAGGAGATAGAGAGCGCATGCTGCGTGAAAGCCAGCACAAACCAGGGCCCTATGCAGCCGTGCTCGGGGAGGCAATGCTCCCTGAGTACCTCACGAAAGCCTGGCGCGGAAAAGTGTGCTACCACGGAGCACCCAATAAGGCAGCTCTCCCCAGGAGCCTCCTGCGGAGGCTTTTCGATTACCTCCAGGAGAGCTTCGTGGAGATCTCCCAGGAGGATTTCTGTTCTATCCCCATATATGTAGACCTCCTTTTCACATACTTCAGCTTCCTTTTATATTAAGAATAAAAGTTTACATGTTTAAAGCACTTACCAACTGCTCCTTCCCCTGATTCAGGGTCCGGGTTAACGGCTGGGGAGGGTTGGTAGGGGATCTCCGTGACGGTGATGAAGAGATCCTGGCTGTCGGGGAAACCAGCGTTGTAAGCGCTGTCGCCTGCCTCGTCCTCCACAAACCCTTCCTCATCTTCCCCATCCGTGAACATCGCCGAGGAACTGTCCGTCGACACTGTCCCATCGTCAGAGTCCATGGTCACTGGTGGGGCAGTGGTGGCAGGCTCCGTAGCGTCCATTTGCTGCTTTGATTTTTTGGTAGCCTTGTCTGGGGTCCTTGATTTTCACGCGGCGCTGTGTTGCATCCCGCCTGTATCCTCTGTCTCTCATGGCTTTGGAGACCTTCTCGTAGGTCTTTGCATTCCGTTTGTTGGAGCGCAGCTCCGAAAGCACAGACTCCTCGCCCCACACACCGATCAGATCCAAGACTTCCCGGTCAGTCTATGCTGGGTCCCTCTTTCTATTCAGAGATTACATGAACTCCTCTGCTGGAGAGCTCTGCATTGCTGCCGGTGCTGCTGAGCTCTCCCCGATGTCCAACCACGAAATGAGATTCAAACTGTCCAGATAGGAAAAGGAATTCAGATTTTCCCGGGGCTTTTCCTGTGTGGCTGGTCAGAACATCGAAGCTCGGACTGCTGTCCAGAGCGTCAACAGAGTGGTGCACTGTGGGATAGCTCCCGGAGCTACTAAGTTCGATTTGCATCCACACCTAGCCTAATTCGAGCTAGCCATGTCGAATTTAGCGTTACTCCACCTGTCGGGGTGGAGTACCGAATTCGAACTAAAGAGCCCTCTAGTTCGAATTAAATGGCTTCCTGGTGTGGACGGTTGAGCGGTTAGTTTGAATTAACGCTGCTAAATTCGAATTAAAGTCCTAGTGTAGACCAGGCCTCAGAGCATGCACATTACTCAGTACTTTTCCAGGTTTATAATCAAACTTGAAATCATAAGCTGATAAGGTAAGAGTCCATTTCTGAATTCTGGCAAATGCCATAGTGGGTACAGGTTTGCTGTCAATTAACAGGCCTTTCAGAGGTTTATGGTCTGAATGTATAAAAAAATGCCTGCCGTATAGGTTAGAGAGGCACTTCTTTATCCCAAAAAACATGGCTAGCCCTTCTCATTCTAGTTGGGAATAACTTTTTTTCTGATGGGGCTAGTGATCTTGGTGTATAACTGATGGGACGCTCAGATCTATCAGACATTTGGTGAGCTAGTACCACTCCCACCCCATGTGGTGGTCGCAAGACAACACTAGTTCTTTCTGGCTATGTCATAAACAGACAGTTAAGGGTTAATTCCTCTTTTACCTCTAAAGGGTTAAGAAGCTCACATACCCTAGCTGACACCTGACAAGAAGGACCAATAAGAAGATAAGATACTTTCTAAGAGGGATTAGGGAAAAAGTCTTTTGTCTGCTCTGTGTGTGCGTTTGCCGGGCTCAGAGATCCAGAAAACAACCATCTAACCATTGTTTAAATTAGTGAGTATTTAGGTAAGAATGTGGTTGATTTCTTTATTTTTCTCTTTGTCATTTCTTTTGCAAACATAGAGGGAGTATCAAATTGGGTTTTTGTGTAACTTTAAGGTTTTGCCCAAAGGGAAATCTTCTGTGTTTTGAATCTGTTGTCTGAGAGATCATCTTGCTTCTAATCTCACAGAGGTATTCCTTTCACCCTTTTTCTTTAATTAAAAGTCTTGTTTTAAAAACCTGATTGATTTTTCCTTGTTTTAAGATCCAAGGATTTTGGATCTGGGCTCACCAGGAATTGGTGGGGGGGTATTTTCTTGAGTCTACCCAGGAAAAAAGGTACAGAAATTGGGGAAAGGCAGAGTTCCCAAATGGCTCTCCCTCAAAAGTTTTTTTAAAAAACATTTGGTGGTGGCAGCGACTGTTTTGCCTAAGCTGGTAAAAATAAGCTTAGGGGTTATTCATGCAGGTCCCCACATCTGTACCCTAAAGTTCAGAGTAGGGGGGACACCTTGACAGGCTATCATAATGAACTGAAAGGTTTGATGGCTTGAGCAATTTCTTTGCTTCTGCAAACTCTATTTTTTGTTTCTCCACTGGAATCTTATCCCCATCTGACTTTGGTGGTGGTGCCTCAATAATGGCGTGTACCTTCTCTGTTGGATGTAAGCCAGTTGCATCAATTTTATGTCCCTGGTAAATTACTTCAGCAGCCTGAAGAATACACTTCTCCCTTTTAAGACGCATACCTGCATCAGCCAATCTTTGTAGTACCTGGTCCAAGTTTTGCAAGTGTTCTGATTCCGATTCCCCTCTAATCAGGATATCATCATGGTATACATAGGCATGTAGCATGCCTTGGAATAAATTGTCGATTACCCTTTGAAGAATATCCAGATCTGCTGACTTTCAGAATGGGAGGCAGTTGTAATGAAACATTGCTTTGGGAGTATTGATTATTACATAGGGCTTAGCTCTATTGTCCAGAGAGTTTTGGAGATATGCATTATTTACATTGACTTTTGTGGAAGCTTTCCCCCGATAAGGTAGCATACAGATCTTCGAGCCTGGGGAGTGGATAGGTATCTAACTTGACCACATGGTTGATCGTGACCTCGTAGTTCCACATATACTCACTCCACCATGTGATTTCAACACTGGGACAACAGGAGCAGACCAATGTGAGAACTGGACGGGCTCAATAATACCAGCTGCCTTTAGATCAGTTCAGTTCTTGGTCTACCTTATGGCACATGGCATAGGGTACAGGGCCTCGCTTAAGGAAACATGATTTAGCATCTGGATCCACATAAATTCTGCCAGTGGCCTCTTTCAGAATACCAAGACCCTCCCTGAACAGTTCTAAAGTATTTTTAAAGAAGTGCTTCTATAGTTAGTGTATGGAGATTGTTGCTGTCTGGCCAGTTAAGTTCTAATAGCTTTAACCATTGTTGCCCCATGAGGCATGGCTTCTGGTCCTGTATCCCACCTCCATTTCAGCTGTACCTCTAACTGGTTATCGTTTTCCAGTTGATCCTCATCGCCAGTGTAGTATATGGAGAACCAAAACACAACTGTACAGGTTCAGAAGCAGGGCCATAGACTACTAACCATACTCTATCTTGCAAAAACGTCCTCACACCCCGCTTCCCCCCGCCCACTGGAGCATGCACTATACAGCCCTATGGCTTCTAACAGTAAATAGCTATTCTCATGTTGGCCATCTGGTGACAATAAGCATAACAAAAATACCTATAACCTTATAGTTCCCTTCAAAGCAGTCATATGCATGTCAGTATTTAATGGCTACCATGCTTAAAATGTGATGGAGAAAATCATCTCTCAGGCGCTGTGATTTATTTGGTTTCTGTCTCAAACTAATGTCACCTTGTTTAATTGTAAAGACTGTATTGTATATATGCTGGATCATACCTGCTTTCTTTGTGGGAAACCTACCTCATGGTTTCACCCATCCCGGCCTCAGACCCTGCAGAGAGCCCTCAGCTGAAGGGGTGGGTTGATGGGGACAGGTGCCTAGATAAATCCACCATATGGGGAATCCACTTAATAGTCTGAGGCTCTATTAACTCAAGTGGAGCATCACTTCACTGCAGAACTTTCCTTTCTAGGGCATCAGTAGGTGTGGGAAGCCATGGTCACATGGTACTGTTGTAACAGCATTGTTTTAGTTCCATCTTCACCTCTCTCTGGCATAAGCACACGACCTATGAGCAGATGGCCATGACACCCGGCAGTTATTCCAAAATCCACAGGTTGTCAGGGCTTTGTTGGGAGGGAGAGAGGAAACATGCCACCTCCCTGACTGTATTTCAGAAAGGGGTGATCTGAGCCTATGAAATTAACCTCTTGATTGATATAAAGGACATATTTTCATTTCAAGTTATTGTTGTTGTAATTAACAAACAGCAAAAATCAGCTTCTCAATATTTGTCGTCATAAGTGAAATACATTTCAAAAATATAATAAAATTTAACAATAGGACAAAGCAAAGTATCAGTAGATAATTCTTTCTGTTTATTTCTTGTTCTTCCATTGTCCTACAGAGTACTCAGACAGATTTTCCACCCTTTTGCACATACAGCATGCAGCTGGCAGACATCGATTTAACAGCTCAATATTTTGATAATTGCAGTGATGCAGAAATCTGTTTGAAATTCTCAAAACATTACTAAATCCATTTAGCACCTTTTAAAACATGAAAATAATTTTATTTTATATAAGGATAAAACTGTTACAATAGATTTCTCATAAACTATGTGTTACAGTTTTGGATCTAAGTGATGGACTGCAGAGTTCTGATTTTTGCTGTAATTAAAATCACTAGTGTGGGAAATTCAGCTCAATAGCTGGAGGTATATTTCCATGAGTTTTTTGCTTTTTCTTTAAGGAATGTTATTCCCTCAAATGACAGTTCTAATTCATTGGCGGATCCTCCAGATTGATCAAACTTCTTTTGCTCAAATACAAGAAACCTAGTTATTACTGAAGTAATTATGGGATGCAGATCTATTTCCTAATCTTGCACTCTGATAACAACCCCTCTTTTTCTGAACATCATGATAGAAGAGTGATATGCAGTGTGTTTCACAGCAACTGCACAAACAATTGGATTGTAGTTGTGAAACCTTGCTACATCTAAATAAAACCACTTTTCTCATGTAAATAAAAAGAAGTTGTCATATATTTGACTGAAATTAGTATTAAGGTGAAGTTAGGCAAACTCTGACCAGAAATAAGGCATACATTATTAACAGTGAGGGTAATTAATATTTGTAAAGATATTCTCTAGTTCAAACAGGAATTATTTCACGGTAGTCTGGAGATCAGAGAAGATTATCACAATGGTCCCTTTTGGATTTAGAATATATGAATCTATTCATTTCTGTATTGTTATCACCCAAAGGCCCTAATCATGATTGGGGCCCCACTGTGCTGGAGGTGTACAAACACAGAAGAGTTTGACCCTACCTGCACTAAGAAGCTAAAAAATAGTCTTCCAGTATCATATGACGCACACGCAGTACATGTGTGTTACTGCTGTGTTAAGTTTTTATTGTTCACATTGTTCTAGTCAATTGTCGTAGTGTTGGGATGGTGCCAAGAGAGGAATTTTGTAAGGAGTTACAGCAGGATGGAAAGATACATTCAGTTGTAAAAAGTCAGAGATCCTCAATTAAAATCATTTTAAAAAAAGTTTGATACTGTATAACCTGTGAATTAATTTATGCATTTTCATTCTCTTTCAAACTTCAACTTTCCATTTAGGAAAACACTTAAGTGTGACTTGGGGTTTCAAAGATAAATTATTCTCCAAAGCACAGTCTGCTGTCAAGTTAGTACTTCTATCAACAAAATGAGCAGATTTCAAGGCAAACATATTGACGTTCCCTTTTTTAAGTATGAACAGCTAATGGGTGCAAAAGGCCTGGCAGCACTTGGTTGCTGCTATTTTTATTATTAATTTAGAAACACTTGATCTTCAAAGTAGAAATTTATATAAAACAATGTACTTGAAGCAAGGCTTGGGTACAGTACATTTTCATGTTACGTAAAATAATGCCTGGGGCATATGCTCGAAGCTTAGCATGGGTTCTTATTAATCAAAAGTGAAGAATAATTCTCCACAGGTAGGCTTTCCTCCTGCGTCCACATTCCCTGTGTTTGACTGGAACTGGAATTGTGTAAGCTCAAAGTTGAAAGCCACTGACTTGCCTCCCAGTGATTGGTTTACTACTACTTATTAACTTTAACTAAACTGTATTATATTTTAATATTATAGGACCAAATCCCCAAGACCTACATCACCCACTCTCAAGGAAAATGTGTATGAGCTGAAGGAAAACGTTGAGTCATAGGTTCCTCCAGAAAGTAGAAGGCTCATTGTGCTATACAGCTTCTTTGCTGGAAGTTCATCATGTATTGATCACTGATCCAAATTACTTCATGGTATAGGTTCCTGGGGAGTGTCATAGCTGTGAGGGCTGAACAAAGGGCATCAGCTACAATACAAGTGGAAAAAAGTATTTTAATCATCAAGTAGTTTTTGGACTGCAACTGTGTTCTATGCAAAAATAGAAATGCTGATTAAGCCAAGATGAAAGCTTGGTGGTAAGAAAATGAATAACTGTCTGAAGGTTTTTGAAGCTTTAATATATGTTGTTATCAAGAATAATGATTCATTCAGCTTAGTTTCCACCTTTTCCTATCCCACCTCTCCCCTCTCCTTTTACAGATAAACAAGCTGGAGGCTCGCCTGAGGCAGGAAGGTTGCATGGATGATGATGGGATTCAGCGGAAGGAAAATGAACACTGGATGAAGGAAGACTGCATTAGCTGTAGCTGTAAGGTATGTGTTGCTGAAGGTTTCCTCTGCTATTAAATTCTCTTTTTCCTTTGGTATCATGCCAGCTGAAGCATCCTGCAATGATGAATTAAGAAAGAAAAGTGTGCCTCACAACTCTCCATAGCTTAGTGATGACAGGGAACATAAGTCTTCTGGAGAGATTCAGTGAACATTTGCCATAACCACAGCTAAACAAAAGGACAAAATATTTCAGATTGAGTCTAATCTGCACCTCATCTTAAATGCAAAATGTGCATACCAGAGAAGAAATCTGATATTGGTGATACCATTTTGCACTAACTTAACTCTGATACTGAATAAGTGGAAATAACTTACAGAAGGTGTGAGGCAGCTTTAATTGAGTTCTCTCTTTTTGTGAGGGCTAAATTCACTTTTTCACAAATAGGCGCACCAACAGCTGGGTTACTTCCTTGATGTATAGGTTAGTTTATTTAACACAAACAGTTCCATATCATTCTGAATCAAGTTCAAGTTTCATCATTCTTCCAACTGAAAAACAGGTGAGTTTTGGCTACACAAAATGGTTCCCACCAATTGGTAGTCTTTGATGTATGGTCCAGCAACAGCCCACCACTCATGGATAGGAAATTGATGAGGTCACTTCTGCTACCCTCAGAGAAATGCTAAATTCCGCTGCATAATCTTTCTTGACCTCACACACTTCAGCTGTGCCATTGATGTGGACATAATGCTTCCATGTGCTCAAATCTACAATGGGCATAAGGCCTACATTCCATTTAAGAGTCACTTACTCCTTCAAGATAACGGTGAAGATCTACACAGGTATTTTTGCAGGTCCTCTGCATAAGAAGACTTAAGTGGGATTCATTGTGCCTATGTACAACATGGGCCACCCTGCAGAGGGTTTAATTTCACTCCATACGTGTATGCAAAACTTCAGCTCCTAAATCTTTGTGTATTGAATTTTTTGTATCTAATGAGTCCAGCTCATAGGCCTTGATCCTGCAAAAGACTTACACACATGCTTTACTTTACACACAATAGTGAATGGGACTACTTCATCTCAATGAAGACTACTGCATAAAACTGATAAATCTGCAGGATTAGGGGCATCATTTTTCCCTGGACTTTATCTAACCCATGGGAGTTAGGTGCTTCACCTGCTTAGATGTTTTTGAAAATCCCACTAGGCAACTATCTGCATCTTTAGGCACCAAGTACCTTTGAATATCTGGCCCAAGATCTAATATTGACTTAAATATAACCCATATAAATAAATATTTTTTTACTGTAACAGGGTGGCTGGCCCCTTAAAGGAAATTGAGACCATTCCTGATCTAGTCCAGGTGTGCTCTAGTTTGGCTATAATGAGGAGGGTAGGGATGCCCCTGGGAGGTATGAATGAGACAGCCCAAAGTCAAGGGATAGTCCAGAACCTAGAGTCCAAAATAAAGAAAGTGGGAGAGAGACCTGGGGAGTCAGAGCTATGTGAGTCAGTCAGGAAAAGGTCAGGTAAGAACTACCTGGGAGTGAAAGGTCACCTGGTGAGAGCTGCCAGAGCCAGGAGACTGTAAGTGGTTCCTGAGGGAGGGCAGAAGAGGAATTTGCCAGCTGACCTGCCCAGCCCAGAGAGTCAAAGCTGGGAGCTGACGGCAGGGAGCAGCAGAGGGGCTTACCTGCTAATGTCTTAATGCTGGAAAAGTGGGCCCAGAAGGAGTGAGGGGTGAATGGATGAAATCCCAGAAGACGGGCTATGAGGATTCCTGCTCTTCCCAGTGCAGGGTGCTCCAGGCAGGGTTACCCATCACATGTGATGTGGAAAGCAGGCAGGTGATTGAACAACTATCAGTCTGGAAGAGGGAAATTGAGGCAAGGAACTGCTTGTAAGGCCACCACGAAGGGCACCTGGGAGGTGACTGCCCTATGACAGTTATTCAGCAACGTTATGCTATGACCTTTTTATAAAGCTTAGCCTTTTACCATATTGCAATTATTTTATACCTTGTAGCAGACTCAATTGTCAAATATAACAGACAATGAAAAGATATTGTGGTTATTAGCATATGCTAACGTTAAAAAATAGTAGAGTGGAACATACATATAGTGACTTACAGTGAACTTAGATGTAAAAGTGGTTTATAATGAATCTGAATAGAAATCTTTTATTTTTTCAATGCACAGCGGTGTGAAAATAGAACCTTTGCAAAGTGCAAGCCATTAAAAAAAAAGGGGGCATCAGATTAGAAAACTTTGATATGAGTTAGAACAGCTGAACAATTTTTTGGCTCTGAGCATTCTAATTAACCTCAGAAACCTGTCAAATTGGTCTTACAAATAGGAAAATGATCACTTATTTGTGTGCATAAGTACATCATCTAATTTTATACAATTCTGCATGACAGAGACCATCTGCATTCTTTCAGCTACTGTATTTTATATGAAGCAGTGGAAAATTGTAAAAAAAATATTGAGACTGTGCTCTCCTATTTTTTTCCATTGGGGAAAAAAGGTGCTAATACTTCAACATTACCTTTCAGAATGGCCAAATAACCTGTACTGTGGAGACGTGTCCCTCAGTAGAGTGTTCGACCCTCACCAAGCTGAAAGGAAAATGCTGTCCACACTGCATAGACAATGAAAACCCTATAGAATTGCCAGGTGAACTTAAACCAGATTCCTCTGACAAGGAGCTACCTTTAGGAACTATCTACTAGGGGGATGTAGTCTCCCAATTCAAAGGTTCTGCCAAGAAGTTACAAGCACTGCTGACTACAACACCTGCATTAAAATGTTTGATGTAAAAACACTGAGGAAACAATCAAGTCACTTTAGGCTTTTCACCATGGTGAGCATATTCTATAAAGTTATCTTTCAACATTGGTAGATCTAATGTAAGGGTGATCAAAGGCATGAGAGACTCTACTGAAAGCCTTTTATATCTTGTACTCTGCCATTGGAAGTTGTTAAATGTTAGCTTCATAAATTCAATTTTAAATTTGTTCTCTTTCTTCCAAAAGTCAGGAAGGCAAAAAGATTTAAAAGCATGAGATTTCTTTGAATCTTAGATCTGGTCTACACTGGGGTGGGTGGGAGGGGGTCGATTTAAGTTACACAACTTCAGCTACGTGAATAACATAGCTGAAGTCGATGTACTTAGAGCTACTTACTGCGGTGTCTTCACTGCGGCAAGTTGACTGCTGACCCTCCCCTGTTGACTCCACCTGCGCCTCTCACTCCAGTGATGTACCGGAGTCGACGGGAGAGCGCTCAGCGGGTGATTTATCACATCTTCACTAGATGTGATAAATTGACCCCTGCTGGATCGATCAATCCGGAGGTAAGTGTAGACATGCCCTTCGAATTCAACCACTGACTGAAAGTTTTATTTTAAAATTCACACACATTTTAGTAATGAGAAATGTTTTAAAAATTGCACTGCTCTAAAGAAAAGACTTATAGACAAGAAGTTTGTACTTGACCTGCTGGGGTTTTTTTGTTGTTGTTTTGGATGGTGTTATACTATGAGAAACAGTTTAGTTTCCTTTTTAAGACTCTATTCTTATTCCATGTTAGCTTTATGGAGCTTGGGTTTTCGCAAAATCAAAATGAAAGAGTAGCATGGCACAATTCTTTGCAATCTCATCATGTTGAGACTCTGATTGGAAATGTAAAGCACATCTCAGGGAGCTTGCCATGTATGCACATGTCTCCAAAAGGGGATAAAGAATGTATAAGCGCCGTATAATTTGCCAGGAAGTTGTGTGCTCCTTTTCTCATTCTGCATGGATCTCTCATTGACATCAATAGGATATATAGAAAGAGAGAGAGAGAATGGACTCATCTGTTCAAATTGAACCTTATGTAGGCTATGTAGAACCTTATGGCAAATCCCTTAGCACTGTGATACTGTGATCGTTCACGTGAAAGAAATGAGGGGGGGGTTTTCAAGCTTCAATTTTTAAAATAAGGAGAGACACTTTCAAAACCTGGGTCCAAAGTTGAACCTTCAAAAATGCATGCACACAAATGTTCATTTTCATGTGCAATTAGCTGACTTAGATGGAAAAGCAGAAGTTGGACATACATATTTACTTGTATATGTACATTTTTTGCAGACACTGCTTAGAACTAGGGCTGTCAAGTGATTAAAAAAATTTAATCATGATTAATCGTGCAATTAATCGCACTGTTAAACAATAATAGAATACCATTTATTTAAATATTTTTGATGTTTTCTACATTTTCAAATATATTGATTTCAATTACAACACAGAACACAAACTATAAACTACAGCTCACTTTATATTTTTTTATTACAAATGTTTGTGCTATAAAAACAAAAGAAATAGTATTTTTCAACTCACCTCATACAGGTACTTTATCATGAAAGTTCAACTTACAAATGTAGAATTATGAACCAAAAATAACTGCATTCAAAAATAAAACAGTGTAAAACTTTAGAGCTTACAAGTCCGCTCAGTCCTACTTCTTGTTCAGTCAGTCACTCAGACAAACAAGTTTGTTTACATTTGCAGGAGATAACGCTGGCCGTTATTGTTCACAGTGTCACCTGAAAGTGAGAGCAGGTGTTCACATGGCACTGTTGTAGCTGGCATCGCAAGATCTTTATGTGCCAGATGAGTTAAAGATTCATATATCCCTTCGTGCTTCAACCACCATTCCAGAGGACATGCGTCCGTGTTGATGATGGGTTCTGCTCAATAACGATACAAAGCAGTGCAGACCAAAACATGTTCACTTTCATCATCTGAGTCAAATGCCACCAGCAGAAGGTTGGTTTTCTTTTTGGTGGTTTGGATTCTGTAGTTTCCACTTCAGTGTGTTGCTCTTTTAAGATGTCTGAAAGCATGCTCCACACCGTATCCCTCTCAGATTTTGGAAGACACTTCAGATTCTTAAACCTTAGGTCGAGTGCTGTAGCTAGCTTTAGAAAACTCACATTGGTATCTTCTTTGCATTTTGTCAAATTTGCAGTGAAAATTGTCTTAAAATGAACAACATGTGCTGGGTCATCATCCACATATATGTTAATTTTGTATTCTACTGAGATAGAGTATTTGACAAATATTCCCTAATGCACTCCACACTCTTAATTCTGTTAGAACATTGTGAGTTACTGCATCAAAGTTCACAGCTAAGTAAAACCCCTCCATAATAACGATATTTTAAAAACTATGTTTCACCATAACCTTCAGAAATCTTAACTCCCAACTACCAGAAAGTGGTTCTATAAGGAGAGTGCAGTATATTTCAGTCAGTGACTTATGAAAAGTGTGTTTATTAATATGGATGATTTTGTAAGTTAACATTTTAATTGAACTGAAAATAAACGAGCTTCATTCATGAAAGACACTTTCTGTAGTCATAAGAATTCTCTCCTGATAGAGAGTGAAATTTACTCCAGTGCACCACTTAAGCCTGAGTTTGAGTGGAATATAAGTGGTACATATGCCTTCTGCTAGCTATCTGCACAGAGGTGAATTTCACTTTTAAAAAAAACAAAAAACAAAAAACCCAAACTCCTATGTAGGAGGTAATTTTACTCAAAATGTATCAGTTCTCCGTGTTATGCCATGGAAGTCCAGAGGAACTAATGATGGGGAATTTTCAGTAGTTGGTCTTGCATATACAATTAATAGAAATGGGGCTTACATATGAACAAATACATAGTTATATGTAAGGACCTTTGTTAATCAATGTTTTCTGTGTACTTTTGTTGATATCCAATGAGGAGCCTGGACAAGAATTATGGTCTGACAATTTGGTTAATCAACCAAATATTGCATATCCAGACTCACATGAAAATTTAATCACACACAAATAGTCAGCCTGTGCATCGTAGAGGAAGCACCAGGGAACAAATTGAAAGCTGCGCTGAAAATGTTTTAAATTACTGCGCAATATAATTCTTTAGATTACAAGCAATAGTTACTAACATTAATGTAATGCAATTCGTAATTTGGTATTGAAGTTGATACACTAACATGTACAAGAGCACTTGTGCATTAGATTTCAACATTATATATTCAGAAGACTCATAAACTATGTATTTTGAAATTCCTTGAAAAAAGCAATAGTAAAATTTCAGTCTCAGTGAAATGTATTTTGTCCTATAAATTGCTCCCACCATGCTAATAAGGTAAAACATATTTATTGTGTAGCTTGCACTCAGAATTTTAGCTTGAAGTTTGTAATTTAATTTTCATTATTGAAAGCCATATACAAGTTTATATCATTGCTGAAATTTTAGGACAAACTTAATGTTTAAATACAAACTCTGTAAGCAAAGTTTATAGTAAAATTTATGTATGACATATTTGTACCTCATGAATATACAAAACCAGGGATGTTTTTAAGTACATATTGTGCTAAATGCTGTGCCTGAAATATGACTTCATCGTGAATATTTTCCAAAATAATCTGTTTACTTGTGTTTTAAGCATTCAGGCTGGATTTAGAAGTATGTTAAAACTTACATATATACATTATGTCATGACTGCAATAAAAGCTTGTTATTGAGATTGAAATGGAGGAAACAGAAAACGTGAATTCAGGTTCAGATATGGGTCCCACTGTTTGTGTTTTTCTCTGAACTATTGTAATCTAAGACCTGATCCAGACCTCTATGACAGCAATAGGTACCTGATTCAGCTGTCACTTCCACAGGGACAAATCAGCTCCACTGAAGCCAATGGAGTTACACTGGTGTCAGTGAGAAGAAATTGCAGACACTGATTTCAAGGGGAATTGGATCATGGCAATAGTGAATCTGCGAAAAGAAAAGCCTTACTGTGGTTTTTCCACTGCAGTGCACTGATAGCAGAAATGAATGGCAGGGTAGAGAACACCCAATTATATCAGAACCTCAAAATTAGTTTGGTTCTTGATCTTACAAATGCAGGGAGCTGGAGTTATTGTATTCAGATCAATTCACCCATCTCTCTATTGAGATGCTGAACTGAGAAAATGTCTGTGAATGGGTAACATTTGTGTTTGAGATTCTAGAGATTGCTTTTTGAGATTACAGATTTCACAACAGGTATGAAAATCACAGCAAAAACAGGAAAAAAAAAAAGGACTTGGATCACAAAAGTGTGTCTTATAGCAAGTGCTGGCCTGAAATAAGGTGCTATTTTATTATCAATAAATTTCCCCTTTATACTGAGGCCATTTAAAGGTACTTATTGTAAATGTTCTCCAATGCAATAAAAAGTACTTTCAAACTCTTATGGTACAGTGTATAAAATGCTATAGTGTAATTAAATTTGAGAAAGAGGAAGCAAAGTATTATTCAATTATACACTTTATAATGTTGCTCTTTTCTAGGTGGTAAGAAAACACTTCTTTTTGTTGATTTATTCTTTCACTTTATTTCAGAGTATTGAATTTGTAACTTTTCATAACTTAACAGTCACAACAATGTGTCTACACAATTGATGTAAGATGTTTGGAGGGGGGTGGCTTTCTTGTTTGTTTTGGTTAAATTTTGCAACAAAACCCTGAAAAAACCTCATTTGGGTGAAATTTTTAATTAAATGAAGCATATGCACATCCAGCATTTGTTGTTCACCAATGTGGGCTTTGAACTGTTTACAAAATTAAGTGCTCACCTTTAAGTATGTGCTTAAATAGAATAGAATGTAATTTGCTGAATAGAGATTCTGTCCTGAACTGGGGCCAATCCCAGAAATGAATCTGGACTAAAAGGGCTACTCATGTAAAATGGAGCAATATCTTTCTTTGCAAACATATTTCCAAAAAGTACATGGAAACTACTGACAATGCACTCCAAAATTATGAACGCAGTACATGCAGAAGAACAGAATAATCCTGGATGTATATTTCTGCTATAGCGTCTGAGCCTACTCCTGACAATAAAAAAGCTGCAATTGACTTCAATAGAAGTAGGATCAAATCCACAAACCACACTCTCAGAGCAACATCTGAAAGTTCATGTGAGATATTATGCCATGAGGTGGACTCCTGGTGGCAATGAAAAAGCTTTTAAAACTTTGAGACTAGGTGACTTAGAGCCATCATAGGACTTCCATTTCTTTGCAACCTATTCCATTCAGACCAAGTTGATACTGAACTAAAACAATTACTGTCACATGACTGTTCAAAGGTCTGTGAAATAAGTTTTGTTCTCACTCGAGATCCCAGTGGGCAAATGTTGAATAATACAAAAACCATCACCTTAGTTGACATTATTTGGCATCCTTCCTGGCAGTCTCTGCAGAGTCAAAGATGTAATGGGTATGAAGGCTAAACTACTCTCTCGTTTCCTAGAAAATGATCCTTCCAGGACAGAATGACAGGCACATTGACTAGGCAGCCTGGGCTAGCTTGTTCTGAATGAGCACATGGTACTGTGTATGTGTGTTCTGTGGATACAGATAAGACTTCAGTTCCCAGGACAGTTTGGCATCTCTCACAAGTAATACGTTTCCTTATCTAAGTCCTGATGGGGGACTTTTCTGTTTAGTTTTTTCCTCCCATACGTTTTTCCACTCTATAGGAGGAAGTCCTAGTTTCATTATCTAGCAAGATATTACCTTATTTATCATGGAGGGAAAAAAAAGGATAAAGGTATTACTCCACGGTTTGTAGGTCAGTATATTGATTATACAGCCCCAATAATGCAAATATTCTTCATAGTTCAGGTGGTGATAAATATATCTTCCTAAAGTATTATTTGTGTCATGGAAACATTGCTCCTGGCTCAGTGAGTAGCAGTAATATTTGCATATGGAGTATTTATACTAGACAAAATACAGGATTCTATTTTATTTTATTTTTTTATTTTAGTTGTGTGCATAGAATATAAAATCTATCTGTGCAAATGCAAGTTATATATACTTTCTTCCCCTGAAAGATTGGTAACAGAGTTGACAATCCTGGAGGAAATAACACAGATAGTCTTAGTCAATAAAAATAGAATTTAGTCATAATTACAGAGTTAACACAGATTTCTACTCATCTCTTCAGGAAAAAAATACAGGAAATATTTGCAGAGTTTTATGAGAAACCATATACTTTCTGCAAAACAGTCATGCAGTAGAAGCATTTAAAGTAAATAAAATAAACTTAGCTCCTTGTGGTGGAGAAAATGGAAATGTATTCAACTGACTCATCAACACACAGGAATGTGCTCGGGCAAATAAAAATATTACAAAAAGTCTCAGGTTCAGGCAGAACCTAAAAGGGCTTTCTAGACCTCACTTTTCCACCCAATGCAAGACATTTGGGCTGCATGTCTCGTCCTGCAAATACTGCAGGCAGTTCTGAGTTGACTAGGGAGTTTGATCATGCCCCTTGCACTCTCATAACAGATTCCCTCTCTCCTGCAGTGCCAACAGGATGGCAGTTAAACCCTTCTATATTATTCAGTCCTGGCTGTTAACAACTTATTTTGGAGCAGCAATGGTCTCCACTTTCTCCCCATCTCTTTCAGTATCAGAATTTCTGGAGTTCTCATCCCCAGGTTGGATCACCCACTGAGCTACTCTTCATTTTGTCCCCAGGTTCTGCATCTGTGGGGAGTGCATCCTAACAGATGAACTCTGCCCACAATTGCTCCCAACTCCTCACTCTGTTGAGGAAATGGCTCAGAGTCTGGACAGACAGCTAGAGACTCTCCTCCAGCACTAGCCAAGAAGCCTTCATTAAAAAGTTAGGTTAATCTTCTCAGCTCCTGTGACTGAGCAAACGAAGCTCCTCAACAAGGACTCATCAGGTGTTAAATACCAAAATCCCCCCAACCACTCTGTTCCAATCCATCTCTAATGGTAAAAGTTCTGGAGTCCTCTCCCAGAATTTAAATTGAGCCACATATCAAGGAATCTGGCATCCCATCTGACACTCCTCAAGAGGAAGATCTGGGCTCTTTGAGATATTCTCCTCCTTTTCTTCTCCAATTATATGTGCGGTGATAAGGTGCTCTAGAGAAAGATGATCCATGAGCAAACGCCAGGCCAGAAAATAGACCAGTCTCCCAAGAGGGAGCACCACCCTTTCTCAGTAAAGCTGAAGCAAATAAAACAAGTCCCAAAACAGAGGAGAAAAGCCAAAAAGCAATTCAGATCCAGATCTCCTACCACAGACTTTAGCTCCTCCCTTAGAAGGGAGAACACTTGAGTTCAAATCATAGAAACAGAAGAAATTTTTTCTGCCAGAATTGTTTGAAACCTTGAAGAGGAAAATGGTAGCTGTTCTAGAGATCCAGCCAGGGAAAGAGGATGAACATGTTAAGGCCAAGATTAAATCTTCCAATCAAAACTAAAATGAAATTCCACATTCCCTCTTCTTTCTTTCTTTCTTTCTTTCTTTCTTTCTTTCTTTCTTTCTTTCTTTCTTTCTTTCTTTCTTCAAAGTGGTTATAGTTTAGCTGGTCAATATTTTTGTGGAAAAGTGACCTAGTTTTCAAAAAAAGAAATTTTAGCTAAAAAAACCCCCAAATTTCAAAATTTCCTTTTTGACAACCCACCTCAATACCCTGCCCCCTTTCATTTCCCTCTTTCTCCCTTTTTTTAGTGGCAAAGGGGTTGGAGGGAGGAAAGGAAGAGCTACAAAACTGGAAAAAATTCAGCATAAAAAAACGCATGTTTGGTTTTTTTTTAAAAAGTCACTGTGGCAATTTTAATAAGGATAAACCCCAGTGAAGAGAAACTATTCCCAAGGATACTGCAGACAGGAAAATACAAGTGACAATTTAGTGCCTCTTCAACAGCCTTAGGCCCCATTTCAGCACATGCTTGATTTTACCCATCTGAGCAGTCCTATTGACTTTAATAGCACTACTGCTGTGCTTAACATCAGACACATGCTTAAGTACCTTGCTGAATCAGGGTCTTAGAGCCTCATGGTCAAATGCATGACTCACCAGAACCACAGTGTCCTGACGCAATTTCCTAAAACAATTCTTGATTCCAACAGCACTGTGCACATTCAAGTCAATAATAAAGAAAATGTCCCAGAACTAGACCTATCAACTCCTCCCTTTCCAAACCCACCCACCTCTTCTTGCCAAACAACAGGTTTTAAAGGCTTTCATCTTATTAAACTAGTTTGGCTAAAAATTGTTACTAATAATAGATTTTGTAAGTGAATATTGAACACATCACTCCTATTCTGCTATACTATGCTTCCCCTACTCACTTTAGAGTTGCCACCTGGCTGGCTTTTAACCAGCCTGGCCAATTTCTGTACTGCCTTGCTGGTTAAAAGATTTGATGTGCCATTTTGTTTTGGGTTTTTTTCTTCATTTGGAACATGCTGGAGCATTCTATAGTTCTCACCCCATTGTCTGAACTGCAGCGCCATGATAGCATAAGATAAGAAAAATGATAAAATAACATAAAATACATATATTGTATTTTTGTTTGTTTTGGGGGGGGACGGGGTGTGGAAAATGGTTCTCTTACTAAAATGTTTTATAATTAGCTTTAGTTGGTACTAGGACCCTTTTTGTTGTGGGGGGGAGGGCAGGGACTTTTTTTTTTTTTTTGCGGTGGTGGGGTAGGCACTGGCTAGTTTTTCTGCGTCTTGGAAGTGGCAACCCTACCTCAGAGATGGACGGTGATGGGTAAGGAGGAAGATTTTTCATGCAAGAATTTTATGGACAAACATTTGCAGAACATTTAGTGGAGGGATATCTTCTATTGCCATAATGGATGATGGCTTTCTTTAGGGAGCTTATCAACGTACTTTGCCTTTTCATTGTTTCTCCACAGAATGTGTTTAAATCATTAAATGAATAACCCCATCCCCTTCATCCTTGTGTGGCCAGCAGGAACAAGAGAACTCCAACACCACCCACTCATAGGACAAAACAAAAGATAGGAAAACAAATAACCCAAACCAATATTTTGCAACTTCTTCATTGCAACTCAATATGAAGCAACTATACATCATTTCTGCCACTATGTGGAGCTGTGTGAAAATATAAATTAGCAGCACTGGGTATGTGCAATAACATGATTCCAAGATGGTGTATTCCAGCAGTGAGCAAGTGGTGGTAGTTTCTCCTGGGATACAGCAGAAGCTCAGCACAGTAGCTCCCTAAGGTAAGTGTTCAGGTTTTTATTTCTGTAATATAGGTAGTAGGAGAACAACAACTTTGCAGTACATTTATACTTGATAGAGGGTTAGAAAGAGGAAAGTAAGAAAGATCTGATGAATTCTCTACTTTTAAATAATCTAATCTAAGGTTCATAATGAACAGCATTATTATATTTGTATAATGGTAGTGCCAAGAGGCACCAGCTTAGATCCGTATCCCACTGTGAAAGACAATGCATATACACAAAGTAAGAGACAACTCCTGCCCCAAGGAGTTTGCAATCTAAATAGACGAAGGCTGGGAAGGGAAACTGAAGTGAAGTGATTTGTCCAAAGTAACACAGTAAATCATAGGCACATCTGTGAATGGATCCCTGGTCTCTTGACCTCCTTTCCAATGTTCTATCCATTATACCATACTGGCTGCCCTACCATGAAACATTATTGTAATAAAAAGCTTCAGGTAAGACTGTTGCTTCTGAACCTAGATTCTCTCCAGCAATTCTGTAAGTTCACTGCAGCTGCACAGATATGGTGGAGAGTTCACAGTAGGCATAGTGAGAGATCATTTTAAAAATCAGTATCAGATTCTGGCCAGTGTTTGAAATGTATCAATTGCTGATTAATTTCACAATTATATACATCTATGTGTAAAATGTTTCTAGCATCAAATGTATCTGTCCATGTTAGGAAGCCCTTAACTGCTGGATATGTATTTTTTTGAACCTTATGGCTCCAAAATGTGATTTAGCCCGATAAAACATTAGATGATCATGCCACGTGACTTTTTTCAGAAATGTCTTATGAGCAAGAATCATCATCAATGAGCGATAAGATTAGATCGTCTGCCAAGAGCTATTGATTTTTTTCTATAAAAGTGGATTAATGCTATCAAGTGCTGCTTCATTTGACATATTATTCATCTGCTGAAGATATTTATGTTCCCTGATCATGAAAAAATGTCTGGGTGCAAACTACTGAAGATAACTATTGAATGCAGAAACATATAATTTACAACAGAACTGCAACTGTGTTGACAATGTGGCATAACACCCACGAAAGCTTATGCCCAAATAAATCTGTTAGTCTTTAAGGTGCCACCGGACTCCTTGTTTTAATGAACAAATGGGATTATATTTACATAGTCTCAAAACTAAGCAGACATAGGGTAAAATACTCAAAAGCCCCTACGGCCTGATCTACACACAGTTTTTGTACTAGTATAACTAAGTTGGTTGGTTGTGGGGGGCGAGGGTGACTTTTTTACTGATATATTTATAACAGGCAATTCTAAATGATATAGGCCCTAAATCCCATTGAAAGGTTTTTGAATGACCGAAGTACTTATGTAGTAGGCAAGTATAAGTATAGGATGTTGTTAGAAATACTTGATAAAACTGTCACAGATTAGAATAACTTTGCCTGCTGCTTGGAGCAGCTTCTCCCCTCAGGGGTATGGGTCCTGGGTTCTTTACCTTAGCACCTGGTGCCTTCATCCAAAGCGGAAACCTTCCTAGTGCCTGGATCACAAGGGTCACTGTGCCCTGGGAAAATGTTTACCAGTAGTATGTTATAATTGTAGTCCAGTATACAAGGAATAAAATTCTTATCACAATCATCAAAATAACAATATCACAACAGGGAAAACTTTATTAGGTACAGGGAACAAAGGATGATGGATAAAAAAAAACAGTAAGTAGAATAATAAAATATTAACAATACCTTAAACCCCCAACCTACTACCATTTACAACAGGCCCAATGTCCTGGCTCCCTACCGCTACCTGCCTAGGCAGACTGCAAGTTGAGAGAGAGTCTTTTGATGGGTGCTGTAACTGTTGGCCAGCTTAAACCTTTCATAATCAAAATAAATAGACATGGGATTTTTTGCAAGGTCTTCATCCCGTAAAAAGATAGTATTGGCCTGAGGCTCCGTGGTGTGGAGTCCAATGGAAAGTTAGGCTGACTCTTGGTAGCCTGACCTGGAATCGCTCCCCAGCCTCCTGGGTTGCTGATCGCTATTGGACTGTCACTTTTCAACTACCCAGTTACCACCAACAGAGTTCAAAGTTGCCCTTTGGGTAAGAATGTGACGTTTAATGGGGAACTTTCAGGCTGTGATGCTTCTTTCTCTGCCTCACTCGAACAACAGCAAAACGTGAAAGTAAACCAAACCCTGGCTTATGATTAGTTATGGTAGTAGCTTCCAGCTTGCTCTGTCTCTGCTCTGGACTGTAGCCAATCTGAGAAATGGAGTCCTGAGCTGCAGTAGTCCAGGGGTAAGTCACTTAAGCCTGGTCCACACTGGGGGCAGTGTCGAGGTAAGGTACGCAACTTCAGCTACGGGAATACCGTAGCTGAAGTCGAAGTATCTTATCCCGACTTACCTCCCGTCCTCACCGCTCAGGATCGATGTCCGCGGCTCCCCTGTCAACTCTGCTACCGCCACTTGCTCCGGTGGAGTTCCGGAGTCAACGGGAGCGCGTTCAGGGATCAATATATCGTGTCTAGATGAGACGTGATATATCGATCCCTGCAAAATCAATCGCTACCCGCCGATTCGGCGGGTAGTCTGGACGTACCCTGAGAGAGTTAATGTAATATATTAGGAACAACCAGTTCCAGAGGGGTTTACATTAACAAAACAACATTGTAGGTATTTCAAAGTCATGTTCACTTCTTAAACCATTGGCAGAGTTTCTGGCAATTCAGACCACTATTTAGAAATGATAAATTTGAGAATAGTGGCTCAGCTCTTTTCCTTAGGTAAATGAGTTTCCTTATTATACAATCTGTTTACTTGGTTATTAGATTTTTAAATGCTATCTAGGGCATCTGCTGAGGCCAAAAATAGTGCAGAAAAGATCCAAAATGAAGAATACAAGCTAACTATCTATCTAGGTACTAGCATGACCTCCACCATAATAGTATTTGAGCCATATTAAAGAAGGAAGCTTAAAATGAGATGGGATATGAAACTTACTGCTTTGGTAAAACTTTACCACCATAGCAAGAATAACATGCACAACACTGATGAACCTATCTGTCACGCTGTGTGGAGTGGCTCACAATTGTGAGTGTCTTCCTCAGGGTCTTCTGTCAGAAACAGTGCAGATATCCAAAGCTGGTGGTGTGATCTGTAAATAGATTTCACCAAACCAGTAACAAATGTGAACTCCTGGATCACTATACCAGTTTTACCAGGGAGTCAGACAGTCCCCTTAGGCTCTCCAGTCTATCTTGCCACCCAGACAAACTGGCCTTTGTGATAAAAGGTCACTTAAACCCAAAATCACACTACATCAGGTTTCTCCCAGTCCCAAGAGACCAGTTACTTAGACCAGGTCAATTGGTGCTCTGGATCTCACACCAAAGGCAATGCTGGCAGACAATTCTGTAATAAACTAACCAAAGGTTTATTAGCTAAGAAAAAGAATGAGGTTATTGAGATTAAAGCAGGTAAAATGTACGTACAGGTGAATCATAGTTTGTAATTCCAAATGATAGCAGTGATGTAATAAACTTCCAGTCTCCCAAAAGTCTTTCAGTGCACCCAGATTGTCTCTGAGGATCTGTGCTTTGCACTTGATACACTTCCCTGTAAGAGTCCCAAAAGTTCAGCGATGAAGGATCTTTCTTTTAATCCTTTCTTATATCGTCAGACAGAAGATAAGCCGACAGTCTGTCTACCTCTGGGCTTTTCCTTTAATGACAAGTGAAGAATGCACTTTGAGTCTCTGACCTCCAGTTATCACACACAATGGCTAATCAGATACAGTCCTTCATTAGTATTCCACAAGGCTTCTTTGATGAGTTATTTAGTTACAGGAGTATTTACACTGTAAATGTTTGTTAATACATTATGACAGGACACATATAAGTTAAAACAGTGCATGTCACATCCCATTCATTTTATTAAAGTTTAAACACCCAAAACACTTATACAATGAACAATTGCTTTGATCTAATACACAGGTTAATTGTCCTGAATACACTCTGACATGGCCTGGTCTGCCAGCATCACACCATCTACCTAAGCAACACCCCACCTCTTTTTACTATCCTGTTTCCCTGACACACATAATTCCTGGTCACTGTATGGCATATAGCTGTCTGGTAGCGTGTCAGTGAGGCAGATTACTAGAGGGAAAGATAAGTGTCATCGATTTAACCCTGCACCCATCCACACAACGAAGCCATTTTTGTCGACTTAAAGGGCTATTTAAAATCGATTTCTGTACTTCCCAATGAGAGGATTAGTGCTGAAACTGACATCGCCGGGTTGAATTTGGGGTAGTGTGGACGCAATTTGATGGTATTGGCCTCCAGGAGCTATCCCAGAGTGCTCCATTGTCGCTGCTCTGGACAGCACTTTGAACTCAGATGCACTAGCCAGGTACACAGGAAAATCCCTGGGAACTTTTGCATTTCATTTCCTGTTTTGCCATCGTGGTGAACTCAGCAGCACAGGTGACCATGCAGCCCCCCCAGAATGTTTCTACACTCCCCCTATCATCTCCGTCCCTGAGGTTATCGCAGATTAGAAGGTGAAAAAAACACACATGCGATGACATGTTTTCCGAGCTCATGCAGTCCTCCCGCACTGATAGGGCACAGCCTAATGCATGGAGGCATTTAGTGGGAGAGGCCAGGAAAGAATTGCTGTGTTTGCTTAACGGCAAAAGTATCATGCCTCGCTAGCGATCCTGCCTGAGCCAGGTCACTATGTCACATGCACTCCGCGCTGTGTCAGCCTTGGGCGGGGGCATGACCACTTTGTGAGCAGGAAGGCCATAGATATAGACATTGCATTAGGGAGCTTCTGTAGATAGAGAAAACATTCCTGTGCATTTGGCAAAGTCTGTGGCAAAAAAGGAGAAGCCCCGTAGTGTAGTAGTGATCATGTTCACCTAACATGTGAAATGTCTCTGGTTTGAAACTGGGTAGAAATAGGTCACTGTTCCTTTTTCTGATGCCCCTCCTGCATTTTTAGTCTTAGAACAGACCACGCTGTGAAATTTTACTTTGAATTATATCAGTTATAAGTTAAATAATACGGAAGCTCTCTCTAAGTTGTAGTCCTGGGTTCCTTACCCTTTCAGCTGCTCTGATAAATTAACATTTTTGTTAATTTTGTTTTTGAGTGATCGTCAGATGATCACAGTGTTTATATCTAGGAGCATGGTAATATTATGTAAGTCATTATAAAGCTGATAAGTGCCAGGGAGTGTCACAATAACTGCCCAACAAATTTATTTTAAGAATATGAACTACTTCTACCCATCTGAAAAGGGAAATAGTGACTCTAGTAGTGACCTAGAGAAAGTCAGGGAAAAGTATAAAGATAATCCTGTGAATTTGTTTATTTTTGAATGGGTTGATTTTCTGCAACAGAATAATATTTTTCCTTCATACTCTTTCATCATATCCCATTTATCACATTTCTGGAGAGTGTTTTCTATTTCAGCAGTGATACTAACAGCAGATATTTGGTGCAGCCCCAGGTTGTTTGGAGAGGGGGGAATGGTTAGTTCGGGTACTGACCAGACAATCCAAAGTCTTTTATTTAACTTCTTCTTAGATATTTGCATATCAGCTGAGTATTCAAACTCTGATCTGTTTTTATCACAGTGATTACTGCATTCTCCTGAACTGTATCATTCTGAAGTCACACAGTGCAACATCCTTGCAAATATCTTGATGGCTGAAAAAGCAATCCATAGTAAAACTTGGTATTAAGTTTCCCATCAAGCCTCAGGATAACCATAAGTTTTCAGGGAGTGAAAGGCAGCCAGGCTGGTGACTGTGGCTTGTATTGTTATGCTTGCAATAAATGTCCATTTTTATGAGAGAGGGTGATCTGTTGTTTAGCTCTCTGAAAGAGATATCACTTTATGCTTTCAAAGGTGAATTTACCTAGTTTCTTAAGTAATCTGAGTAGCTTTGTATATTTTTTACAGTGACAACATAGAAGGGATTTGAACTGCAAAAATATAATATTAAATATTGTGCAACCCGAGCTTATGACTTCACCAAGTCACTACAGGGATAAAACATTTTCATCAGGGAAGTAATCAAAAGAGTTCTCTGATGAAGAACAAATAAACATCCTTATTTATTGTCTGAGTGATGAGGCAGATGAGGTTTGTCACTTAGAGCTGCTGGAAAAATGAACTATGAAACTGTAAAAGCAAAGTTTAATGAATGCTTGATAGCTAGTAGAGCTTTAGCCAGATGAAGCAATGTCAGGTTGGCTCTTAGCACAACAGTGTATGCATTAGTAACAGCATAATAACTGCTCCCTCTAAAATGGGTTTAAACAGGAATTGTTGAGAGCTTACGTGACTCCGAGAAAATGCAGTTCTATACAGATCTAAGCCTGGACAAAGATGTCAGAAGTGGTCAAATGGTAAATCCATTCATATGACAAACAGAGCTGCAAAAATATTATTGGGATATTGTGCTTTATATATGTAACCTCAGAATGTTAGCAACAGCATTGTATCTTCCAGGAGAGAAGTCTACAGTGAAGGCTTGCAACTCCCCTTCATCAGTGGTCCTCATTAACAATTAGTTGTTTGGTTGTTCTGTTGTGAGGGTCCTAGCTGCTATAAAGTAACACTAACTTAGACTGGGAAGCCATCTTTTCTTACAATTGTTATGTTAAACATTGAAGGATATTAAGCCACGTGTCTTCTATTAAAATTTTTGGAAGATGTGCCTCTGAATGCCCTGGACTGCTTTGAAAGTCTCAAAAAACAATTTTGGAGATGAGGTGTAACCCCAGAATCAGAACTCAATAGCCAATTAGAAAATGTTATTGGTCTAAACTGTGGCAGCTATGGTTTGGGTAAAGTTAGTAATGAGTCAAACTTTTTCTTCGTACTCCAAGTAGGCCTTTATAGAGTGTGGAATAAGTTCAGTTAACTTTTCTGTTTCCATTCTCACGTGCTCTGCAATTTCTGACTTTGGCCATGGCCAGCAATGGAATCATGGACATTCTAAATGAGAGATGATTCTCATCAAATTTGTGACCCAATTGGAACAAGAACAGATTAGAAAATTCAAGAGAGAGCCTAGTCTTCTGGGACTCCCAGACCAATTTCTAGACCTTAGAGGCTGAATAAGTACCAGAACTTTTGGATGCTTTTTCATCATAAACTTACAAGCTCCTTGAGGTACTTCCCAAAAAAAGTCTAAGCATAAAAATATGTAGAAAGGGAATCAATACTGAACACACAGGAAGATTGCTATGTAAATTCTTACCAGCGTCTTAATTTCAATCAGGTTTAAAATCCTTACTTCCTAACACTTCCTGTTGCAGAGTACATTCTTAAGGTCACAGTAAAATGGAGCACTGTCACTTTATCAGTTTATTCTGGAATAGCAAAGGTTTGATTTAATAGATTTTTAAACTGCTAATATTCACTCTGTGTACTTCAAAGTATGTAATTATTAGAATATTTGTAGATAATTACCTCTTTTTTTAACTGGTGAAGATATAGGTTTGAATTCCACATAGGTGATTTTATTTTTTTATTATTTAGCATGTTATAGTGTTACAGTAAGCTGCATTATGTCTTTGACAGTCCAAGATGAACTGCAATTAGGTGATTGATTTTGTGACACCATTGTAAATCCAGATTAACACCACTGACTTCAATTATCCACTGAGATCAGAGTCTGTCCCAGAGTTCTTGACGAAATGTAACCAAGTCCAGTTTTGACAGTCTTTTTGGATTCAGATGTTCCAATGTGACTTGAATTCTGATCAAGTATCTGCTATTCCCTAAACGTGTGTTGTTATTTCCCCTGAGAGGACACATGCAACAACTGAAGGGCAGGGAGGATCGTGCATTATGTGTCTACCAAAAGTAATCTGTCTGCCTTCCTTTTCAAGTATGGCTTATATTATTATCTTTATGAATAAACATAACATACCCTCTGGAGATGAAAATGTCTTTCTAGAGGCCATTTCCTCCTCCTTGTTATCTCTGTGCATCCTGACTCATGCTTGAGATAGGAGAAGTAGCAAGCAGATTTATGGGATTTGTGAATAGCCAGAGAGAGGTTGTGCTAGATTCCAGCTACTTAACAAGTTTATTTTTTATTGTTTTTATAAAGAAAAGATATTTAAGATGTTAATAAACCTAGGACTGAGGCAGTCTTGAAATAATATCAAAGCACTACATAAGGGAAGGTCTTCTGTGGTCCCAGCGTTATGTTTCAAGTATTTCTTAACTGAAATGGTGTTTGCGAGAGTGTCTCTCAGCCTTTTAAAAAAAATTAACCATTTCTTTTCCTCCATACTGTTTTATTTCCCTGCTGCAGCCTAACCTAGCTGACACCCTGCAGGAGGCAATTTATCAAACTCTAGATCATAAGGGCAGAGAAACTGATGCCAGAAACTCTGAGCCAATATTGCTTCCTTCTCTGTGGAAATACAGATTGAAGACCTGGCAAAGATTTGTGTGATATTGAAGGGCTATTCAAAATGAACAGACGTCTAAAGTTAAATCTTATCCTGGGAGCTGTACTGATCACTTTCCTGATTGGTGAATATTTTGCATATGCTACTGAACAATGCAATTATCCAACATTGCTAGCCTTCCTCCTCCTCAAATGCCCAAGAGAAGAGATTGACTTTGCAGAATGTCCAGCAGGCTGACAAATCCTTGTTCTGGCTGATCAAGGATGATGGTAGGGAAGTGAA
Organism: Mauremys mutica; assembly: GCF_020497125.1. NCBI lineage: Eukaryota > Metazoa > Chordata > Testudines > Geoemydidae > Mauremys > Mauremys mutica. Next base: position 73,720,664 of record NC_059073.1, read on the forward strand.
TCCAAAGCTTAAGGCCCATCATGGAGAATGTCTTGTCAGTAGCCCCCTCTCTTTTAAAATGAGTGGGTCCTAGTTCAAGTACTTTCACTGATTGCAACTGTGGAGAGGTGGGCTTTGAGGTACCCATGTCCCAAGCTATTTAAAGCTTCCTAAGGACTTCTCTATGTGGGAAAATTGACCAGTATAATTATAGAACTATAGTTACTTTGATATAACTCCCCATTTGGATACTTATTCTGGAATAGGTGTGTCCACATGGGGAGTTGCTCCAAAAAAACTACAGTACTATAATTATACTGGTAAATCTCCCCATAAAGGCAACCTCAAAGATAAAAGAAAGCATTTAAACCCAACCAGCAAACCCACTGGCAATTGCTGCAGTTTGCTGAGCACTGGGCTAATGTGTTCTCTGTGAGATGCACCACTACCAAAATGGAAGCCATATTCTGCACTACTTGGAGTTTCTAGATGGCCTCTACAACATACCCCATATAGAGCGTCCTATTCTCAGGATGTGAAAGGCATAGATTTTACCTCATGGGGATACTGTGATGATAAATTCATGAATGTTTGAGAGATGTTCATAGAAGCACCTAGATGGAAGGTCTGCAGGTCCGATAGATGTTCTAATTTGTCTTGCCAGCAGATCCTTCAGCATACAGGAGCAGCCTTCAGCAGCACACGCAATTGCAAGATGTTTTTTAATATAGATTCACGCATAAGTTATTGTGCCATGCCAAACTCACCTGAACATTACATGTTTTGTTTCTTCATATCATAGCTGCTGATATGGAATTCACACACCATTCATAAGAATGTAACTTATTGGTCAGCAAAGTGTGTGTATGAGGAAGTGGGAGACATAAGGATATGGATGTGGAAACCTATTATTGTCGTGGTGTGAAAATCAACTCAGAAAAATAAGACTGCAACTAGTATTTTTCAAAGAACAAAATAAAATAATTTAAAATGTAATTTTTGAATAGATTGTAGCCCTTAATAGAGTTAAATCTGTGGCTGCTTCAATGGACTGAATTTTGTGCTTTTTTTCTGCTCTTTCTTAATAATGTACAAAATGTTTTGCTGTCTTTATGTTCACTCAAATTTACATTAGCCGTGGTTTAGGCTATATATCAAGGGTGTATTTTTACCATCTATAATTGACTTTCTTAAAGGGAAACAGGTTGTTTTCCCCAATGGAAAGAACTTTAATATTTCAGACTCAATGTGATTTTTTTTTGTCAGCTCTCCATATAATTTTTCATATTCTCTTTTAAAATGTATGATTATTCTTTCTAAGTGTAAAGAAAAGAATAAAGTATTGCTTAAAAAGCTTGCAGAATTAGACTTTTCCTATAGCTGAGAGTGAATGGTCTGCAAATTGTCATCCATAATCACAGTAAGGGGAAGAAAAAGGTAGAAGAAATTATTTGGAAAGTGCGTTTGGATGTAAGCATTCAGGTTATGAAGTTTCCCAATCCCATGTCAGTTTTTAGTTGATTTCCTTTACCTCATAAAAGTTAGACACAGAAAAGACCCATTAGGTCATATTCTAGGCCATCTCACAGCTAAATGCAAGTATTCCTTATTGTAAAATTAGACTGACTAGTCTAATTTTAAATGTCCCGAGTGACCTTAGCTTTCCTTGTGGAGAACATTCCATAATTACATCATAGAGCTCACTGTCAGGAAGTTCTAACGTTGATCCTACATTTTCATTTACTTAGTTGTATCCAATTACTCCCAGTAATGTCTCTTTATAGAACTCAAAATTATTCCTTTCCCACTTGGTGTTTCCCTACCAGAGAGCTAAAGACTTATCTCATGACCTCCTTCATTAATTGCTTAACTTTACACATTTATTTTATTTTGTTTTGTTTTATTTTAACTTTTCCTAGTAAATCAATCCCACCAACCTCCTAAGTATTTCTGATGCTTTTGTGGGACATATCTGTATAAGTTTCTGGTCGTGAGGAACTGAGAACTAACTGCGCTGTGTTTAAGGTATGATTACATCCTGCAATAAAGCACAGATATGGTTTCTCTGCTCCAGGATGCCTTTGTAAATTGCCCAGACCATGGTGATGAATGCTTTATAAAATCCAGGCTAGACAACTGCCTCTGCATATGCAACAAAAAGCTGTCAGGTTTTCTAGCCTATCACACTGCAAACTTGTATCTAATTTGCCCTCCACTAAACCCACCTAAATCTCTCTTGATATTAACACTTTCCAATTTTGTCAATTGCAATTAATATTTTTTTAGGAGAGTGGGATTATTAATCTCTAAATGTATTCGTTTACATGTTTTCAGATTTAATCTTTTTTTTTTTTTGGCCAGTGTTAAGTTCCAATTTAGTTCTTGGTTTTCTTAATGTTCCTTTTATTCTCACTTGCAGAGTATTAATAGGGATGTCAGCCCAAATCAAATTTAACATGAATACCGGAGGGTAACCCGTTACTCCTGCCCACAACTCAATACATTGCTATTTATCATTACCTTTTATCTAGGGACCTTCAGCCACTTCTCAATTCATCTGACATATTTATCATGCAGGTTTGAATTAAAATAATTTTGATTCATACATATAAAAATATGGCATATGTGTTGATGTGGTGGTCACATTAGCTATAACTGTGGTCATATAACTAACTCTTAATAGTAAAGGATGGTAAAGATACATGTCAAAAACATTTACTACATAAATTAAGTTATCAAGCATTCAAATATTTATGGGCTCAATTAAATCACTACTCCTGTAGAGTAATGTATTTCTATGCTAGCTGTGTCATTGATTTCAGTGAGATCAGTTGTGGAGTATGGTTGTATATAACATGAATAATGGTGACAGAACTGGCGCTCTGGGTTTGTAATCTAATTGTCAAGATTTAATTAACATCTTTATATTCATTTTCCTATGCAGAGAATAGCCCAAACACACTTCTAGAGCTGGTAATGAAATACCATGATCATTTCTGGTGTTGACTTCAATAGTCATATTAATAACTAGAATCTCCCTACAATAGTATTAATTTTCATTTGCAAATTGGCTTACCAAATTTTATTTCATGCTGTACTCATGGCCTTAAATAGAGTTATAGAATCAACTCTAATATATGCTATGAACTTTAGAAATAAAATCCACAGCACAGATGCAATTGCATCAGCACAGGGGGCCTGAAAGGCCACACAGTTCATATATCAAATACAAATGCAAATGAGTTCTGAATAAAGTTTGAGTCATAAAGTTCAGGGTCTTTTCCTAACTCCTAGTGAGCCTCTGTCATGTCAGTTTTATTCAAACATTGTGTAGTGACCTCCTTCCTCCAAAACAGATATTCTTTCAGAGCATAGCAAATTCAAAGTTTAACAGAGGATGGCTGCCTCCTTTTCCACACAATTGAATACTTTCCTGATTAGCCATAATAAATGCCTCTGAGCTAGTGTACCTAGACTACGGTCAGATAAGAACAGGGGCGGCTCTAGGTATTTTGCCTCCCCAAGCACGGCAGGCAGGCTGCCTTCGGCAGCTTGCCTGTGGGAGGTCCCCAGTCCCGCGGATTCGGCGGCATGCCTGCAGGAGGTCCATCCAAGCCACAGGACCAGCAGACCCTCCGCAGGCATGATGCCGAAGGCAACCTGCCTGCCGCCTTCGCGGCGACTGGCAGAGCACCCCCCGTGGCTTGCCGCCCCAAGCACGCACTTGGCATGCTGGTGCCTGGAGCCGCCCCTGGATAAAAAGAAAGTGTCTTTTTTTTTCATTGAGTCCAGCCCCCTGCCTTCACTAGCAAGACCAAGTAGTGATTTTTGCCCCAGATCCCTAAGTGGTCCCCTCAAGGATTGAACTCATGACCCTGGGCTAATGCTCAAACCACTGAGCTATCCTCAGCACCTGTTGTCTGCTATGCTGTTGCTGCTCTGTCTATATAGGAGGCCTCTTATGTTTAGATTAAGTCTTTGTGATAGGACCATCAATGTATTGGCCAGATGCAAGACTGATTTGTGGGCTAATCTTTTATAAATATTTCCAGGGAAAATAAGTCTTCTGAATGGTGCTAGAATGACAGTCATGAAGACTGAGGTCCTCTGTTTATTCACATAGTAAGTACAACATGACAGTGCCATTGTCAGACTAATCAGTGTGCACCAGCCTGAAATGAAACGGGCTGTCTTTTGGGCTTAGAGAGTAATTCCGTTGCTGTGTCAGTACAATCCATCATCCTTTCCCTGAAACCCCAAATCATTATTACAATAGCACCCTTTGATCCTGTAAATAAGGGTGCTGTTTGTAGTAATGATTTGAGGCTTCAGGGATATCTCATGAAACAACTAGCACATGTTAATGACTTCTGGCCATTATTAATTCAAGCTGGATTTGAACTCCTTCTCCAACCTCAAAAACTCTCTCTCGTAACAGGAGTAATTCTGTATGACAATTACTCCTTCAGGTTTTGAATGGTCCCATTGAAAATCTCAGCCCACCTTTTCCTGAGGCAATATTCGACTCTCCTTCCTCACCAAGGGAATGGTACGCCAATCTAATCTGCTGTTAGCCGGAATGTGTAGGCCCTTTATAAACCCATATTGACTTTGAAACTATGTTTGTGCCTATGAAAATTTTGATAATTGATAACATCTATTCTAAGTCTTCAGACACAACATATGTCTCAACTCTAATGTTACTATCAAAGTAAACTGTAAAAACATGAGAACTTCTAAAAAGCAAACTGGTGCACTGAGCTGTGAGAATTTTTTTAAGTGTTTTTTTTAATAAGAAATTAAATCTGCAGAATAGCGCAACCTGATTTAACTTTACTTTCTCATTAAGTGAATCTCGTAGAGGCACCAATGAAAGCAAGGCAGGAATCAGCCAGTACTTTTTATAGTGTGTTCATTTTTATTGCTTGTTTATAAGGCTATAGTTAGTACAATGGTCAGAATACCAGTAATGGCTGAAAAGCTTTTGTAGAAAACAGAATCTTATTTTCTACTGGGAGAAATGAACTGTTCAAGATCAGCTGAACAAGTTTTAACTCTTAGAGAGCTGCTGAAGTCTCAGGTCATGAGGCCTGGAAACAGGGAGTTTAATAGCCAGGCAGGAGAAGAGAATAGGGTCAGGACACTTGCTGAAGACGGAGAAGGTTTAGCAGCTGTGTGGAGAATGAGGTGCATAAGAGAAGGGTTGGCTCCTGGTGCTTGTCAGAGGAATTGCAGGAGGGGAAAGTGACCAAGACATTTAGCTAGAGAATTTGGATGTGAGAGGGGCACTTTCTAGAAGGGGATACAGAAGGGTTCTGGAGGCGGAATATAAGGTGAGCAAATCAGGTTGAGGCTCTTTTTAGGAGTGATATAGGAGGGTTTGGCAAGCAGGGGAAAGGGGTCTAAAGTCAGGTGTTGTGGGGTACAGTTTACAGAGGGGTAGTATTCAATACTGTGGTGTGATTTAATAAGGGCAACTACACACTTGGATGACATCATGACAAAATGAGAGGAAAGTTTGAATGACAGAAATATACTACAGAAATATCCTTGTTTTATTCAGCTGTAAGGATATAATATGTAAAATAAACAGGGAATCCTGTAATAAGGTTATAAAATTGTTTACATTTTTCTTTTGTTCAGTACATTGGAAAAGCACATAAGTTGGAAAATGTAAATGTGCCTTTCAGAATGTAAATAGTTTTAAAGTTTTGAGTCTTTTACTACACAGTATGCTATGTGTACATGCTATCCCTATCTCAATATGAGAAGCCAACACCCTCTCCATGATCAAATCCTTGCAGACAACTCGCATTTTCTTTGTGGCCTGGAAGAAGTAAATCTGTTGTTAAAACAGAAATCTCCATTTTGTCCTTTTTTCTGAGCATCCTGGTATATCTTGTCTTCTCTCTGCCTTTCTTTTAAGCCTCAATCCTGCAAACACTTGTGCATATGCTTAACTTTACATGCGTGAGTACATCCATTGTCTTCATGAATTCTTATTGTCTTTAATGGAAGTATTCATGTGAGTAAAATTAAGAAGTTGCAGGATAAAGGCTTTAGATTATATTCATTTTGTTCATTATATGATGATGAGCACATATACTATTTTTATTGTTTGTGTCAATTTTGCACTTCTATATTAACTTTCATTCAGAGCACAAGGGTTCCACTTCCTTTGTGATCTTCAGACTCATGCCTTTATTCGTATAAATTCTTATGCAAATGTTTTAAGAATGACATTTCTCCTTCTTGAACACTGATTTCTTTAATCAACTACATGATACATGTCTCCAAGAAGAAATGTGTAATATCTTCCTGATATTAATTCAACTCATCTCTAGAAATCCTCAAAGGATTATGATGAGAAACTTGATTATAGTCAGACTGTCTCTTAAAGTCATGGCAAACAGTGGAGGTATCATTATAACTCAAATAAGGCAGATGTAAGTCTAGTTCTTAATTATTTTGCTCATTATATTAATCTTTAATTGCATACTCATCAGTTAAGAAGTTTCAGGCACCTGTAATGATAGCTTAAAACATGGACCATTAAGAAATGTAACAGCACATTAAATTGTGCTTATTATGCAAATGATAGTAAAGGTCAGAGATGGTTATCTGTTTCATAAAATAGGTAAGAACAATGCTGTTCAAGCATGCACAAAGCTGGTGAATTAGTTAACTGTTCTGATAGTTACATTATACTTCTCTTCAACTTGCCTCTAGGAACAGTAAACTAAGAATATGTCTACGTCTGGAGCCTGGGGTGTGATTCCCAGCTCAGGGAGACATACTCATAGTAGCTTTCATCGAGTTAGTGTGCTAAAAATAGTTGCATAGCTGTGGTAGTATGGGTGACAGGAAGGGCTAGCCACTTGAGTACAAAGTTGTGGGTACATATCTGGGCAGATATCCCAAGCTGCTGCCGGGGCTACTGCTGCCACATTACTGTATTTAGTATCAGAGGGGTAGCCGTGTTAGTCTGGATCTGTAAAAGCAGCAAAGAGTCCTGTGGCACCTTATAGACTAACAGACATATTGGAGCATGAGCTTTCGTGGGTGAATACCCACTTCGTTGGATGCATATAGTGGAAATTTCCAGGGGCAGGTATATATATGCAAGCAAGAAGCAAGCTAGAGATAACGAGGTTAGTTCAATCAGGGAGGATGAGGCCCTCTTCTAGCAGTTGAGGTGTGAAAACCAAGGGAGGAGAAACTGGTTTTGTAGTTGGCTAGCCATTCACAGTCTTTGTTTAATCCTGAGCTGATGGTGTCAAATTTGCAGATGAACTGAAGCTCAGCAGTTTCTCTTTGAAGTCTGGTCCTGAAGTTTTTTTGCTGCAGGATGGCTACCTTTAAATCTGCCATTGTGTGGCCAGGGAGGTTGAAGTGTTCTCCTACAGGTTTTTGTATATTGCCATTCCTAATATTTGTGTCCATTTATCCTTTTCCGTAGAGACTGTCCAGTTTGGCCGATGTACATGGCAGAGGGGCATTGCTGGCATATGATGGCATATATGGCACCAATGTAATATATGCCATCATATGCCATATGCCAGCAATGATTCTGCAAATACTATCTGGAAGGGGTATTCCTATTAACATAAGTTAGAATACTCATAGTAGTTCGTGCTGCATCCACTAGTGTGTGTGTGCACGATTAGGCCAGAAATATGCAAATGTCTATTTTTAGATATTTTCATCAGGAGTGAAACTAAACGCATCAGAAGCCGTTTTGTGTGGTGTGTAGAGCATTTTTGATAGCACACTTCTTAAAATATATTTTTATTTTGTCATTAAAGTCAATATAAACCATTAGGGCCAGTTCAAGCAAATCTCGGGTCCTTTGCAAAAGCAATTACCTACCAGCCCTCCAGCTACAATGGTCAAGAGTCATTATGCACTCTTCTCCCCAACTTGCTCCAAACCTATGCCATACCAGCTGGTTGGGAACAGAGCAGTCACTCACATGGGATGAGGGCGGGAAAGAGGAATGTGTTCCAAATCAATGTGGGTGTGTGGAAGGAATTAGAATAATAAGGAATTCGGTTTTCTTCTTAAAAAACTGATAGGGAAAAGCTGTGATATGCATCAACAAAGGCTGCAATAAAGAGGAGACATTCTGATTCCTCATGGGCACCCAGGTTCTACCACAGAGTGCAGGGACTACATCTCTGCCTGGACCTTCTGTACAATGGGCATGGAAGGCTCCCTGCCGCTCTTGGTCTAGGTAGAATCTGGCCCTAAGTGTAGTGGCTGAGGCATGGGCAATCATGCCTAATGGTTAAAGTCAGGCGCCTGGAGCTGAAGCTGGGATGAGAGTCAGGTGCCAAGCACATATACATCCAAGGAGCCCCACCCGTTGGCTGGGATGTACTACGTAAGACAAGGTGCCAAGCCCAAGAGTCAGAGTTAGGGGTAGGTATAGGAGCAGGGACCTGGAGTGAAGCAGGAAAGCTGGAACTGAGAACAGATGGGGGTCTGGAATGAGGAAGACAGGAACAGGCTGAGAACAGTGAATCAGGAGTCAGGCAAGTAGGCAGGGCCCAGCGTATCATAGCCAGGGATTCACCGGGTTGGTCAGACAACTTCCTGTGCCTCTTTCTGGCTTACGTAGTGCATCCCAGCCAACAGGGATGTATATGTGCTATAAATTGAATGAGGAACTTTTGTTCTCTATCAGTCATTATTCCAGAAGTACTATGCACCCACAACTCGCAGCCTATCCTGCACCAGAGCTCTAGCATCACACATGCACTTACCTACGATCTCTCTCTCTGGGTGTGTCCCTATCATCCCATGCACACTCACAATTTCCTGCACCCTCTCACCATTTGGAGAAGTTGCAAAATAGTTCCATTATAATAGAAGACTCCTTAGCAGGGGCGGCTCCCGGCACCAGCACGCCAAGCGCGTGCTTGGGGCGGCAAGCCATTGGGGGCGCTCTGCCGGTCGCCGTGAGGGCGGCAGGCAGGCTGCCTTCAGCAGCTTGCCTGTGGAGGGTCCGCTGATCCTGCGGCTTCGGCGGACCTCCCGCAGGTGTGCCTGCGGAGGGTCCACAGGCAAGCTGCCGAAGGCAGCCTGCCTGCCGTGCTTGAGGTGGCAAAATGCCTAGAGCCGCCCCTGCTCCTTAGGGATATGAAGTCATGGGTGCATTCTTCCTACACAGTCACAAAGAGACTTTCTCTCATATCAGCTACAAGCATATGAATATTTTGTCTCTCAAGCAAAGGCAAAGGGACATCGAGGGTGTCCTCCTTGCCTGCTTTTCTGGCTCTAGAGGGAAGGAGATGGGCCTGGGGCTGCAAAGGTTGCTGGTTCTTAGGCTTTGCTGGTGTCGTTTGCTGCAGTGGGAGAGAGTGAGGTCATGCAGGATGAGGAGAATAGGACTGGGTGGCACTCAGAGATAGTATGAGACAAACAGCATGAGGAAAATGGGGAGTCTGGCTCACTGGTACTAGAGCTTGAGGAAAAGGAACAGAAGAAAGTTCAGTGTCAGCAGAGCATGATTTGACATTTTTGCCTTATATTCATCTGCAAAAGCATTATTCCTTACCTGACTACTCTGACAACACTTCAGTCATGCTATATATGTATATCTAATAAACAACCTATGTTAAGAGTGTTATTAATATTCCACAGATGAGAACTTAACTGCTAAATAGATGCCAGACTTAAGGTTGATTGTGCAGCCTTTCTGGTCCCATGACTATCCTCTGCCAAATTTTAAGTCCCTGCTACAAACTGGGTTGGATGTTTTTAGTAACTGGACTGGTAAGGCAATCTTAATATAAGACTTACTGCCACTCCCCCATTTACGTAATAATAAAAAAATAGGATGGGTGTTTATAGAATAAAATATACACACCCCTGTTTAGGTAGGCTACGCTACATGGGGGCATGTAGGGAATGTGTAGCTACAGGCGGCTGTGAAAAGCAGACTGCATCCACACTGTGTTGTGTAGCTACAAGTGGCAATCAGAGGATCTCGCAGGAGGAAGGCAGTGGGGAAAGTCTCTGGCACCTCCCTGCTACCGGAGCCTTTCCCCATCTGAGGGAGCTGTCAGAATCTTTCCCGGCTGCAATGAGAGGCTCCAGTACTGGGGAGCTGCCAAAGCCTTTTCCCATAGCCTCCTCAGGCATGTCTTTACTCTACTCACCTAAGCAGGTGCTTAGGAAGCATGCAATATGTACTCTACATGCCTCCATAAGCAACTGTGCAGAGTAAAAGTACCTTTTGTATGCTGGTTGACTTTTAAACCCAAACTTTTTAATGAGTCACTAAAACTGTGTCCCCTGCCTTACATTTCAGCTTTGCTGAAATTCTCTCTGGTTTCA